>NC_141599.1:50860063-51205063 GCF_047967505.1 Dipteris shenzhenensis | reverse complement strand
GAAATTTGATGAAAAGTGTGCTCATAGAGGCTTTCTTACAATAGAGAATAGTGCAATAGGAGTCACTGCACTCTTACTATGTGTAGTTTTCTACAAAAAATTAGTTGAAATAGATTTGGAGATGTGTGGGAGCATATAATTTGTTTTAGAGCAAGATCCATCAATTTTAGCCTCCTAGAATACAAGAGGGGCCATTAAAGAGAACAAGTTTGATCACATTTTTTCAAGAATCAGGTATTATTCATTCACAAGTTTTTGTTTTTTTTTAACATTTGAAAGAATTTTCATGAAAAGTGAGCTCATAGAGGCTTTCTTACAAGAAAAGAATAGTGCAACAGTAAAAGAGCAGTCTCTACACTCTTACTATGTATAATTTTGAAATTTGAAATAGATTTCAAGATGTTTGGTAGCATATTATTTGTTATGGAGTAAGATCCATCTACTTCAGCCTCCTATAATACAAGAGGGTCCAGTGAGGAGAACAAGTTTGATCACGTTTTTCTCCAAAGATCTCTATTTCAAGAATCAAGTATTGTTCATTCAAGTGTTTGATATGTTTTGCATTTGATAGTTTAACAATGTCTATAGTATTTTGATGTGATTTGTGTTGTTTATTTATGATTTACAAAGTCAAGTGTGCCTCTAAATTTGCTATGCAAGTCATTATTATTATTTTGTGCTATCTTTGTATGTGATATTAGTTTTGTTTTCTAACATTTTATCATGTGTATGTGCTGATGTTATTGATATTCATTATTCTTTAAAGCATGTTTGATATAGTTTGTTTTAATTTTTTATTTATTTTACATACAATAGTTTAATTATGTTTGTTTTAAATTCTGATTTATTTTACATACAATAGTTTAATTATGTTTGTGATATTTAATTATACTATATGTTGTTTTGTGTAATTTACTACGTTAATTATCTAACTATGTTCTTCTAAGGCAAGGTCATTTTATTTATGTGATTTGTATATGTGGTATTAGTTTTGTGATTTGGTATTATTATTTATTATTTATTATTTATGTGATTTGTGTATGTGGTATTAGTTTTGTGCATTGAATATATATGTTCTTTGCTGATGTCAATATAATGTTGTGTTACGTGGAAAGTGTATGAAACCATGGAGGCCCTTAGAAAAAAGAAAAAGTTGGACATCCATTTTCAAATTGATGCAAAAAACGCACCATTTCTGAAGAGGAATGAATCCTCCCTAGCAAGTGAAAGTGATTTGGTAGCTCTTCAAAATCAAGGAGAAAGTCATATGGATTTGTGGTTAGATGGGAAGATATATCCAATAGATCCACAAACTTGTCAGGCCCCTCAATTGCATGGGGTGACCAGCTTAATAAATTTTCTATGTAAAGGTGAGAATGGTTTGTTAGGATATTGTAAAAGGTTGATTGCTCATGAAGCAAGGAGCCTTCACAGCCACTATGAATGTTTGCTTAACGAAAGAGACAAAAGGATTTCGATGTTCAATTCTTGGAATCAACATTTGGTATCATCTATGCAAGCTACAGCTGTTTAGATGGCTGCAAGAAAAATGATATGATGGCATAGAGAATAAAAATCATGAATTACAGGAAAAGGTTCAAACATTAGATGCTCAGTTGGGAGAGCACACTGTAAATGTAATTCAATTACGGATGCAAAACACATCTCTTAAAGATGAGATCAAGAAATTGGAAAGAATATTAGCATTCATGACGGATACTCCTATGGGTCAAAGACTTTGTAAGAGGAAATTGCATCCAATGGATGAAATATCGAAGAAAAGTGGTCACTGGAAGCATCGAGTGGGAGCTTGTAGGACTGTTTCAGAACTCATGTTTGTCCATGATGAACAGTCTTGTGCTTTGGGTGAAGTATTTACAAAAAAAACGTTGGAGTCTGCTATACAACATCCCAAATTCAAAAGTCTAAAATTAGAGATAACATCTGATTCCATGAGCAAAGTTGTGGAGCAATTCAATGCAACTAATGCGCAGGGAGTCTATGACACTGCAGGGATAAGTATTAGGGCATATTGTCATTCAAGAGCTTAAAGAAAGCATGCCTTTCTGTGGGAACAAAAGTTAAAACCCCACTTCCAAAAGTTAAAAGTTAGAGTCTTAGAATCAACATTTGGTATCATCTATGCAAGCTACAGCTATTCAGATGGCTGCAAAAGAACAATGGTATGATGGCATAGAGAATAAAAATCATGAATTATAGGAAAAGGTTCAAACATTAGATGCTCAGTTGGGAGAGCACACTATAAATGTAATTCAATTACAGATGCAAAACACATCTCTTAAAGATGAGATCAAGAAATTGGAAAGAACATTAGCATTCATGACGGATACTTCTATGGGTCCAAGACTTCATAAGAGGAAATTGCATCAAATGGATGAAATATCGAAGAAAAGTGGTCGCTAGAAGCGTCGAGTGAGAGCTTGTAGGATTGTTTCAGAACTCATGTCTGTCCATGATGAACAGTCTTGTGCTCTGGGTGAAGTATTTACGAAAAAAATGTTGGAGTCTACTATACAACATCCCAAATTCAAAAGTCTAAAATTAGAGATAACATCTGATTCCATGAGCAAGGTTGTGGAGCAATTCAATGCAGCTAATGCACAGGGAGTCTATGACACTGCAAGGATAAGTATCAGGGCATATCGTCTCATATTTAAGAGCTTAAAGAAATCATGCCTTTCTGTGGGAACAAAAGTTAAAACCTTGCTTCCAAAACCCATCGATGTTGATAAGGCAAGGAATGCTCTCAATTTGGGTGCACTTGATTTAGTTGGTGAGCCTTAGCATGTATGTAGTATACTAACTATGAAAGGGAAGGCTAGAGAGTCCAAAGAATTGGAACTCACAGTCAACAACAACTTTGTGATGGATGTTCAAAGAGTTTTGCAGGTCATGGTCAAGTTTTATGATATGCCTGTGGAAGAATGCAAATGGTCAACTAAAGATCGTATTGAAGCTTGATGAAAGTGAGGTTGTCAAAGGTCAAAAATTAGAAAGAGTTAGTTTGACATTGATGAATAGAATATTGGACCTTTAGGTTGAGCTTGATGATGCAAGGCAATTCAACGTTCAATCAGAACATGAGATTTGTGGCTGGCTACATTTGAGGTACCATGGAAATTTGAATTTTGATTTGGTAATAATGGAAAATGCTTGGAATATTTTGAAATAGAATGTGAGTTGGTTTTATAGGTGCCAAAGGAGTCACATTCAATTTTGAAGTGGTTCTTTGACCAAACAGATATCCTAAGTGTGATCAAAGGTCATAACAATGGTGAGTTGCTTGAGGTTGAGGGCTATGGATCCTACTACGTAGAATGGCATCTAGCTGCTAACCTCAAGGCTATTAAATGTATGTTTAATATGGCATATGGAGCAAATACAAACCATCCTGTCCATTGTGCATGCAAAAGAGAGTACCATTGCAGGCAGGTAAAAAGAACCAAAAGCAATGGGCTTGTGAACTTGTAGAGATCGATCACACAAAGGCACCAGATCATGATGTTCCGAGGAAAGATCCATCATGGAGCCCCATTCTTGAAATTCCTCTTCAGAGAGTACACATTTGTGCCCTTCATGTCATTGTTAGAATAATTGAAAAGCTAATGCACCTATATATCATTGATGCATATATCTTAAAGCCCTAACAAGAAAGTGAGAGAATGATTGCAAGAATTGAAAAAGTGCTTTTAGATATGGGACTACACTTTGGGCAAGTCAAGATTACAAAAGATGAGAAAAGATATGGAAAAACAAGCAATGTTCCTTGCAAGCCAAATTTTGGAGGTGTCAAAGCTTTAAAATTTCTTTCTGCAAAGAAAAAGAATGATAGCCTCAAACATGCTGATGAGTTTGCTATATGGCGAAAGTTACACAATGCCTCTTGTGAACAAGGGGGAAAGGGGAAAAAAAGATTGGAAAAAGCTCAAGTTTGGTTAGCTCTTGATAGCTTGGTACCTTTGCTAAAAAAGAAAAGGTTCGAAGATGATGATGTGTACCATTTTATCAATGATGTGAATGACTTTAGTCTAAATATGGAGATCATATGGGGAAAGAATCATTTCACATAGTACATGGTAATCTCTAACTTACATATTAAGATGTAGATATTGATTGGTCCCATACTTATTAAGGGCATGGAAAGATCACATTGGCAAGCACATTGTGCATATAATAGGGCGACCCTGTTAGATATCAATGCTCTACTCTCGTGTAACTACGTGGGAACCAGCTAACTCTACTTGTAAGCCCCCCATATGAGGAGAAGGCATTTGAGTAGCTTGGTTATCCGGTAGGTCTTGGTTTGGACACCAGATGGGGGCCATGTGTGGCCTGATGGTTGGACAGAGTTGGCACACTGCCAACTAGGCTACATGCAAGTGCGGGAAGGCATCCCATGACTGACCGCATTGAGGGTAGATGGAGCATTTCTCGGGGCAGCCCACTCTCAGGTTGCAGGCTCGTTTGGAGCCCCAGATGATCCGAGATGGCTCTGTGCCAAACGGAGACCATAGATTAGTTGCTTTATTTTATGCCACGATTCTATCGTGTGGTCGGTGGCCTATTTTGGGATCGACCCCCAGTCGGCCGGTTTGGGCAGACTGGGTCGGTCACCAAATTGGGTCTAACCGACTACGACTAGTGGCTATATAATAGCAAGCCCGTGAAGCCCATTTCATCACTGGCTATAGTAGCCCTGATTCCTTAGCATCTAGCCTCCGTCCTCTACAGTTTCTAGCTTGCCATCGAAGCTTCTTTCATAGGAGCGCATGGCTAGGAGGCAGCGCCATCTATTGTATCAGTTCTATAGGAATCAAAATTTTGATTCTCCATACTATCTAGTTTTCTCTCTTGCGTACAGGATCTTGTTATCCGTTGAGCACAGACGTATTATTTTCTTACATGGTATCAGAGCGTGGACTCTAGCAAGAAGATTTGGTAGTGTGTTTCTATTTGCAAGTAGATTGTGAGAGATGGCCCAGCCCACAAGACTGCGAATCCCACCGTTCGACGAAAGCAGAAAGTTGGATAGCTCTAACTATCTACTCTAGATGTTCAAGATGAAGACCATCCTAAGTGCATGCGAGCTTTGGGATACTACTACTGGGGTGGACATGAAGCCGATTGCGAGAACAGATCCAACCAATATAGGACAATAGATACTACCAACTACGGATGAGATTGTCGCATGGACAAGAAATGCAGATGCACTGTGTTCTATTGTCTGCAGTGTAAGTGACTCTATCATGGCGTTAATTCAACATGTCACCACAGCGGAGGAGGCATGGACAGTCTTGAAAAGTCAGTACGAGGCCACGAATCAGATGCAGATTCAAAATCTAGAGACTCAACTCATGAACGAAAATTTGTCTGAGTCTGAAGCGGTAGAGAAAATCATCACCAGGGTGAAAAATCTGCACGATCAGATGACTGCAATTGGCATCACCATCACTAGCGAGAATCTAGCACGAAGGTGCATATGGATTCTCCCACCAAATTACGGCGGTCTTGTTATGGCACTGAATATGCAGAACAGAAATCCGCCCCTCAACTTTGAGGATTTCAGTGCAATGCTTCTGGAGGAGGAGATGCGTCAAAAGACGAGGACTAGAGAAGATTCGGCTTTCTACACTGGATCAAAGAAAGGTAAGGGTAAGGACTCTGGTAACCCATCTTCTTCTGATGATAAAAAGAGAAACAAGAAGATCAAGTGCTTCTATTGCAACAAGGTAGGGCACAAGCAGAATGAGTGCCGAAAGAAGATTGTAGATGAGAAGAACGGAGTAAAGAAAGAGTCCAACAACAGTGTGCAGGTAGTACCAATAGAGTTGTTTGTAGCAATTGAGGAGATTTGCACGGAGGCAGTTCATGTACCTACGGATGAACCTTGGATTATTGACAGTGGTGCATCATGCCACATGATCAATCGGAAGGATTGGTATACCTCTCTACAGCCTGTAGGGAATGACATCCTGGTAGCAGTTGGCAATGATGCAAAATGTCTAGCAAAAGGAAAAGGTATGATTGCTCTCAAGTTAGATGGAGTTGTAAAATAGTTGTCCAATGTTCTTTATGTGCCAAATATCAAGAGGAACTTCTTGTCCGTTTCTGCGATCATGGATCGGGACCTCAAAGTTCAATTTGATAAGAATGGTGCACAGATTTTGGACCTTCAAGGAAAGGTCTTTGGTAAACTTACATGGTGCAACAACATTTACAAACTCTCAGCTTTCAGTGCTCGAGCCGATGTGAAGAACACTAAGCTGTGGCATGAGAGCTTTGGTCATCTAGGTCTTAGTTCTTTGAAGGAGATGCATAAAAGTGGAATGATTGCAGACCTACCAGAAATTTTAGATCTGCCCGATGTATGTGAAGCTTGCATGATGGGCAAGCAGCATCGGCATCCCTTTTCTAAAGAGGCCAGTAGGGTGAAGGCTCCTCTAGAGCTCATTCACATGGACCTCTGCGAAAAGATGGCGACGGAAGCTTTGGGTGGTTCCTACTACTTCATGATGCTGATGGACGACTACAATAGAAGGATATAGATATACTTCCTGAAGACTAAAGACAAGGCTTTTAGTAAGTTCAAGGAATGGCATGTAATGGTCGAGAAAGAAACGGGGAAGAAGGTGAAGAAATTGAGATCAGACAGAGGTGGAGAATTCACATCAACTGAATTCGAAAGTTACTACAGAAGTCACGGGATCAAGAGGCGAAAACCCCCGCCACATACATCACAGCAAAATGGAGTAGCAAAATGCAAGATGCACATCATCTGTGAAATGGGTAGGAGTATGATGAAAGGGAAAGATTTGCCAAAGACTTTCTGGGTTAAAGCATGTAACACGGTAGTTTACATTCTGAATCGTAGCTACACGAAGGCTATGAATAAGATGACTCCACTACAGGCCTTTTCTAGTAAGAAACCTTCAACTGCACATTTTAGAGTTTTTGGATGTGACTATTTTGTGCATGTCCCTGATGCTAATAGGACCAAATGGGAACCGAAGAGTCGGAAGTGTATTTTCTTGGGCTACAGTGAAGAGGCGAAGGGTTATCATTTCTATAACCCTGTTACCAAGAAAGTAATAGTAAGTCACGATGTGGTCTTCTTAGAATAGCCACATCAATTGGAGGAGGATGCTTCCTTCCCAGACAACCAGGACCAAGATATCCATCCAGTACCACCACCAATAGCAGACCGAACTCCCCCAATGGTGCTTGGGAGGATTCAAGATAAAGAAGATGAAGAAGAGCCTAGAGAATCACAATGGCAACGGCCATTCCTGAAGTGGGTAAAGCAGCATTTGAACGGCAGAGAACCTCCAGCCATTGAGGAGGAACCATCTGAACACTGCTGGTCCAAGAGATTAGAGGAGCAAAGAAGGGCGCGGGAACACTTGGTCAACTACGCATTGATGACAGAGGTGATCCGTGTTGATGAACTTGTGTCTTGAAGAGGCTTAGAGTGATGATAGGTGGATGGAGGCCATGTAGTCGGAGTATGGCTCCATAATGAAGAACAACACGTGGGACCTTGTGGAGCGACCACCAAAACGCAAGGTAATCGGCACCAAGTGGGTGTACAAGACCAAGTATAATTTCGACAGCACGTTGGATAAGTACAAGGCTCGGCTCGTGGCAAAAGGATTCACACACGTACATGGTTTTGATTATCAGGATACTTTTGCTCCCCCAGCTTGACTAACCACAATTTGCAGTGTTTTGGCTTTAGCAGCCCAAGGAAGTTGGCCCGTGTTTCAAATGGATGTAAAATCCACCTTTCTGAATGGAGATCTCGAGGAGGAGGTATACATGGAACAATCACCAGGTTTTGTGATCCCCAGTTCAGAAGGTAAAGTATGTAAACTGAAGAAGGCACTTTACGAGCTGAAACAAGCCCCACGAGCATGGTACTACCGAATTGATGCCTACTTTCTACAAAATGGGTTCAAGAGGAGCCCATTTGATGCAAATTTGTGTATCTTCAGAGAAGGAGGCAAATGTATGATCATGGTCCTTTATGTGGATGACCTTGTCATAACAGGGAACCATGAAGAGAAGATCTCGCAAATAAAGCATTTGCTAGGAAGAGAGTTTGAAATGATAGACCTTGGATTGATGCATTTCTGTTTGGGTATTGAAGTTTGGCAAGAGCCAAAAGAGATCTTCATTTCACAGCTGAAGTATGTTGGAGAGATACTGAAGGCATTTGGCATGGCTGAACAATTGGTACCCCTATGGAGGTTGATGTCAAGCTCTCAAATGAGGATTCATCACCACTGGTGGATGAAGTGAAGTACAGAAGGCTTGTGGGTAGCTTGATTTACTTGTGCAACATGCGGCCGGACATCAGCTTTGCAACTGGTGTACTAAGCAGGTTTTCCAATAAGCCCTGGGAGAACCATTGGAGGGCAGGGATGCAGGTGTTGAAATACATCAAAGGCACACTTGATTATGGCATCACCTATACCAAGGGAAACATCTTGACTGGATTCTGTGACTTGGATTGGGCAAGAGATGTGGACAACAGGAGATCACTGATAGGTTACTGTTTCTCACTTGGATCTGGAGTTGTTTCATGGGTCAGCAAGAAGCAACCTATAGTTGCTCTTTCTTTTACCGAGGCTGAGTACAAATCAACATGCTTTGCTTCTTGTGAGGCAGTGTGGTTGAGGAGGATTTTAGGGGACATGGGTGTAGTGTATATAGAACAAGCCTACGCAGTTATCATGTGACAATCAGAGTTGCATGGCCATTGCAAAGAACCCTGTGTTCCACGCCTGACTCCACCCATATGCACCCCCCTTCTCTATGATGGGTTGCATGCCACCTTGCATGATTTTGTCTTGCATTTGATGAATTATATATTCTTCTTCTACATTTAGCATTAACATCTCACACTACATGGGACACTAAGGACTCTTTGAATGCTAGTGTTGCAGCTCCTCTTATTTTGGTATGCCTGTACCACCATTGAACCAATTGAAACATCGGGCTTGACTTAGTTCTACCACCCCCATGTTGGGTCTGTAAGAAAATAATACAACGTCTATGCTCAACAGATAATAGGATCTCGTATGCAAGAGAGAAAACCAGATAGTATGGAGAATCAAAAATTTGATTACTGTAGAACTGATACAATAGATGGCGCTACATCCAGCCGTGCACTCCTATGACAGGAGCTTTGATGGCAAGCTGGAAACAGTAGAGGATGGAGGCTAGATGCTAAGGAATCAGGATTGTTGTAGCCAGTGATGAAATGGGCTTCACGGGCTTGCTCTTATATAGCCACCAATCGTAGTCGATTAGACCCAATTTGGTGACCGACCCAGTCTGCCCAAATCGGTTGACTAGGGGTCACTCCCAAAATAGGCCACTGACCACACGATAGAACCGTGGCATAAAATAGAGCAACTAACCTATGAGCTCCATTCAGCTCAGAGCCATCTGAGATCATCTGGGGCTCCGAATGGGCCCTGTAACCCAAGAGTTTGCTACCTCGAGAAATGCTCCATCTACCCTCAATGCAGTCAGTCATGGGATGCCTTCCCGCACTTGCATGTAGCCTAGTCGGTAGTGTGCCAACTCCATCCAGCCATCAGGCCACACATGGCCCCCATTTGGTGTCCAAACCAGGACCTACCGGATAACCGAGCTACTCAAATGCCTTCTCCTCATATGGGGGGCTTACAAGTAGAGTAAGTTGGTTCCCGCATAGTTACATGAGAGTGGAGCATTGATATCTAACACCCCCCCTTAATGTCCACCCGCAAGTGAACTTACTTTTTTGGCCCAGCGATGAAGATCCCCCTCTAGCAAGTCTCTTCCAAGAGCCTTCGTGAAGATGTCTGCAGCATTCTCTGTAGATAGTATGGAGAAAACACTATATTAGAGAATTTGGGAAAATCCCAATTCCCACGAAATAAAATACCGAGGATGTAGAGGACACTGAGTGTGTCTAGGGTTTAGGATTTCAATAATAAAAAAAGGAAATATGTGTGTCTAACCATGCAAGTGGTGTTCCAAGGGTATGATACTTTGAAAGGACTTACATTAAGGCCTATGCAAAGTATCATGCCCATCCAAAACACAAGAAGCATGATTTATGCTTTTATTACTCATGCATGATACTTCAATCACGCATGACACGAGTGGAAGCACCACCCCAACAAAGCCGCAAGCCATGAAGGAGGGTGATCATATGTAAGGAATGCAAAGGTTGTGGTCATCATGAAACTAAGTGTTGGGCATATTTGATACAACATTGAATGTTACATAATTACAACCCCTCAAAAATTCCCAAATTATCAGGATTTTCCCAAATTCTCTAATATGGTGTTAGAATCAAAATTTTGATTATTGTAGAACTGATACAATAGATGGCGCTACCTATCAGCCATGCGCTCCTGTGAAAGAAGCTTCGATGGCAAGCTGGAAACAGTAGAGGATGGAGGTTGGATGCTAAGGAATCAGGGTTGCCATAGTTAGTGATGAAATGGGCTTCACAGGCTTGCTCTTATATAGCCACCAGTCATAGTCAGTTAGACCCAATTTGGTGACCGACCCAGTCCACCCAAACCGACCAACTGGGGGTCGGTCTTGAAAGAGGCCACCGACCACACGATAGAACCGTGGTGTAAAATAGAGCAACTAACCTATGGTTATCATTCCATCCGAGATCATCTGGGGCTCCAAACGTGCCCCGCAACCTGAGAGTGGGCTACCCCAGGAAATGCTCCATCTACCCTCAATGCGGTCAGTCATGGGATGCCTTCCTGCACTTGCATGTAGCCTAGTTGGTAGTGTGCCAACTCCATCCAACCATCAAGCCACACATGGCCCCCATCTAGTGTCCAAACTAGGACCTATCGGATAACTGAGCTACTCAAATGCCTTCTCCTCATATGGGGGGCTTACAAGTAGAGCTAGCTGGTTCCCGCGTAGTTACACG
Organism: Dipteris shenzhenensis; assembly: GCF_047967505.1. Classification (NCBI taxonomy): domain Eukaryota; kingdom Viridiplantae; phylum Streptophyta; class Polypodiopsida; order Gleicheniales; family Dipteridaceae; genus Dipteris; species Dipteris shenzhenensis. Next base: position 51,194,088 of record NC_141599.1, on the reverse strand, counting down.
AGAGTGGAGCATTGATATCTAATAGGGTTTCCCTATTATACGCACAATGTGCTTGCCAATGTGATCTTTCCATGCCCTTAATAAGTATGGGACCAATCAATATCTACATCTTAATATGTAAGTTAGATATTACCATGTACTGTGTGAAATGATTCTTTCCCCATATGATCTCCATATTTAGACTAAAGTCATTCACAACATTGATAAAATGGTGCACATCATCATCTTCGAACCTTTTCTTTTTCAGCAAAGGTACCAAGCTATCAAGAGCTAACCAAACTTGAGCTTTTTCCAATCTTTTTTTCCCCTTTTCCCCTCGTTCACAAGAGGCATTGTGTAACTTTCGCCATGCATCAAACTCATCAACACGTTTGAGCCTATCATTCTTTTTCTTTGTAGAAAGAAATTTTAAAGCTTTGACACCTCCAAAACTTGGCTTGCAAGGAACATTGCCTATTTTTCCAGATCTTTTCTCATCTTTTGTAATCTTGACTTGCCCAAAGTGTAGTCCCATATCTGAAAGCACTTTTTCAATTCTTGCAATCATTCTCTCACTTTCTTGTTAGGGCTTTAAGCTATATGCATCAATGATATATAGGTACATCAACTTTTCAATTATTCTAACAATGGCATGAAGGGCAAAAATGTGTATACTCTGAAGAGGAATTTCAAGAATTGGGCTCGACGATGGATCTTTCCTCGGAACATCACGATCTAGTGCCTTTGTCTGATTGATCTCTACAAGTTCACAGGCCCATTGCTTTTGGTTCTTTTTACCTGCCTGCAATGGTACTCTCTTTTGCATGCACAATGGACAAGGATGGCTTGTATTTGCTCCATGTGCCACATTAAACATACATTTCATAGTCTTGAGGTCAGCAGCTAGATGCCATTCTATGCAGTAGGATCCGTAGCCCTCAACCTCAAGCAACTCACCATTGATATGACCTTTGATCACACTTGGGATATCTGTTTGGTCAAAGAACCACTTCAAAATTGAATGTGACTCCTTTCACACCTGTAAAACCAACTCGCATTCTATTTCAAAATATTCCAAGCATTTTCCATTATTACCAAATCAAAATTTAAATTTCCATGGTACCTCAAATGCAGCCAGCCACCAAATCTCCATGTTCTGATTGAACGTTGAATTGCCTTGCATCATCAAGCTCAACCTGAAGGTCCAATATTCTATTCATCAATGTCAAACTAACTCTTTCTAATTTTGACCTTTGACAACCTCACTTTCATCAAGCTTCAGTATGATCTTTAGTTGACCATTGCATTCTTCCACACGCATATCATAAAACTTGACCATGACCTACAGAACTCTTCGCACATCCATCGCAAAGTTGTTGTTGACTGTGAGTTCCAATTCTTTGGACTCTTCAGCCTTCCCTTTCACAGTTAGTGTACTACATACATGCTAAGGCTCACCAACTAAATCAAGTGCACCCAAATTGAGAGCATTCCTTGCCTTATCAACATCGATGGGTTTTGAAAGCAAGGTTTTAACTTTTGTTCCCACAGAAAGGCATGATTTCTTTAAGCTCTTAAATATGAGACGATATGCCCTGATACTTATTCTTGCAGTGTCATAGACTCCCTGTGCATTAGCTGCATTGAATTGCTCCACAACTTTGCTCATGGAATCGGATGTTATCTCTGATTTTAGACTTTTGAATTTGGGATGTTGTATAGCAGACTCCAACATTTTTTTCGTAAATACTTCACCCAGAGCACAAGATAGTTCATCATGGACAGACATGAGTTCTGAAACAATCCTACAAGCTCTCACTCGACGCTTCTAGCGACCACTTTTCTTCGATATTTCATCCATTTGATGCAATTTCCTCTTACGAAGTCTTGGACCCATAGGAGTATCCGTCATGAATGCTAATGTTCTTTCCAATTTCTTGATCTCATCTTTAAGAGATGTGTTTTGCATCTATAATTGAATTACATTTATAGTGTGTTCTCCCAACTGAGCATCTAATGTTTGAACCTTTTCCTATAATTCATGATTTTTATTCTCTATGCCATCATACCATTTTTCTTTTGCAGCCATCTGAACAGCTGTAGCTTGCATAGATGATACCAAATGTTGATTCCAAGATTTTAACATTGAAATCCTTTTGTCTCTTTCATTAAGCAAACATTCATAGTGGCTGTGAAGGCTCCTTGCTTCATGAGCAATCAACCTTTTACAATATCCTAACAAACCATTCTCACCTTTACATAGAAAATTTATTAAGCTGGTCACCCCATGCAATTGAGGGGCCTAACAAGTTTGTGGATCTATTGGATATATCTTCCCATCTAACCACAAATCCATATGAGTTTCTCCTTGATTTTGAAGAGCTACCAAATCACTTTCATTTGCTAGGGAGGATTCATTCCTCTTCAGAAATGGTGCATTTTCTGCATCAATTTGAAAATGGATGTCCACCTTTTTATTTTTTCTAAGGGTCTCCATGGTTTCATACACTTTCCACGTAACACAACATTATATTAACATCAGCAAATAACATATATATTCAATGCACAAAACTAATACCACATACATAAATCACATAAATAATAAATAATAAATAATAATACCAAATCACAAAACTAATACCACATATACAAATCACATAAATAAAATGACCTTGCCTTAGAAAAACATAGTAAGATAATTAACGTAGTAAATTACACAAAACAACATATAGTATAATTAAATATCACAAACATAATTAAACTATTGTATGTAAAATAAATCAAAATTTAACACAAACTATATCAAACATGCTTTAAAGAATAATGAATATTAATAACATCAGCACATATACATGATAAAATGATAGAAAACAAAACTAATATCACATACAAAGATAGCACAAAAAATAATAATGGCTTGCATAGCAAATTTAGAGGCACACTTGACTTTGTAAATCATAAATAAACAACACAAATCACATCAAAATACTATAGACATTGTTAAACTATCAAATGCAAAACCTCAGTGCAAAACATATCAAACACTTGAATGAACAATACCTTATTCTTGAAACAAAGATCTTTGGAGAAAAACATGATTAAACTTGTTCTCCTCACTAGACCCTCTTGTATTACAGGAGGCTGAAGTAGATGGATCTTACTTCAGAACAAATAATATGCTGCCAAACATCTTGAAATCTATTTCAAATTTGAAAATTATACATAATAAGAGTGTAGAGACTGCTCTTTTATTGTTGCACTATTCTTTCATGTAAGAAAGCCTCTATGAGCTCACTTTTCATGAAAATTCTTTCAAATGTTAAAAAAAACAAAAAGTTGTGAATGAATAATACCTGATTCTTGAAAAAATGTGATCAAACTTGTTCTCTTTAATGGCCCCTCTTGTATTCCAGGAGGCTGAAGTTGATGGATCTTGCTCCAAAACAAATTATATGCTCCCACACATCTCGAAATCTATTTCAACTAATTTTCTGTAGAAAACTACACATAGTAAGAGTGCAGTGACTCCTATTGCACTATCCTCTCTTGTAAGAAAGCCTCTATGAGCACACTTTTCATGAAATTTCTTTCAAAACAAACAAATCTTTCAACGTTTTCAAACAATGTAGTAAAAGAAAACAACACAACTACACAAAATGGACTACAAACTAGTTGTTTCTTCAAAACCACATCATTGAATCTAAAATCTCATCATTTCCACTTTCTTGCATTGTTCCAATGCATATCTCACCTCAACATCCATGAAAGCTATTTGGATAGACCCCAAAATTTCACAAGTTTTGAAATCATGCCCCCTTACAAACCACTGTTGAGAGATGGGCAAAAGAAAGATTGATTTTCATGCATAAGCAAGTGCAATGCCTAAGAGAGGAGAGAAAGAAGAAGAGAATAAGATAGGAATAAGTAGAAGAGGATTTTGATGATGGAAGAGACAGTGAGGAAGAGGAAAGAGAGGAAAAGAGAGGAGACACATAAAAAAAAAGAGAGAAAGAGAGGAAGAAGAGAGGAAAGAAGAGAGAAAAGAGAGAGGAGAAAGAGAGAGAAAAAAGAAAGAAAGAGAGAAAAAAAGAGGAAAGAAAGAAAATAAGAGAGGAGGGAAAGAGGAGAGAAAGAAGAAGGCAGGAGAAGCAAAGGTAGGAGCCCTAGAGGTGCCCGTTGAGGTAGCCCAAGAAAAGTGAATAGATCTGGGAACCTAGTTTAGCTCACTAGTAGTTCACTAGGATTGCTCCCATTCCTAGATTAGTTTCAGAATGTAAGATTAGTTTTAGATCTCAAGAGTTCTTGAGAGAATTCATTGAGAGAAAGAGCAAGAGAAATTCAACTTCCTGAGAGATCTTGGAGAAATAAAAATAGAAAGATAGATATCCTATGAGACTCCTTTGAGAGCAAAGGCAACTCATCTATGACTAAGGCAGCTACAAGCTCAAACGAGAGACTTCATGGCATTTCCTTCACGGTGGCTGGCAAAGGCCCTCTTAGAGCGGCCCATCTCCTAAGGCACAACCACAGGTACTACTACAATACAATGCCCGCTGTTAGCCATGCGAAAGTCTAGCAAAGGTTGAGGGTCAGAGGCAAGAGCAGGGAGGAAGATGGAGGCTACAACAAAAGCAACACGGAAGATAGCTCCACTATCATCTAGGTAAAAGAGGATGCTTGCACCTCTGGTAGGCCCTTCCATCTCATATCCTCAGGGACTGCATTTCTGAGGAATGTGGCATCAAGCACATTCGACACAGTCACATTTTTTGAGTTATTTGACCTTTCTAGTTCTTTGCATTAGACATCCATTGCAGCTTGCCCACCACGAGCTGCCCACTGTGGATTTGCGCAACCTCAACAGTCGTCCTTCTACTGCCACAAGTCTCCTACTTGCCTCAATGCATGCTCTATAGCATCTCCTCTTTCTGTAACCAGCTTTAGCAAAACAAAAAGCCCGCTATGACCCTCTCCTGCCCAAAGCAATCTCAGCCTTCATGCACGTTGGCCAACGATGCATCATCTCGCTACTGCAAATCTAAACGGCTACGGTGAGCTGCCTCTATTGTGGGTGGCCTATAAGGCTCATCCTCCACACAACCAGCACCTTCAAATGAAGCAACGCATCTCCTAGCCCTTCAACAAAGCCGCTGACGCCCCCATCAACGACCATGAGCCTCCAGCATCTCCGTCTTCAAACGATCGACAATGCTCTCTTCCATAGAGCCTCGCAGCTTCTCCAAACGCGGGCTGGACTTGCACCAGCAAACCCCATCGAGCTCCCATCAGATGAGCGACTTCGTGGTGCTAGCGATGACAGAGAGAAATAAAAAATCCACCTGAAACCTTATCCTCCTCCACATTTCTCATTTTTTGACATGTGGTAGACTAAACTAACCATGATTGAGTGCTTAGAACCAGAGTGGTTAAAAGTTAGTGGAGTTAGGTTCACTTGCTTGGTTTATTGGAACCATCGTTAAGGCTTTAGTTAGGGGTAGGATTAGTTAAGTGCCCCCTAAGCACAAAGCCCCTGCGAAGCATAGTTTGTAATTAAGCATATGAATCCCTATGCCACATCATCAAAGGCCACCTCTTCTTCACAGAAACTTCAACAAGGCGTAACTTGCAATCTAGGAGGAATTTGCACATGCTCCAAAAAGGAAAAGTGATCATCTTTTTTAGCTCTACACACTGTCAAGTCAAAATTATTGTTAGCAATTAGACACTACTAATATTGAAAGAAATCAATTGGTAAGACCTTTGCAACAACTGGAAGAGCAACGCATGAATGCAAAAAGCATGCCAAAAGTAGAAGTGCATGAGATGACCATAGCACAAAGCATGGCATCCACACACAAAGCATTAAGGCACATGGAAGAACAAAGCATCATGCATCTAACTACGTCAAGCAAAGAAGCAAATGCCATCGACATGAAGCATTGAAAAGCAAAAACCTTGCCAACCTTGCCTATGTTTTGTAAATCAAACCTGACCACCTGAGAGTAGCTATAAAAGCACCCAGGGGAGGTATTGACATATAAAAGCCACACTTTACCACCTTAAGTAGCAATGCATGCACTAAGGGGAGGTGATGGAATGTAACTCAGATCTGACCACCTTGCAGTAGCCAAAGGATCATGGCACCAAGGGGAGGTGTTGAGAGTTGTGGTGCCATGAGCACATAATTAGAGGCTAAGGTATGTGATAAGGAATGTATTAAAGTAGCCACCCTAGGATGTGGACTACATGATATGGAGATGTGGATTGAGGATATCCACAAGGAGAGATGTGGATGAGAGGATCCCACATGGTTGACTATTCAAAGGGCACTCTCTATAGAAGAGGCCTCTCATGTATTGTTGAACATACATTGCAAGAGATATAGATTTGCTATCTCCCTCTCATGTCTTATTCAGTGTGCTTTGAGCCTCCTTAGTTCTTTTGCTGATCTTGTGTGCACTAGGCTAGTACAATCCACACTTTGACATCACATAACACTAGTTTGCATGGAGAATTATTGATTAGACTTGAAGTTCAAGTACATCACCTTTTTGTAAACATTGTTGAGGACTTATGAAAGTTCCATTTCTTCTATTTTTTACCAACATGGATGAGTCCAATCTTGCAAAATTTTTATTTTAAGCAATTGTATTGCAATGCTTCTCTCCCATATAAGCTTAGGCCCATAAATTGGACTAAAAATATTTATCAATATAACCATATATACTATGTGGAAAGCCCCAAAAATATCGGTATTGATGTGCAATGTATCCAAAATGTAAAATTTAGAACATGGTAGCATAGATAAAGCCTAAGTTTGATTTTTATTCATATATGAACTTGGTCTCATGGACTCCATTCTTAGAATTTGTGGTCGATAATATGTGAAGTAAATGTTCTTTTGACATCCATCCAATCAGGAGTTGAAGCTCTTGCTCCTCCCCCTCTAGCTACCTCCCCTCCCTCTCCCTCTTAGCCCTCACCTCCTCCCTCTATCAGCCCCTCACCCTCAGTCCCTCCCTCCCCCTCCCTTGCAGCCTCTCCTCCCTCCCATGCCTGTCCCCCCTCTCCTTTCTCCCTTCCCCACCTACCCCTTCCCTGCCTCCTCCTCTGGTCTCCCCCCTACCCCGGCCTATCCTCCTCTCTACCTATTGGTAGCTCTACCCCCCCCCCCACTAGCCCCTTCTGCCCCCTGCCAGCCTTTTCTGCCCCCCTCCTCGCCCTCCTCCTCCTCGGCATCTTCCTCCCCCCCTGCGGCCTCCTTCCATCCTCCTCCCCGACTGGCTTTCGGTTGGGTCTCCCTCCCCCCAGTTGCATTCACCCTCCCCCCAATGCCTTCTTCCCCTTTTCCTCCTCCTCCTCCTCCTCCTGCTCTCCTCAGCCCCTCCTCCTCCTCACCCTCTTCCCCCTAGCCCCTCCCCCTCCCTCTCTTTACCTTAGCTCCTCCTCTCCTTGCCCTCCTCACCTCAGCCCCTCCCCCTCCCTCTCTTTACCTTAGCTCCTCCTCTCCTTGCCCTCCTCACCTCAGCCCCTCCCCCTCTTGCTCATGCAATGTTTAGTGTGGAAGGAACAACATTGTGTTCGAGTTAGCCTTTTTTTACCTTGATTGGCAATGACTCAACCCTCAGCAATCCCCGTCCACTTCCACCAATCGCAAAAACCGTGATTTTTTCAAAAGACGAGTTGAATCAGCTCAAAAAAGACACAAAACAAGAGAGTTTGATGTCACTCTTTGCTCGCATCCATAGGTCCCAATCTTCCAGATTATAGGCCAGGGATTGGATGCTCGCTGCTTTACTTGGAGACCTTGCAGGGCACCTCATAGATGTTCGTCTACTTGATTGAGGATTCTTATAGGTTGTTTTTTACTCCCAAGAGGTAGCGGGTACAATGCTTCAGGCTAGTCCATTAGCACTAAGCTCCAAGAGGATTTTCTTGACTCCCTTCTCCTTGGGTTTTGACCTTGTTGAAGAGGATATCCAGATGACTTCACTCTTCATCAGATTCCTCAGCCTTCCTCAGGCGTACCATCAACTCTTGCATTCCATTGGAGTCGCTTTCATGATGGTCACCGAGACTCCCCTAGGTCTAGGCTGGGTGGAGCTATGAGACACACCCATGGAACTTTTAGGCCTTTTCTTCTTTCTCTTCCTTGGGCAATCTTTGGCAAATTGCCCAAGGGTCTTGCAAATTCTACACTATCTCCCTGTGATCTCAACTCTCTGTTTGAAAAATGAGCCATCTAGATGCTGGAGCATAATATGGTCATTCATGATGTTAGGGTTAGAGACAATGACCCTAACTACCTCTGCTACTAAAGAGGGCATCCCAATACTCTCGCTACACATCCTACCACGTCCCGTGCTACTAGACCTTCTACTTCTCGGCCAAGACCGTCAGCCTCTTGTCCTCCTAGTCCTTCTTCAATGCAATGAGGACCATCAACACGTCTTGTTCCTATCATCCCTCGTGATAACATGGACCCTTCCTGATAAACAGAAGATATTTTTATTCTAGTTCCTTGTGTAGATGAGTTTGCTCCTATTCCCTCAGATGTTCATGTGCAGGAGCATTCACCAATGGAGCAACTCATTGTCGAGTCCTGTGCCTTACTTGATGATAATGCTAAACATGTGGCCTTGGTTATGCAACCGTCTCCCTCTCGCTCTTCTGTCTACACCTCTTGATAGAGGTAAGGGGGTTATTGGTTCCACTCATCCATCCACATGGCTCCTTCAGAAACACTCTTTGGAGAGTTCCACCCACCCCTCATGAAGAAATAGATAGGCAACCAGTAGTGTAAAATGACTCGATATTGGATGAGCATGGCAGACCACTAGGAGGCTTCCGGAGACTTTTAGTAGTTGCCCACCTCAGAGGGAGTGCTTGCACTTGGGTCTTGGAGACTCTAGTTATATGGTGGTTCCCTTATAAGGTTCTTGTAGTGGGACCCAGGGGAGTGGGAATGGATTGATGAAGGGCACTGAAAGAAGAGCATCCTCTTCTTTTGTTACACAGTCAGAAATTCCAAGAGATTTTAGATTAGCAGTAGAGGTTGGAGGCCCTCTAGAGCTTCTCACTGGCATAGTTTTTAGATCTTTGAAGAGGTGCAGAAAAACATTTGGCAGAGGCTCTAGAAATCCCTTAGGAATAGAAAGATCACTCTCTTCTTTTGGCTTTCTATTCATGGAGGGATAACAGTGCACCTGTGGAGATCTAGGTTCGAGGCTGGCACTACTTGTCCTCAATGCCACACAGCAATTGACTTATCTTAGCATTGGCTTTGGGAGTGCAGATAGGCGAGGACGATTTGGAAGGGTGTTGCTATGATTTTCAGCATATTTCATATAGCACCTTTCTTTATGACGAGGTTCATTGGCATGGTTATCTCTTACTAGCCCCCAAGTGTTCTTCGAGGGACATGATTCAGATTCAGCCTTCATTGTCTGTGGAGTCATGTTCCCTCTAGGATGCTTTTTATCCCACATTAGGAAAAAAGGGAGCTCATTTTGGGGCCTTTTACGGTTTGGAAAAATAATCTCTCAACCAATCAATAGAGGGCCAACGTAATGTTGAAAATTCACGAAAATAAGAGAAAATAGAAAAAAGAAACAATACTTTATGTAGGTACAAGCGTGCTACATTAATGTGGAGATTGGTTTTTTATTCTCACAAGATCTTTGGACAAGAAGATAGAATCTAAACTGACATTTATCTGACAAGGGCCTTCCCACTTCCACCTTCCTTTGAACTTTGAAATGTTGCGCCGCCTTTCCTTCGAAAGGTCTACCATTCTACACCATTGCCTCATTGTGCAACAGGCTTTCTTTTCCAAAACTGCTCCCTTGATCCTGTTTGGCGTAGAATAAGATGTTTCTCATCAACTGTCTGTCTGCCCACTTTCTCTTTCTTGAAACTTCAAATTGTTATCTTAGTTACATTACTTTGCTATTGTTACAGATTCAGAAAATCTCCATGGTGAATCAAAACCACGGCCGTTCTTGTGGAAGACGCTCTGTGGATGATAATGCTACAAAGGCAGAATTATACCAAACATCCTTACCCCGTCGACGTGCTTCTTCTATTTCGTCGGTAGAGAATTCAAGTACAGTCAAAACGGAAGGAACTTGGGAAAGGTTTAGTGTTTCGAAAGGAGCATGGGTGCTCATGCAACCTAGCAAAAGAAAAAGACCCCAAACAAGAAACATTTTCTTGGCATCGTGGAAGGGAAGAGTACGAGATTTTAAAATCACCAGAGGGAAGATATTCGTGAAAGAAGTTCGGATTCAGCACGTGTACATGCATAAAGAACTTGTCTTGCGAGACTATCCAAAAAATCTTCCGCAACACAAGCCTAATTGTATATTTTTCTATTGTGGTTTTTTTCTTTACGAGGTGTATGGATTTTTAAGATGAAGCTTTCTCTCTTAGCTTATTGACATTCTTGTGTTGTTTTATTTCAGATTTATATCCTTCATCGTATGAGACATGGCAAAACATCGATTGTATTCTGGGATTTATAGATGTTCTGCATGGATCGATAGGAGAACAACAATACCAAGGTCGATGTGCAACAGAGCTAGCTCAATCGGGTATATTTTTTACTGATCATTTTTATTAGTTGCTGGACAAAGCTAACACACATGGTGTGTTAATAAAACAAGACCTTCCGGCATGGAATTCAGTGGATTGGCCTCACCCACATTCTAGTGTTATAGAGGCATATAGGGCGAAGCTTTTTACAGAAGTACAGAAAGCTCTGAGGCCCAATATTGCCACTAGGATAGTAAAAATTTCTTTATGCATGCCTCTCACAGTTTTTGTGGACTTGTTTAATACCTTTCCAGTGAAGGTTTCAAAAACAATGTTCACAGTTAAAGCAACAAATTCGGCATGCATGCCACAATTTTTGGATAAAGGTTGGGATAAGAAGACATGTAGTTCAGTGTTTTGTGAGGTTGTCCAACCTTCTATGCAACTGAAGTACATGGTTGCATCACAAAATTTTATTTTCTCTTTTTATTACAAGCGCAGTCGAATGCTAGGCACAAAACTAGTCCCAATGGATCAAGATGAAGATTCTTTTGGTGCAAAAAATAAACTTCCTGATATTGATGTTGTTGAGAATGGTGATGTGCTAGTCAATATCTCATTAAGAGAATGTTGCTCCCTAGCTCAATTGCGCAGTGACATTCTATTTGAGACAGAAGGTTCTATCTCAAACGACTTTTTATTTATCTACAACAACAAAAAGGTACACCATCTGATTTATCCTAGTCTCATTAAGCATTGCTATTAGTTTAATTTACCACTCTGATTCATATTGCTTTTTTGCAGTTGCTCAAAAGAAGAGAGAGCTCAATAAAATGCAAAGACATTGAAAATTTAACAAAATTGAGATAACACAGACTCCATAAACAAAGGTTTTGTATTCAATCAAGTAAGATTTTGTACAGAACTGTTTAGTTAAATATGTAGAACATATTTCTGACATCCATTTTCTATTTATGTACAGCTTGATCCAGAGGCTGCTCTACATTTTTTGGAGGATCTTTTTTCTGCTGCTCCATCCTGTCCTGTGCAGTATGTTGGTGTTGCTCCATTGTCTCCTCCACTACCCCAGGAGCATCTCTTTGCTGCTGCTCCACCTTCTCCTCAACAACATCAGCAGTAGGTAAAGGCTCCTGTGGCTTCTCCTCCTCAGCACTAGGTGATTGCTCCTGTGGCTTCTGGTCCTCAGCATTAGGTGCTTCATCTGTGGCATCAAGGTGTATGACACCTTCTTGTACTTTAGAGCTCTCACCCAGCTCCACAGTAGCTGGTACAATAGGTTTGGGGGAGGCATAGCTCAAAAACCTCCAAATTGTATGAGCTCTAAAATTATGTACATAGTTTGAGCTGAAGCTATCCTCTTTCATCTGCAATGGCAGACGATAATTTAGAACACTTTGTATCATTATGAATTATCTTCAAGCTAAATAAAAATTATTTTTTCTTACAAGGTCTGGCTGTTCCTTCTCAAAGTAGCTTGAAAGTAGATATTTTGCATTGATCAGCACTCTCCATCCGCAGCTACTTGAATCATCTTGTTGTGGTGTCTGTACAGTTGGAAAGATATGTTAGAAACTGTTAGCATTTGCACAAAATAAAATTATTCAATAAGTTCAAAGACATAGCATTTAATAGACATCAGTAGAGGGAACGACTTTTTACCTCTAGACTTATTGGCTCTATTGAATCCAAAAGAGAGACATTGGGAGGACAGTGATCCAATGCATCTAAAAGCCTTCTAATACAACTGCAATATGTATAATTTAGTTAGTATGATATCAAAATAATGAAGTTTTAAGTTCAAAAAGCACACACAGCGCTTACAATTTCAGCTCTCTGTGTGTGTTTTTAAGAGAGTTGAATAGAAAGCATTGCTTCTGCTAGATGTCAATAGAAACAAAACTCCAGTGGTCACTGCATAAGGAAAAAAGCATAAGGAAATCAAAGGCTACAAGAGTTCCCAATCTTAAAGAAGAATCTTAAAAGAAGTAGTCACCCACATACCTACTATGGTATGGAAGTAGCAAAACATCAATTACTTCAAAATTGCAGTGTTTGAACCAGCTGGAAATACTAATGGGAGTCTCCTTTGCATCTCTTAATTTAGAAGAAATGGCAGGATCAATAATATGGACTGTATGCTGTACAGAGGGGTGAAGCCAGCTTCTCATCATGCTGCATAGGACCAAAAAATAATTAGGGTAGGTTATAAAGGAGGTACAAGGAGGATTGATTTGCAAAAAATGTAAAATAATAGACACTTACTAGAGCATTGCAAGAATGATAGTATCTGAGCAATACTCATTCTTATGAGCCAATGCTGCTAAGCATTGTTTTGTCAAGTCAAAATCATTCACTGAAACTTCATCCTCAATATGGACAACTACATTAGGGCCCAGCTCCTGCAACCTTCTATGTATCTGCAGCTCCTTCTTTCCAGTCTCCACATCTATAATAGATTTTGTTTATTTTATTTACTGCTTCCGTGACTCCTCATAAGCAGCCTTCCCTCTGGAGTTCTTTGAGTGCGTTACCTCATCTACCTTCAACTTCCTTGTAGGTGGAATTAGCAATATGTCTCTCATCTTTATGTCCTACCATTCCACAGGATGAACAAGCTTGTCATACCTCCATCTCACTCTGGACAAAGTGTTGAAGTCTTTGGCCATCAAAGTCACCCTGTGAGCATGGGCTGCTACTAGCATTGCATCTTCAAAATATTTTTCCAAGTAATCTCGCATCACCGGTGGATTCCGTGGTCACCCTCTCTACTCTGAAGACTAACTCGAAACGCACTACTGCGACAGATTTACATGCGTAATCGTACTTCAGAACTGCGTATGAAAATTCATAGAGTAGAACAGTGATCGACAGAATCATTCATGATAAAACAATAAGGCAGATGCAATAGAATCTCTGTATTACATTTCTCCGAGCAGTACAACACCGTACTCTCTGATACATAGCACTGATCCTTGCTCCGATCCTCATCAATGATCTCTCTGAATGATCGCTCTCTTCTCTCTTATCTAACCGGCACACATAACTCCTTCACAGTTGCCGTGCCTATTCAGTTCTCCGTCTGCCCCTAGAACTTCCGTCTTTTCATATCTCAAGATACAACGTATTAATGATAATAATCTAAGGACTAATAATCTAAGGACTCCCCCCCTAGTTCCTCTTCGTTGTTGCTGCTTTTGCCCCTAACACTTGGCACTCCTGGTGAATCGGATTCCGGATCCGCATCCGAACCCACCGGTTCTCCGCTACGGTTCATCCTCGACATCGCCACCGTCATCGTCCGCCGCCGCTGTTGCCGCTGCTGCCGGAACTGCTGGAACTGCTGGAACCGCCGGTGCCGGTACTTGTACGGCCGGAGCCGCTTGCGCCGGTCGAAGTAAAGGTAGCTGCTGCGGGTTGAGAGCATGGGCATCCACAAAAATTTGGAGCTGTCCATAGAAAGGTGGTGCCGCCGCCCCCGCCTGCTGAGCTACTGCCGCCATCCGATGAATATAGCGGCATGCTGTCCGCAGGTCGACCAACATAGCTGCTCTCTCAACATGACTCGTTCTCCGCAGCTGTTGTAGCTCCGCTTCATGCAGTCGGGTCGTCTCAGATAAAGCGAGTTCGAGATCGGTTACCCGCATAGTGCGATCTGCTTTCTTCGCCACATTATCCAGTCGTTTCATTACCCGCCCCGATTCCTTGGGTTGGGCACCTGTTGATTGTGCTGGCGTAGTAGCTCTGAGCTGCAGCAAATCGGCCATGAGGCTCTTCACCTCAACCTCATGTTGCTGGTGCTCTTCTTTCCGGGCGAGCTTGAGTGCCAACAGCTGAGATCTGGCATCGTCACACTGCTGTTGCACCACCGCGACGTGTTCTTTCAGCTGCAAAAAGTGCCTTGCGTCCAAGGATTCCCCGTCCGCTGGCTCCGGAAAGGCTGCCACAAAAGCGGCTGCTGCGTCTGCTCGGGGTCGTGGCGTCATCGCGGTCTCGGGTCTTTTTCCTCTGGCCTTCGCTCGTCGGAGGGCTTCTTCCAGCTCGGCGATTCGTTTGACATAGCCTTCGGCAGAATCCACCGGTCCCGCCGCTGTCTGCTTCCCGAGAGTATTGGCCAATGTAGAACTTCCACCCTCCGGTTGTGCCGCAGTTCCCGTCACCGGTACTGGTGGTAAAAAGGCTGGTCCTGCGCCCCCTCCCGCCGGATCATCCTCATCCCTCCGGGCCAACCGTCGGTCGAGAGGCCTGCAAGCCCGCTCCAGCTCTACTCGCAATTGATGTTGATGATCAAGAAAAATACCCTGCATCTCTGCGACGAAGGCTTCCGATAAATCCAGCAAAAGTGCCTCGTCCAGCATGCGTGTAGAGCTAGAGGGTTGCCGGTACGCCATCACTTCCGCTTCCAACAACTGCACCCTGGCGGTCGCAGCTGTAGCCTTCTCCGTCAATTGTTCCGTCAGCCGCAGGTGTTCTTGAGTTTGGGCGACAATCGCCGTCCTTGCTTCCTCCATATCCTGCTGTCGCCGTGCATCCACCTGTTGGAGTCGTACCAACTGCTCCTGCAGCTGTTGATTGCGTTCGAGCAGCCTGGCATTTTCCTGGCGCAACCTCGCCTCATTCTCCTCCAGCTGCCCCTTCTGAAAACATTGGAGCAAGCGCTCCGCCAACCGTCGTGCCGTGACCAGATCATAGGTCTCCACCGGCGGAGATAGCTGTAGCGCACCACTCCCCCTTGGGACTACCCGGGCTTCCTCCTGACCTGCCTGTCTCCCCGAACTGTCCTCCCGAGTGTGGACTGAGCTTTCCCCTTGCAAGGCCTCCGCTTCCGGGCGGGTTTTCTTCAACATGCCTCCTTCCGGCGCGAGAGCCAACTTTCTTTTCAATAAACTGGCCATGCGGCTCGATGTTGCTGAGACCGCTGGCCTACTCCTCTGGCTACCCTGTGGAACTTCTGCAGGAACCGCTGGCCTACTCCTCTGGCTGCCCTGTGGAACTTCTGCAGGAACCGCTGGCCTACTCCTCTGGCTGCCCTGTGGAACTTCTGCCGGAACCACCACCGCAGGTACTACCGCCGTAACCTCCACCGCAGGTACTACCGGAGTCACCTGGTTCCTTGGCATCAGCGTCAGAGCTCCCTCCGTTGTTGATCTTGCTGGTTCCACCTCCTTGGACTCCTTGTCCGAACCCTCGTCTGTGGACTCCTCCACCTCCACATACGATCCTGGGATGACCGGTTCCGCATCTGGTCCGAACAAAAAGAATAAGACCTGCCCCATCCGGGATGTTGCCGTTGGCTTCAAGAGCTTCTTGGCCACCTCCAGAATTCTGTCCGCCAGCAGCTTCGCCCAGGGAACCGGTTTCCCTTGCTCCGCCCTCTGGAAATAGGTAAACTGGGTCTGTCCCAGTAGCTCTGCTTTCACCTTCTGCCAGAGTGCCTCCGCAATAAACTTGTAGCACGTCTTCGTCGAAGCATCCAGCTTCTTCATGTTGTACTCCCCCTTGCAACCTGCGCCGAGAGCTGCCTCCATGGCACTGCTGGTAAGCTTCGTGACTTTGCATGGACCATCCACCGGCAAGTGCAACCTGGCCGCTACCAGCTCCTTGCACAAGGTGAAAGTCTTGCCATACACCACGACCTTGCGCCCGCGTGCAAGCTGCGCCAAGATATCTTGCGCCAATGGATGAACTGGTGTCGTAGCCCATGGCAAACCCGCGAACTCTACCAGACGAGCTCGTGTCAGCCAAGACTGCACAGCCTCATCCCCAACAGGTAACGGATTGATCAGATGGAAGACCACCATAGCGGCGAGAAGACGGGATGCGAGAGAGAAGAGTTCTGGAAAACAAAGAGTTGGAAATAAGCCCCCTTTTGCTTCCAAAGTGCCTTTTGGATGTCTTGGTGAACTCCTTGTTTGCATGCAACGATCAAGTGTCCCATCATCTTGATAAAAGCCGCACTTCGAAGATTCAATAGATTGCATGGCGGCGTCCTCGCTCCGCAACACGAAGCTTTGCTCCCACCGTTTCTCGGAATAAAGCGAGTGATACCACACGTGCGTACTAATAGACCCCATCATCGGTTTCTCCACCGAAATGGCTATAAATGCAGTTGAAATGATCATCACAGGTGGTTTCTCCGGAAATGGGTAAGGTGGCATGGGCCCTGTATATGGTCGGAGACGAAATCCGTTTACCGGCTTCTGCAACAGCTCCCCCTGTAGTGTTCCTAATCGGAACGTGCCATCACCATAACGGTCCACCACCCAATACGGACCTCCCCACCGTAACTTCAGCTTACCCGGATGCGGACCCATCCGAGTGTTAAACAATATCACGGCATCTCTCCGTTTGAAGGTCTTCTTCTTTGAATGACGGTCCACCCAGACCTTCCGTCTGTCCTGGACTACCTGTGCAAGATACGCACTGTAGAACCGCTCCTCACCCAGCCGATCCAGCTGTTCAATCCTCCGGTCTACGGACTCGTCCCAGCCCAATTTCTCTGCCGCTGCAATCCACAGACTCGGTACTAGGAATTCCATGGGGACCACTGCTTCAACTCCGTAAACCAACTTGAATGGCGTGAACCCCGTCGCAACCTTATAGGAAGTCCGGAACGCCCATAATGCGGAGTAAAGTTTTTCATCCCAATCTGTCCGATTTTCATTGACCAGCTTTTTCAGAATGACTAGCAACACCTTATTCGAGGACTCCGCCTGTCCGTTTGCCTGAGGGTAATACACTGTGGACTTCTTATGAATGATTAGGTGCCGGGTAACCAGTTCCCGTAACACCGCATTAAGGAAATGCCCACCTTGATCCGTGACCAGCTCAACCGGACATCCGTATCGTGTCATAATGGCTTCATAAAGGAATCTGGCCACAGCCTTTGCCGAATTATCCTTCAGTGCTCTGGCCTCCACCCATTTGGTACAGTAATCCGTCGCCACCAGGATATACCGGTTACCTGTCCTCCGCGCCGGCGGCGAAAACGGACCTACAAAGTCCAGCCCCCACTTCATGAACGGTTCGAGGGCCAGTATGGGATTATGCGGCATCCGGTCCCGACCTGATGGCTGGCCCAACCTCTGGCACACATCGCATCTTTTGACGAACCTATGCGCATCCCCCATTAATGTTGGCCACCACAGACCTCCTTGGAGTACCTTCCGTCTGGTTACTTCTCCGGCGAAGTGTCCACCGCTGATTCCTTGGTGAGCCTCTTCCAGGATGACCTCCTGCTCATGTGGGTACACACGCCGTCGCAACACACCATCTAGCCCCTGCTTATACAATTGGTCAGCAATGATCCGGAAGTCTCTGCTCTTGAGCGCGAGCCGTTTCCGCTGGTCTCGCGACATTCCGTCGCGCATCTGGCCCGTGTCGACAAAGTGAAACATGTCGTCGTACCACGTCTTTGGAGCTGCCGGTACCACCGCCTCCAGTTCGAACAGCTGGGCATCCGGAAAATCATCTTCCACACCCGTCGGGTCTTCGCCAGATTCCAACCGCGAAAAGTAATCCGCTACGGCATGTGTACTTCCAGGTCGATGGACCACCGTGAAGTCGAACTCCTGTAAAAGCAGCATCCACCGGGCCAACTTTCCAGTGAGCTCGGGCTTGTGTACCAAATACAACAAGGCGGAATGATCCACATGAAACGTGAATTGATTCCCCAACAGGTAGTGACGAAACTTTGTTACGGAATAAATCATCCCCAATGCTTCCCGCTACGTCGTAGAGTAATTCCGTTCGGCTTTTGACAACCGGCGACTTGCATAATACACCGGTCGGAACCACTTGCTTGTCGCTTCCTGCATGAGGACACTACCAATAGCCACATCCGAGGCATCCACGAAGACATGAAACATCTTCGTCCAATCTGGCGGCTGAACCACCGGTGCTGTTGCCAACATCAGTTTGAGCCGTCGAAAAGCTAAGTCACAAGCAGGAGACCAGACTAGCGGTACTTTGTTGAGTTGGTCATACAGTGGTGTCGCCACATCCGCCAGATACCGCAGCATTCGGCTGTGCCATTTAACCTGCCCTAGGAATCTCCCGAGCTGCTTACCGTTGCCAGGAACCTTTGCCTGCCGGATCGCTTCGACCTTCGCCGGATCTACCGCAATGCCTTCCGCCGAGACAATGCAGCCCAGCAGCATACCGCTGCCCACGGCGAATGCACATTTCATAGGGTTCAGACACAACCGTGCCTCCCTACACCGGGTTAAGCATTTCTTCAGATGCTCAAGGTGCTGCTCGCGACTCCCAAAAACACTGAAATCGTCCAGAAATACCTGCATAAAGATTAGTAAATAATCATGAAATATCTCTTGGACCATGCGTTGAAATGTTGCCGGAGCATTCTTTAGCCCAAATGCCATCACCAGGAAAACAAATGCTCCCCACTCCGTGATGAAGGCTGTTTTCTCTCGATCTTCTGGTGCCATCTGCACCTGGTTATACCCACTGAAGCCATCCAGAAAAGAATACATCTCGTGACCTACCACTGTATCCAGCATAGTATCATTAAACGGCAATGGAAACGGATCCGTGATTGTCGCCGCGTTAAGCTTTCTGTAGTCAACACAGACCCGCAACTTCAAATTCTTTTTCGGAACAATCACGATTGGCGAAAGCCACGTTGCACGGTCAACCGGACAGATAAACCCGACCTTTAGCAACCTGTCCAGCTCCTCCTTCACCCTCTGGGCATAGTTCGGATTCATTCTATACCGTTGTTGCTGAACCGGTATCGCATCCTTCTGCAGATTGATCCTGTGCTGATAGAATTTGGGATCGATGCCGAGCAAATCTGTGTAGTCCCAGGCGAACACGTCTCTGAAGGATTTCAGCAATGTCTCCAATTTTCCCCGAAATCCTTTATCGAGCTTCGCACTGACACGGACGTTCTTTGGCTCCTCCTCCGTCCCGAGGTTAAGATCCAGCAGCTCGTCTTCTTTGACCCTCCGCGAGCGACGGAGTTCCTGCTCAAAAACTCTTTCCGCCTCCGCCACTCCCGCTTTCGTCCGGCATGTCTCCTGTGCCTTCCGGTAAGCTCCCTTCGACTGATTCTTTAGTGGAACTGGATGACTCCTGCGTAGCCGAGGGAATCGGATGCTGATATTGCTTTAAAACGGCAACCACATCGACCTCGAACAAGCTGACCAGCTCCGTATTCCTACTGAAGTAGTCATCCTCCTCTTCGACCCCCATTCCGTCCATCATATGGATACCTTCCGCCATCGTCGGTCGGAATGGTGTCCTCAGCCCTTGTTTGGTATGTACCGAGAGCTTCAACTTCTTTTTTCCTTTCCGAATGGTGATGCGGTCGGATTGCCAGTCTTGTTTCACACGGGCCTGCCGCAACCACGGTCTTCCGAGCAATAACGGGTATGACCCGCTAATATCCTCCATCCGAAGAATCACCGCAGCGATTTCGAACTTCACGCCGCAAACCTCCATTTTCAATCCACGGAGCAATCCTAACGGCTGCACTCTCCGTTGGTCTGCCATCCGAACGGCGAAGGGTGCGGATTCCCATTTTGTGATACCCAATGGCACCAGCATTTGTTCGGACAGGATGTTGACCCCAGACCCTCCGTCCAGCAACACCCCTCCCACACAGCTGTTCTCCAGTGTTACGGAAATTACCGGGACCGCTTCGTCAAAAACAGGAGAATGTTCTTCCGCTTCAGGCTTTGCAGATCCGTCTGACGACACTTCCATTGTTACCGCTTCCATCTCCGACTCCATCGCCCTGACTGGTTCCGTCAATTGTTTGATGAGAGAACTCCGGAAATTGGGTACCAATGCTAACAATTGCTCCATTGTCATGTGTATTTGCTGTTTCCGCAAATCCTGCCATAAATCATATGGTTCAACACCCTCCTCGCCGGTCACCAGGCTGTCTGTCTGACTGGTAGGTAGACAAGTCGCTTCCGGCTGGTCTCCTTGCAGGCGCCTTGCCACCTTCGCACCATTCTCCGTCACTGAGACTGCTTTTTCCGCGCTAGGCCTAGGTAACACCATTGGGGTTTTCTGGACCCATTCACCGACCGTCGACCGCACCTTTTGTTGTGCCTGCCAATCCAACGCCGGAGGTCTCCCCTTCTCTTGCGGGGCCTTGTAGTCCCGCACCTTTTCCTGGGATCGTGTGACCACGAGCACATCTCCGCTCGCACTTCCTCCCACTTTGCCTTCAACAGGGACACCCGCCGGTACTTCCGGTACTTCTTCGGACTGCGGACTAGGCTCCTTGCTATCCTGTTGCGGACTGTCATCATCGCATTCGATAATCAGAACCGCATTCACTGCTGGTGCGGACTTGCCTTCTCCGGATCCCCGGGTTGCTTCCCTTTCCACCTTGTGGCGCTTGAATAATTCGCAATCTACCTTTCGATGTCCGGGTTGATTGCAATAAAAACATAGGAACGTCCGTTCCCCTGCTGGTTCATCTGCACCTGTTCCAGCCGTTCTCGGCCGCCAAGGTCTTTTCGCCGGTGCGGCTGGTACCGCGGCTGGTGCTGCGGCTGGTGCCGCAACTACCGCCGCCACTGCTGGTGTCGGGGCTATTCGTGCGTTATAGCGGCAGATCTCCGTGGTATGCGTCGCTGTTTGGCAAATCGCACACCACCGCTCATTCAAACCGCATTCCTCTGCTAAGTGTCCTGCATTCCGGCACCGATTACACCAAGTATCCTTGCGAACTTTTGAAGAGGACCCTATTCCACTATCCCGGCTTTTGGCTCCGGCAGCAGATCCTTCCGGAAATGACTTCCCTGCCGCTTTTCCAGCCTTCCGCCTCATGGAACGTTTGTCCTCCTCCTCATCCGACTGATCCGACTCCTCCTCATTATCGGTATCGGAGTCTCCCTCAGCCTCCTCATACTTCACTTTTCCTTTCCTTCCCTTGGAAGTAAACAGAACTTGTTCCGCCCTCACCGCTGCTTGGACGACTTCTTCCAAGGAAAGAGCTTCCAGATCCAACGATGCCAGGGACCTTTTCAATCCTTTATTCAGCCCCTCCATGAAGTAAGCATTTTGGATGGGGACTACCGGGGTAGTTGCTACATCGAGGCGGCGGATCAACGACCGAAATCTGGCCGCATACGCCTCCACTTCTTGGTTCTTCTGTTCCAGTTTCCCCAGTTTGGCCAGGACATGAACACGGGTCTTGTCCTCCCGAAACCGGAGCAAAAAGGCATCCCGCAGTAGATCAAACGTGGCGAAATGGGTAGCTCCATATTGCGCGATCCATACTGCCGCCTGCTTTTGCAGTGTCGGGATGAAAGTCGCCATCTTCATAAGATCTGTCGCCTGCACTGGTGGAGCCGTATTCACCATCCATGCCATCTCAAATGACAGTATATGTGCATCCGCATCCTCCTTATCCCGTCCCGAAAACTTGGGGTACTTCACCGTCATCCTGGGTACCAGTGGTGGAATAGCCGCGCTACTTACCGCCGGAACTCCACCCCCGCCTCCGCCTCCACCGCCTCCACCTCCCCTACCGGGATCTGGTGACGGACCTGGGGCTTCGCTTCCTGCAGGCACACCACCCCCCCATCTCCTGGGACTCGGTGGTGGGGAATTCCGCAACGGTGACGCTTCGTCTTCCGGAGGAGTACTTGTTAAATCGAACGGGCTACTGCGTCCGGAGGATTCGCCTTCCTCCTGAACACCGGAAACGACTGGACCTTCCTCTACTGGGATCAACGGAGGTGTGTCAGAGCGGCTACTACTCTCACTATCCGTGAAGAAGCCGAAGAGAAGATCACGTTGAGCCACATATCTGTCATGCCGTTCCTCGCGGGTTGTACGTGCCGATACTGGAGTTGCAGGCTCCCGAGGCCGTTCCGGAGAGCGCGATGTTCCCCCTGGCTCACTCCCAGCGTCATTCATGCGCTAGTCTACGCACCGAGGAATCAGAGTATTACAGATGGGGAGCATCCAACCTCTCCGGGGTATCCACTGCGACAAACATGGAAATCTTCCGTGGTCGCCAAAGTGTTAGCCCTCTCTACTCTGAAGACTAACTCGAAACGCACTACTGCGACAGATTTACATGCGTAATCGTACTTCAGAACTGCGTATGAAAATTCATAGAGTAGAACAGTGATCGACAGAATCATTCATGATAAAACAATAAGGCAGATGCAATAGAATCTCTGTATTACATTTCTCCGAGCAGTACAACACCGTACTCTCTGATACATAGCACTGATCCTTGCTCCGATCCTCATCAATGATCTCTCTGAATGATCGCTCTCTTCTCTCTTATCTAACCGGCACACATAACTCCTTCACGGTTGCCGTGCCTATTCAGTTCTCCGTCTGCCCCTAGAACTTCCGTCTTTTCATATCTCAAGATACAACGTATTAATGATAATAATCTAAGGACTAATAATCTAAGGACTCCCCCCCTAGTTCCTCTTCGCTGTTGCTGCTTTTGCCCCTAACATAATCCTCTGCCATTTCCTGTAAGAAAAGAATGGCAGTTCTATTCCACCTGAACCCAAGGTTCCAACTATCACAAATTTCTCTCACCAGTCTTTGAAAAGGTGCCTTGGGTATTACAAAGCCTATAGCTTTCTGTTGCCTCCTGATCTCCCTTAGCACACCTGCACCATGATTCAATCTTTTGGCCTTTTGCTTGAGCAGGCTCATTGGCTTACCCTTCCTGCCATGTGCAGCTCTTCCCTTTGGAGGCACACTAAATTTCTTGGTACCTGCCCTAGCTGCTTTTGCTGCAAGCCCTGGCCCTTTGCCAACTTTCCTTGCAGTTGACTTGGTTCTTGCCATCACTCTGAAAAACTGCATACAAAGGATTGGAAAGACATTACAGACATGGAGAACATGTTTTGACAAAAAAAGGCAATCACAGGGGTGGATGAAGCAATATAGAGAAATTTGCAATAAAATGCGATACGAGGAGTTTGAAATTCCAAACAGGTCCAAATCGCATTTTCCTGCAAATTCCTGAAATGACATGCTGGTGCATTCCTACAGTGATTTCTCTGTCTCTACAACTAAATACAGTACGAATGGAGTTTATGCAAGAAGATTACAGCCATGGATAGCTATGGAAGTCACAAAACCAGAATGACAGGGGTTGATGAAGCAATATTTCAATATTTGCAACAAAACGCGATTTCAGTTGTTTGAAATTCCTAAGGCCTTCTCCTCGCGTTTTCCTGCAAATTCATGAGGCAGCATGCTGGAATATGCCTTCAGTCATTTGAAGGTGTTTGCATAACCATGCAGGATGGATTGAGTCTATGGAAGGCAAGAAGTGTGCACAGACTGAAGGAAGAACCCATAAGTACAGTTTTACCCTCACATGCAGATATCACACTTGAAGATCTGCATTCCTACAGTGATCTCTCTGTCTTGACTTGAGTCTAAGCATTTCCATGCAGGATGGATTGTTTCTATTGTAGGCAAGAAGATTGTAGAGACTAAGGGGAGAACCCATTGTTACTGACCTGAAATCTATCTGTGGATGTGCTGTGCTGCTGATGAGTAACCTGTGCTGAGGATGAACCTGTGCTGCTGGACAGGATGCTGATGTTGCAGAGTATGGAGGTAGGGAGGCAAGAGAGTAGAGACTGGAGGGCAAGAGGTCTGAAACAGGATACCACAAATAAGTGCAAATACAAATAAGGCATCTTCTAAATCCCACACGTGTGGAATGTAGTCATTTTTCACACGTGTGGATGGGACCCAGATCTCTTGGAGTTTGAAATTTGGCACATGTGAAAGGTACACTTTATGCCTTGGAACTTGTGCCATTCATGATTTCATAATCAATTCCACAACCACTCTTCCCTCCCCTGCCTCCCAATCTTTCACCCCTGCCACGACCCTCGCATCTTCCATTTCCTTCTCTCTGATCCTTTCCTACCCAGCACACTCCATCCAGACTGCAACCTGCCTGAAGACTACTACCACTGCCAGATCTCCAGGTTACCTAGAGTGCAGACTTCAAGCTAGTGAAAGAGCAGGAGATTTACCAGTGCAACTCCAACAGCATGGAAAAGGAAAAAAAAGGTCAGAATTCTAGATTGGTTTCAATGTTTTTTAATATATATTTCTTCCATCCATTGGATTTCTGATGTCCAAATGTCTTCACTCAACTCCACCCTTCTTGTTACATTTTCAATTTATACTGTCCAAGAATGTGGTAAATCACCCAAGAATTTGATTGGAGATGGATATGAATAGAAACTAGAAATTTGCAACAAAATGCGAGGAGAGTGGTTTATAAATCACTAAATAGCCCATATCGCATTTTGCTGCAAATTCCTGTTGTTGACACATTCCTCATGAAAAGTTTCACTCAGCTCCAGCATTTCTCTTGCATATGAGATCATAGTGTCCAGGAATCACTGAGATGAACGTATTAGGAAAAAAGGGAGCTCATTTTGGGGCCCTGTAAGAAATTCACTATTTTCTCTTTTCTCTCCCTACAAAAGCAAGAAAATATGGATACTTACGTGAGAAATGTCAGTGTGAAAAGGAATAAATATATTCTTTCACATGCTTTACATTCAATGTTCATATAAGAGCAACACTTTTTTGTGCAGAATTTGGTGATTCTGACACCTCAGACGCGTTCGGAACGGCCCAAAACCCCAAAAACGGCACTGGAAACGCTGGGATCGGACATCCGGAGGCCCGAAAACGGCCAAAAAAGGCCGAAAAGTGAGATTTGCAGCAAAATGCGATTTGGCACCTTTTGAAAATTGCCGTTTTTGGGGTTTTGGGACGTTCCGGATGCGTTTGCGGTGTCAGAATCACCAAATTCTACACAGAAAATAAATTTTTAAAAGATTCAAATTAGATCACCTCATTAATGTGACATGCTTCTACGAACATATAGTACTATTTCTTTTTCTTATTTTCATCTTCTTTTGTTGAATTTTCAACGTTACGTTGGCCCACTCCTGAATGGTTGAGAGCCTATTTTCTCTCTTTTCTAAAAGGCCCCAAAATGAGCTCCCTTTTTTTCTAATAGGCTAGTGTTTGATTTGACATGCACATGGACAGAACTGGAGAATTTGCAACAAAATGCGAGGAGAGTGGTTTATAAATCTCTAAATAGCCCATATCGCATTTTGCTGCAAATTCCTGTTGTTAACACATTACTCATGAGAAGTTTCACTCAGCTCCAGCATTTCTCTTGCATATGAGATCATAGTGTCCAGGAATCACTGAGATGAACCTAGTGTTTGATTTGACATGCACATGAACAGAACTGGAGAATTGGCAACAAAATGCGAGGAGAGTGCTTTATATTTTCCAAATGGTCTCCCATCGCGTTTTGCTGCAAAATCCTGTGTCTGATTTGGTTCTCACTTCTACCTCATTAATTTGCTATCTTTAGCCCTGTGGAATTCTTCCTTGATGATGAGAAATGTTTTTGCTTTGGAACAGCTGGCTCCCAGGCCCCACCTTTCAAGAGGAAGATGGACTTTTCTGCTGCTATTATTAGACCACAGCAATCACCAGGTGAGTCATGAGATGTCATGAAGGAATTATCGGGTGATATCCAATGCATTCACTGATTGCATATGTCAGCATATAGAATTCATAGTATATAAGTTTTTGAACAGGCAAAAAGAAGAGACTGGAGCAGAGTGCTGATTCTTCCATCAAAAACAAATGGAACCAGAAGAGGACAAGTCTCCAGATTTGCTCCTATTTGAGTTTCTTCACAAATGCAAGGCTCAGAGTAACTTCCATATATACCACAGTATTTTCAACATGGAGTTCACAATGAGCTCTGTACTAGAGCATCACAAAGATTTTCTTTCAGACTATTGGGATACCTTCAAAGAACTGACAGAGGCAGGAAGAATTGTGGAAGGAGAAAAGGTTTTTGTGCATATAAATCATATTGTCTCCAATGACAGGCTGAGGTACCATGTGAACAGAAGATTTGACAGCCTGCCTGATCAATATAAATTCAACTGTACTTTGCACACCAGAAAGTGCAGAGTGCTTGAGGAAACCATGGCATTTCTTATGTACATTGTCTTCAGTTAGGAGTCTTTGGATGAACAAGGGCAGGAGATTGAAGAAGAAGACACATCTGAAGCAGAGGAAAAGGAGGATGTTTCTTTGGTCACAGAAATGGCAGAACAAGAAGAAGATATCAACCTTCAGGATGAGGGGCTGCAAGTGGCTGCTCTTGACCTTGTTCAACTGAGGACAAAAACTCTGAGGGGAGCAGAGCCAATTGAAGATTTTGATGTTCAGAGCAGCAACTATGCAGTGCCCATGCTTCCAGGTGTCTTGATTGGCGAAAAAGATTATGTTTTCCTCCATGATATAGAGTGTATGTTCAATTTGAGGGAGGACTATGCCATTTCCCTTATTGCCCAGGCTTCAAGGCTTGACAAGGAGGTTGGCATAGAGGATGACCATTCACTACTGGCTTTGGAAACAATTTTTGATCCTGTAGAGGCCCTTACATTTTGTTTCAAAGAGGCTGAAAAGTTCCAAGAGCCAGATGAAGCTGCCTTCCAGCTCACACAGGAAGCTATGAATCTCTCAGCACTATACACAGAAAAGCCTAAAGAAGAGGCTGGACAAGAGGGGAGAGGGATAAATCTTTGGAAAGATGAACTGCTTGTTGCTGATGAAAATGAGAACCTGGTACTTCAAATCAAATACTTTGACTTCTGCTTAACTTTGTTTTTGTAGGTTGTGTATTGTCTCACTCCAATCTTTTGATATGTGGCAGCTACAAATTGAGGATGACACATTCCTCCAGAGATCGTGGAAGCAGGCCGGTTGGGTTTCGCAAAATGTCAGGCCTAGCTCATTATATTCATGATCTAGGCAGTGCCAAGATCTTGATTTACCATAGGCAGTTGAGCAACAATGGAGAAGCCATTGTTTACTTCTTAAAATGTTTGTCCAGGGCTTTAGGTGGACATGTTCTTTCATGGCAAAAGGAAAAGATCATTTTGATAGAGAGGTTGTCTGCCATAGATATATTTGGAGATTATGTGAATAAGCAGGCCTCTAGGGCCGCTTACTTTTTGTCTTACACTTCTTATGCATTAGCATGTGGTGTTAAGGAGCCCAAATGTCTAGAGGGCTATGGAAAACACCAGCTCATAAGGTTTCGAGAGCCACCCATGATTGCATCAGGCCACACAGTCCAAGAAGAGGAACAGGTGGAGACAGCTGAAGAAAAGGATACCTCTCCCAGACAAGCAACAGAGGCAAGCATTGATAAACAGACAGTCGACATCAAGCCAATAAAGAAGAAAAAGACTCCAATCAAGATCAAAAAGAGAGTTCCGATCGGCAGGCCCTGGGAGAAATAGGATTTAGTCATCAAATATAGCACAAACATTATATTAAATTTGAACTGATTTGTACAAAGTCTTTGATATCTGGTATGATCTTGTATAAATGAACAATAAGTTGAAGATGAAATGATTTGTACATTTACATAGAGTGGTGTCGTTAAATATTAAAGAAACAATATATTGAAATTGTGAACAAATTGTGTTAAGTTTAGATCATATGTTTCACAAAAGAAATACTTTTCATGCATAACACCAAGAGTCACTTGTTCCACAAAAAAAATTTCTATTGAATGAGTTTGAAAACATATGGACATAACACCAATAAGTTACAAATGAGTCCTATTCATGTTTACTTGTCCATTTATGGTTTCTAAATATCTTCGATTCCCTCCATTGTCTATGTCTCTCTGCTGCAATTGAATTGTCTAGAGCTTGTCTTCGTCTTTGCTTTTGGGCTAGAAGAAAAGCAAGCTTGATTTTGGAGCTAGCAACTTTTCTTTTAGCATGCAGCCTCTGTAGTATGCCTCGGTAAAACCATTGGAAGACTTCCTTTAGACTATTTGCCTTCTGACTCCCTCCATAGTGTTGCGTGTGTCTGAAAAATGCATTACGTGCCATGTAGTGAGACTTCTCCATGCCTTGGGTAGACCAAATTGCTGGGCATCCATACTTTTTAACAAAATAGGGAAGGTGGTTGTATATGATATGCTGTAAGACATAAGAATGCATAGTAAGTAATAAAAAAAAGAGGATCGCACTTAAGTAAAAGAAAAAGACAGAACCTTACCATGTAGTGAGTTATATTGCAGGCTGTCCACGCGTCTTTCATTGACTTCCCAAAATGTTTAATTGCCTCCTCAAAGTTCTTGTTATCACTCTTTGTCCATGTTACTTTGTCACAGAACATGAAGAGTTGATCAAGAGACCTCCACACCTCTGCCTTCCTATTTCGTGCTTCCCCATCTGCCTCATGATCTTTCACAGCATTATGGACTTGCTTCCACAATCCATAATTAATCTTTGAAACTGTTCTACCTTGCCTTACTTGCTTACTGTGTTTGGGTCGAGACAAGAATCTTCTTGCCTTAACACCACCAATAGAGGGCTTGATTGGTACCTCCTTGCCATTGGTAGACTTTTTAAAATCCTTTGTGATTTGAACATCTCCTCCATGCAGACCTATATCGGATAACACTTTTTCCAATGCTTGAAGAGCATCCTTTCTATTTTTTTTAGGACGGAGTTTCCAAGCAAATCCAATATATAAAAATACCAATTTCTCAATAATTCGACATAGACCATGCAATGTGCAGATGTGAACATTACATAGTGGAATGTCCAAAATGGCCTTGAAGTCAGGGTCAACTTTATCTCTATTAGGTGCTCTCTTCCACCATTTTGAATCCATTACTTGAGCTGATTCTTTGCAGTAAAGACAAGGAGACTTTGAGTTGCCTCCTTTACTAATGTTATACATGCACTTAAGTGTTTTAAGATCCCCGGCCATGTGCCACTCTACTTGAAAATCACCTTTTCCTGCAACATGGAGATTCTTGCCTTGCACTTGTCTTTTGATTATTCTTGGTATTTCCGTGTGGTGAAACACCCAATCTAGTGTTTTATGGTCTTCGGTCTTCACTTGCCAGATTATAGAAAACAAAAGTATTACTATAACAGATTTGAAAACAATGACCAAAATCAAGTATAAAACAAAAAATGATCATACCTGGAACGAGCCTAACCACCATATGTGTTTCTCTGACTGCACACTAAAATACTTCAAACTCGCTTCAGTCAATGATGTATCAATTGCTCCATTCATCAATGTAATAGTAACTCTTTCCATTTTCTTTTCCTTTACAACCTCACACTCATCCAATTTGATAACAAATTTCAAAATGCCTTTGCACTCCTCAAATGTTATTCCATAAAACTCGACCATTCTTTTTTGAAGTTGTTGTAGATCTACAAATATATTGTTCCAAGGATCATACATAGTGGTTCCTTTACCACCATGAAATATTTCTTCAATATGGATATATTGCCCAATAAATTCATCTATACTTTCATTCAAATGACCTCTTATCCTCCACATGGTTGCTGGATTTGGCAGTAAAACTCATTTAATCCTTTGATCTTTCAAAGTTGAGGATATCGCATGGAAAATCGAACTATATCCCTTCCTGCTAACTCCACTAACATCAAGAGCCTCTTGGATTATAGTGCCATCAACTTGATTATTGGATACAAAGTCCTCTACAACATTGCGTTTGACTGTTTTGTATTTTTTTTCCTTAATCAAACCTTTTGCTACACCGCAAGAAAGCAATCCTTTCATTTGTTTAACAGGAAGAAGGTTCGGGTCCATATTTTCTTTTGCAGGCTCCAATAATTTCCTGTAGTAACAACACAATATGCCTATATCATTTTTGCGACAATCGACAAAATAGTTATAGTCTAGAAGAGAGCCTTTTTGAGTATACAAAATGATAAATTTCAATCTAACCTTGCTTCCTGAATTCGTCGTTTGCATCCACCAGTCCTAGCCTTCAAATTTGCAATGTTTTTAATCTTCCTGCTATGTAGTCTGTCTCCAAGCACGGTTCTCTTCTTTCTTGCTCTTGTCAACTCTTTTTTACTCTTTGAATGCTTCTCAATTTCATTCTGTAACTGCTGCTCCAATTTTGCACGAATGGCTATCTCCTGCACCTTGGCCCCCTTTTCTTGTAGGTACATCATTTTATACGTTTCCGCAAATGTAGACTGCGCTGAAATATAACCAAGAAGTCCATTTTGTCCATCGCCAGCAAACCTCAGTAATGTGGTGGGATTGACAAATGGAGGTGTAGAGTTTTTTACTTGAGATTTTGCATATATGCTTCCATCGCACCATAAGTCAATATGTTGAAGCCCTTCTCTTCTCATATTTTCCCGTTGTTGAGCATTCAGCACCGTATCCTTTCGTCTTTTTTGTGCTGGAGCATATTGTTCTTCTAAGTCGATGTGAAGATGGTGTAATCGCTTCTTCTGAGATAGTGACTCACTAGTATCGGCCATTTTTTGTGCTTCTGAGGTTGCGAAGTTTGTTTTTCAATCTCATAGTCGTTTTGTAACATGAATCGTGGAAGTGTGGCAGTATCCATGTGAATATTTTGAAAACTTGCAATCACCAAGGTCAGTGATGGATTCTTTATGAAAGGCCTGCACACATCGGCAAAAGAGATGCGGAATCTTTGGTAAACAAAAAAAAATCTAAGGAGATACTTAATGCAAAATCGTGTTAGTCAGACAAAAGATTATCTTATTCCTTTTTGAATTGACAGTTCTGTAGTCCTTACTGACAGTTCTGAGCCACGTTTCCGTATTTTACTATTTTTGAGGTCTTTTAGGAGAGAAATAAATCAAAAAATAGTGAATTTCTTGCAGGGCCCCAAAATGAGTTCCCTTTTTCCCTAATGTTCTGCCTGTGCTCGGGGAATGGCAAGATCTACTACATGTGTGGAACCAATTGGGGCAAGTGTAGACCCTTGTGCCACTACGTTGACAATGGTGGCTTCGACACTATAGGATCTTTGTCATGCTTCTCTTGATGATGATAAGCTTCCTATCTATCCGGGCCTCTATGTGCTAGCTTTATAGGCCTGTTTGGCCTACTGGAGGGTCAATTTTAAAACCCGATTGGCTGATCTCAGTCAGTCTAGTCGTGAGGTTTCTATTGGAATACAGGGCCTTAGGGGCCCTAGTGTGTGGAAAGCTACTGTGATGATGAAGATAAGCCATCCTAACAAACAGGACAGCTTATCAAAGATGAGGCAACTCCATGACTAAAAAGGAGAGTTTTAAGTTGGTACTTTGAAACAAGGAAACATGCATGAACCTTTCATGTGCTTAAAATGAAACAAGAAGGTCATCAATAACAAAGCCCAATAATATGGAAAATAGGTTGTCAAAGATGAGGCAACTCCATGACTAAAAAGGAGACTTTTATTAAGAAAAAACAAGAAGAGAGATATAGGAAGAAACCAGGGGGGAGTAAGAGTCTCCTCCACACTCAACTCATATTCGCCCCACACAATACTGTAATTGAACACTACTAAGGTCACACCCATACATAGTAGATAAGAACTAACTATGGTTGAGTCAGTGTGACTCACCTTATTCACCTACTCACACAACAGGAACAATAACCGAGAGCTTGATTCCCAACACTCACCCTCAAGCTCAAGTAGGGAGCATAACACCAAGTAGCTCTCTAAAGTATGTAAACTTATCTCTACCCAATGACTTGGTAAAGATATCTGCAACCTGATCTTCAGTCTTCACATGTATGAGATCAATCTTCTTTGCTAACACCATCTCTCTAATGAAATGGTAGTGTAGCTCAATATGCTTAGTTCTAGCATGATAAACCGGATTATTTGCCAACTACACACTACTCATGTTATCACAATAAAGTCTAACTGGTTTTTCCACATGTAGTCCCAAATCCTGCAAAAGATTCTGAAGCCAAGCAATCTCACATGCAACCAATGCTGCACTTTGTACTCTGCTTCTGTACTAGACAATGCCACTGTGGGTTGCTTTTTACTACTCCAACTAACCACCGCACTACCAAGGCTGAATGCATAACCACTAGTGGATCTCCTGTCATAGGCAAATCCTGCCTAATCTACATCTGTGTATCCAGCCAGTTCTATATCCTTTCCATACTCATAAAAGAGTCCATACTGATATGTTTCCTTAACATAGCACATAATCCTCCTCACTGCATCCAAGTGAGGCTTTCATGGCTTCTGCATAAATTGTCTAATGAGTCCCACAGCATATATTAAATCAAGCCTAGTAATAGTCAGATAAATCAAGCTTCCAACCATCTACCTATACATGGTAATGTCATCAATATCAGCTCCGGAATCAGCCATCATCTTCAAGTTTTGATCCAAGGGGATATCCATTGGTTTGCAATCCTTCATGCCAAACCTCTCCAGCATATTCAAGGCATATTGCCTCTGCATAAGCCAAATGCCATTAGGTGTTCTCAACACCTCTATGCTAAGAAAGAACTTCAAGTCCCCTAGATCCTCAAACTCCATTTTCAGCTTGCTCTTAGTTTCAGCAATGTCATCATCATCACTACTAGTCAGAATCAGATCATCAACATAAATCACAATCACAACATATCCAGCAATTGTCTTCTTTGTGAACAGTGAATGATCAGCCTTCCCAACTGCAAAACCAAGCTCCTGCAGGTATCTTTTGATCCTTTCATTCCATGCTCTAGGTGCTCGCTTCAGCCCATAGAGAGCTTTCTTCAACCTGCAAACATAGTTGGGATAGTCAAACATAACCCTCGGGCTGAACCATATAGACTTCCTCCAAAAAGTCACCATTTAGGAAAGCATTCTTGACATCCATTTGCTGCAATTTCTAGCCATTTGCAGCAGCCAATGCTATGACAGTTCTCACAGTTTCCATCTTGGCAATAGGGCTGAAAGTTTCCTCATAATCTAGCCCATATTGCTGTGCATACCCTTTGGCAACCAGCCCTGCTTTATACCTTTCCACTGATCCATCAGACTTGCATTTTACTTTGTAGACCCATTTGCAACCAATAGGATTCTTGCCTTCAGGCAACTCCACCAAATCCCAAGTATGATTAGTGGCAAGGGCATCCATCTCCTCATCCATGGCATTCCACCAATGACCATGTTGCACAGCCTCACCATAGATAGTTGGCTCAGTATGTCCCCTAACTTTTGTCATATATGCATAATACCGAGTAGCATAACCACTATAAGTTAACCTATCAACAAGATACCTAACTCTCTGTGACCTTCTCACTGGAGTTCCTAACTCTCCTCGTTCATGAGGAGGTATGTACCTACTTCCCTTGACTCCAGGTGTAGACACACATGGTATACCCAGCTCACTATCCAAACTGTCACTACATAACGAATCATAGCCACAATTTGATGGCCCAGGGACATCATTTTTAGCTTGTGAAAGCACCTCAACAACCTTGGCATTCCCTTTATCTCTCCCCCTCACTGACATAGAAGTGTCAGTGGAATTGCATTAACCTGTTAGACCAAGGATTCACTGTAGTAGAACTAGTAGATGTAGGCCCAGATATGGATGTACTAATTTGCTGATTTTTATCATATGCATGACCTGCAGATGCATCATTTGGAATAGCCACTCGGCTTGCCATACCAAGATTCCAGCTCATCAAAAACAACATCCCGACTCACCATAGTCTTCTTGGTCGATGGGTTGTAGCATTTGTAACCCTTTCAGTTTTGTGCATAGCCAATAAACACACATCTTTCAGCTTTGGGATCCAACTTCCGTCTCTTTTCATCTGGTATATGCACATATTCCAAACTACCAAACACTTTTAAATGACTGACATTAGGTTTTTGTCGATACAATTTCTCATATGGTGTGAGCATATGAATGCCAGCAGTAGGAGTGCGATTCAGCACATATACTGCAGTTGCAAGTGCTTCTGCGCAATAATATTCTTTCCATTCAACATGGCTCTACCACATGAACCAATCACCCCATTCTTACGTTCAGCCCCTCCATTCTGCTATGGTGTATATGGGCATGTAAGCTCCCATCTAATCCCATGATAGGCCAAGAAGTCATCAAATTCATTTGACAGATATTCACCTCCATTATCTGATCTCAAGCATGTGATATATGATAAACTCCTTTTCAACATGTTGCTTGAAATGCTTGAAGGTAGGCAGGACCTCATCTCTATGTTTCAAAAAATATAGCCATGTATACTGGCTAAAATCATCAATAAATGTGACATAATATGATGAACCTCCCATTGAGGTAGTGTGTGCGGGACCCGAGACATCAGAGTGAATCAACTGCAAAGGTCTACTACTCTCCCGCAGATGCTTAGTGAATGGCAACCTTGATTGTTTTCCAAATTGGCATGTAGGACAAACATGCTCTAAAGCAGTATACTTGAACTTTGGTAGGCCAACAACAATGCCTTTATGCTGCATATTTTTCAGCTTTTGAATATTAATATGACCAATCCGTTTGTGCCGAATTTCCAAATCAGAGACAACACCCGTACCATGGGTAAACATGGCAGCCTTTAGTTCCGACATATGCCTGCATCTAAAGTAAACATTCTTCCTTGCTTTTTCCCTTTCGCAATCAAGTTGCAGCCATTACTAAACTCCTCAATGAAGCATCCATCCTTATTAAACCGGACTTGCAAGTTTTGCTCAGCCATTTGTCCAACAAACAACAAGTTCTTGGTGATCGAAGGCACATGCAACACTTCACGCAGCTTCTTGGTCTGACCATCATGCATCACCAAAGGCACGACACCCTTGTGTGTAATGTCATGTTGTGTATCATCTCCTATGCAAACATAACCATGCACACCAGGAGTCATCTCATCAAACCACTCTCCATGTGGTGTCATGTGATTAGATGCTCCTGAATCAATATACCATATATCATCCAAGCCACCATCAGTAGGCTTATGATCTTGCACATGCATCATAGCAAATAGCTGATCTGAGGATGTCTCATGCGCATGACTGGAAGAGGCAAAATGACCATGCTGATTTGCCTTTCCTCTTTGATTTGCTTGCTTCTTGAAACAATCTCTGGCAATATGGCCAACCCTTCCACAGTAATGACATCTCTTATCACTATTAGGATTATGCACTGTTTGTTGCGGTTGCTGACAAGTACCTCTACCATGAGAAGCACCTCTCCCCCTACCTCTAAAGGCTCCACCTCCTCTCTGAGGTGATTGACTAGGGGTTTTAGGGACATGCTGCCATCACCTCTACCACGAAATGAACCTCTGTGTCATCCACCACGGCCTCTCTGATCAGAGTAGAACACTGCATCACTATTCCTTGAGCTACTGCCATTGGTGGATCAAAAGAGCAACCAGCTCATTGAAATCCAGCATATTCTGCCTCACAGAAATAGAATTGTCAAAAGACTTATATTCAAGAGTAAGTCCATTCAAAAAGACTGCAACCATGTCATCATCATCATCCACAGAAGCATCAGTAGAAGCTAATTAATCAGCTATGGTTTTGATTTCAGTCACGTACTCTTGTATTGTTCTACCCCACCTTGACATATTGTTGAACTTTTGCTTCAGCTAAATTTTCCTGGCACTTGTAGTTGTGCCATAATATCTTGTCAAGATATCCCATGCATTCTTGGGAGACTTGCAATTTAAAATTTGCATAACCATGGCATCTGAAATAGATATTGAAAACCAGTGAAGTACCCTTCGTGCTCTTTCCAGCCAAGCTTTATGATTCTTAACTTGTTCTGTAGTAGCATTTCTTTCTGGCAAACTAGGCTCTTTCTCATCACCTGTAACCAAATCCGAATAGCCTTTTCCAATCAAAAAGTTCTCCATTCTAAATTTCCAAATGGGATAGTTATGGTAATCTAATTTCTCACCAACAATCTTAATAATATTATCAGACCCACTTGCATTTGCCACAATTACAAAAAAACAGATTCCTGCAACTTTTTACTGTTTTGGACCGTCAATATCTCACACCTTAGCTTGGATGCAAATACTATCAAATGCAAAAATGTAGCACAGTTCAGTGTAGATCCAAATTCCTTAAGGATTTTATGATATCGGCTGCTGAAAATAGGCACCTGTACACTTTTGACAGCAGTCCGGAAACTTCAGTTACTAGTTCAATGGGATCAACCAGACTCAAAATGCCACTTTGCTACTATCACTGACAAGGCATAGCATCTATCAAACATTAACATCCAACCACTGGGCATCCAAATACCATCACATATATCCATGAACATTGCAATATCATGCCTACAACTGCATCTGACAATTTGACAGTAAATTGTAAACTATGACTTTTTCTGATTTTCCCAAGCTCATAATTTTTGACAGTAAATCCAAATGAACTTGCTTCCAAAGCAAAGTCGGAGCTTGTATACTTGCCTCCAACTTGTCAGTTTAGACCAACATCCAAATCCACACAGTTTGAGAAATAAACAGTCTAGAAAATGACATTTGATCACTTTTGAACAAAAAAACAGCAGCAGCACTTTTTGTGTTTGGAGGAACACGGGAGTCCTGGTAGCTCACAGAGAGACTAAGACTCCACAAAAATGATGTATGAGGATATAGTAAATCTTTCAGGTGCTGAAAAAGGAAGAAAGCAAGTTGTATATCACTTTTGAAGTCTCCAAAAGCTATCCAGGAGCATAAAAACGAGATCTACAAGCTGAAGGTTCTCCTCAATTGATAGATGTAGGAGAGTTTTTTCCAGCCACTAACAACCTCTAGAGAGCTGGGCGATGAGGTGTGGAGAGACGTTTCACAAACAACCTCCAGAGAGCTGGGCGATGAGGTTTGGAGAGACGTTTTTGCTTCTTAGTGCTGTATATACCTCTTGCTTGTTGGCTCAAACCAAGTAGTAGTTGTCCAGAAAAAGAGATCAACTCCATTCTATCACACCCAAACAGTAAAAATGAGTTGTGTTTTATCAAAATACATCTCCCACGAGCAACCTACGGTAATAGTGATCTCCCCTTGGCAAGAAGACATTAATTGGATAGCTCCCAAGCCAAACAGAAGCTGAAAATTGCTACTTCAGTCCAAAAAACGAGATCTCTTCTCATCACTTCAAAGCTTCAGAGTAGGAGAAGCACTCTCGCAAGCTTCCACAAGCAGTGGGCAACCAGAAGAGGCAAGAAACAGTAGCTTTGATACCATATTAAGAAAAAAACAAGAAGAGAGATATAGGAAGCAACCAGGGGGGGAGCAATAGTCTCCTCCACACTCAGCTCATATTCACCCCAATAATGTAATTGAACGCTACTAAGGTCACACCCATACATAGTAGATAAGAACGAGTCAGTGTGACTCACCTTATTCACCTACTCACACAATAGGAATAATAACCGAGAGCTTGATTCCCAACAACTTTTAGATTGGTACTTTGAAATAAGGAAACATGCATGAACCTTTCATGCACTTAAAATGAAACAAGAAGGTCAACAATAGCAAAGCCCAATAATATGGATGAATTACATTTTTTCTCAATGATGATGAATAGTCTCCATCATATGAAAAAAATGAACCTCAAAACAATGACAAGTGATGCACTCATAAAGACCAAAACTTGAGATTTTTCCAGTTGCTGAACATAGGGCTGCATATTCTATGTGGCAAATATCTTTACAAAGGCACTTGAAAAAAAGAAATGTTGAACAGATCACAAGCATATAAAAAGTCAGCCCTTTTTTAATAAGATCTAATGGGTTTATATTGAAGGGTCAACTAAGATTCCATTTATTTATGAAAACTTGAAATCATACTCCAGTGAATATAACAACAGACGTCTCAATCATTTGCCATCACATAATGTACATTAAATAAAGCCCCAAGTGATCCAATACCTTCCAAAGTTACCAAAAAATATACTCTTTAAAAGAGATAAACATGTTTTACACCTTCCTAATTGATTCAATAAAAGGTGCAACAAGGGGAGTCCAAGGAAGAAAGTTATAAGAAAGCACAAGCAGCATCAAAATAATGAACATGCAGGTTTTCAATGGTTCACAATTCTTCATTTCCAAGCATCAGTACGTGGCTTCATTGTACTTTTCCTCTTCTTTCTTCTGACCAGTGAGAACTCCGTTCTTTAAAAGCTAGTAGAAAACGTCTTGGATCACCAGCAAGCAAACCTAAATGATATTGCCTTTGTAGGTCTTTGAATTCCACCTCTCTAAGATGCTCCTTAGATGCTCATGTCTTTCCTTCCTCGTTCTTGTAGGCAAGTCTTCAACACTACAAGGTGACTATTCAAAGTTCTCTTCCGACACTCACTGCCCCTACTCCATAGCTAAGGTTCTTCAATAAGCTCCTATACAAAAGCAAAAAAAATTCCATCGCAAACACTTCATCATCCTCTTCACCAAATATTTTCTTTATAAAGTCCACAAACAAAAATTCAGTTGATCATCTAAGCATCCTTGTTCACTCCAATTTGGTAATCATGAGTGATTCCTACATATTTTTCTTGAAATCAATGAAGTCATTTTCAATAATGCAAAAATAACACATCCTTTGGTTGCTCTCAAGGATCACGTGGTCATTGGTGGACCACAATAAAGTATGAGTCTTTGAATCAGCAAGACTCTAGCCTCTATAAAGATCAATGAGTGTCACACCACTAGGGTAATAGAAGTGCCAATGACAATTTTCCTAAATTTACAACATATCAAGCACACATTTTTACCCTTATCAATCAATTGCAACAAATGGATTTGCTTATGCCTTTTATCTAATACATCATACTTTGTAAAGGATTATTTCAAAAGGTCTTCACTAGAAGGCCAATGCAATAGTGGAGTAAAAGATCGATGGTCTCCTCCATAATTCTTGAAAGTATGAGTTGAACACATATAAGCTAATAGGAAGGTTTGCCAAACATCTAAGGAGGCATAAAAGAAAAGAAAATGTCAAAAGATATTGATTGAGGAGGTCCTCATCTAGGCACCACCTATTTCAAGAGCACTAGAAGAGGAAATTTCATACCGTATGAAGAAATAAAAATCATGCAAGAAAGATAACATTCATGATTGATGTAAAAGTCTGCATTCTATCAAAGTATGTACAAACAGAGAATGTGACACCTATCAGTTATTTCTTACTAATGGCTAGACATAGTCTAGAAGGATTATCCTTATTGAACCTGACCTAGACATAACCTAGGACTTAATATAGAGTTACCCTTGTTAATACAAGTAGAGCTAAGTGTTCTACCTTTTAGTGCAATACGTACTATTGGAGTAGGTGTTATAGGGATAAGTAAAAGATGAGGAATGGATCAATGTCTCTCAATGACTTCATCCACTTCTAGAGACCTTCGATTGCTCAAGAAACAATAAGACACCGATAGTGTGATGATGATGTTAATGAAAAACAAAGTCTCATCAAATCTGACATTATGAATTGGACGTATTTTTGGTAGGAGGTTGATATAGGTGAATATGTGCCTTCACATTGAGGAGGTGTCCATATCTAAATAAAATAAACTCCACTATCATTTGGTTTAACAGCATTGACAATGACCTCAAATGCTTTCTTTTGCTCAAGATTGAGGGATTCAATATTTTCTATTGACTCCATTTTAAAATTTTCCTTGTCATAGTTGAGCCCTTCATGGATGAGATGATTGTCCTCATCATTTAATTTTTCATTATTGGGTATGGGTAATCTAGGTTAATCTTTCAAGCTTTTGTTGTTTGCTTCAAGAATCCTTTGTATGTCAATCAATGCACTATTGAATGACTTTTCAATGATATTACCATGGTCACATATTTTTATCATTTTATGTAAGAAATCTTCAGATAGAGCATCTTTGTTTGCCATCCATAAAAATATTGGATCATTTATCTCACAAAAAAGGAGTATTGTTGCAAAGAGTTGTCTCAATTGTCTTCCTGTTTGAACTTGTGAAGCTTCATGCATGCATTGATACCATTCTTCATCAGATTGAAGCAATCCTCTAGCAAAGCAAGCTTCTTTGATAGGTAACTCCTTGATATGATCTAAGACATTCAAAGCATTTGCACCAGGTACAACACAAAGTAGCGTTCTCAAATAATAGCGCTCCCCAACAAATGATGAAACAAAGTACATTCGTCCAATTGTATTACCCCTTTTGTCGTTTTGACCAACAATGTTCCTTTGATGACCATACCCAAGGAATTGGAAAATCTGGAATTTGGATATAATGTTGAGCATGCCTCTTCATGCAATGTATACAATGGAACCATGCTGTAAGTGTTGTTAGTTTACTTTCCTCATTTTGAAGAACTTCATTAATGTCATCACTATCTTTGAAAGTTATTAAGTGTACATTTGGAAGATGCACTTGGAGTCTTTGTATATCTGGTTTTTCATCATGCAAATGAAGACGCTCCTCTTACTTTAGCTGTTATTCCATTATGTTTACATTTGTATAGTGGATAGCCATCACAATCTTGAGTAGTTGATTCAATGAAAGATTTAGGATATCTTTTGGAGCCTTTTTCCTTTTTCCATACAAACTGATTTTTGATTGAATGCTCCACACGGTCCATGAATTGATGTTTTTAAAATTGTTTCGTGCAAGAGAGGATATTTTGATGGACATGGAATTTAGGCACAAACAATCACATCAAAGTCATGGACATGCTTCAAATTGTCATGATGAAGAAGTATTAATAATATATGAGAATGTGGTAACCCTATTTTTTGAAATTCTATGACGTATACATATCCTTTGTCATCTCCCAAAATAGATCTTTTAATCAAATCATCCATTAACTCCTTATGTTGTAATGCAAAAACACGTGCTAATAGTTCTGGATGATCATTGGTTCCTTGTCCTGGTAATAACTCATGTTGAATCTCAGGCGATTTTGGGTTGCAAGTAAATGTTATAAATAAATCTGGTTTTCCACTTGATCAGACAATGGCCATGGCATCTTGATACAACTCATACATTTACCTTAGACTGCTTGTAAATGAGGCATGTAAAATTATTCTTTTTCCCCCATTACTACCATGAATAGAAGAATGAGTATCTGATCTTGAAATCATATCTTGTAATCCGTTGTACATATCTATTCTAAGTTTTTCTTAATTTGAGTGAATCCAATTCAATCTACTTTGTTCAATGCTTGCATAAGCATCAACTACTATTGTCGTAATAACCTGCCTGATAGTATAAGGCCCTCACCATCACCTTCACGAACTTGTAATCTTGTTGAATAAAATTGCATTTGAGAAATGTGATTACCAGCACGTGATCTAGATATATTGTGCAAAACACTTAGAGACATCTCAGGATACCAACCATCATCTCCATAAGGAAACAAAATAACATAATGGAGAGCCATATATGAAAGGTGCGAATTTGAAACTCGTTCTAGCTCATTTGTACAAAGAATGATGTCATGATGATCTGCATCTCTTATTACTCCCAATCATAAGCATGGCAATTTCATTTGTTGTAAGTACACTGTAATTGTGATTTCTTCTTTTTGCAACTAGAATTCGTTGCAAACTTTCATTAGGCTCTTCAAGCAAAATGTCTCTGGCTTGTTGAAAAACATGTACGTATGGATTTACTTCATGCATCATGAGTTGTAAAGATTGAAGTATAGATGAATCCAATGAAGACATAAGACCCATTATATTTTGAAGCTCATGTTCTATGTCATATATATACATCTGTGCAAATTGTGAAACTTGAGTTTGTTCCAAAGCTTCATGGTTATTCATACATGGTACCAATGATCCAATGCGATGATATAGGGATCC
This sequence comes from Dipteris shenzhenensis, assembly GCF_047967505.1. Lineage (NCBI taxonomy): Eukaryota > Viridiplantae > Streptophyta > Polypodiopsida > Gleicheniales > Dipteridaceae > Dipteris > Dipteris shenzhenensis. The sequence goes on along the minus strand of NC_141599.1, from coordinate 51,151,872 downwards.
ATGAATCTTAAATGAGTATACTCCTAGTTTCTTAGAAACCCTTGTCAAATAATATAAGATCATGCTAAACCTAGTGCACTCAAGAGTAGTAGAAGAACTAAGGAGGCTCAAACCACACTAAATAAGACATAAGAGGGAGATAGCAAATCTATATCTCTTGCAATATGTGTTCAACAATATATGATAGGCCTCTTATATAGAGAGTGCCCTTTGAATAGTCAAACCATGTGGGATCCTCTCATCCACATCTCTCCTTGTGGATATCCTCAATCCACATGTCCACATCATGTAGTCCACACCTTAGGGTGGCTACTTTAATACATTCCTATACCATACCTTAGCCTCTAATTATGTGCTCATGGCACCACAACTCTCAACCCTTACATAAATCTTTGCACCTAGAGATGTGAAGCTAAGATGTTATTATGAGCACGTATTGAACTTTGAAATTGACAGCTTATTGCATCATTTTTGCTCAAGAGACTCCATAAAACAATTGGAGGTCTTCTTACTTTAGATAAGATTACCCTACCATGAAAACAATAAAATATTCCATATGAAACTTCCTTTTTTTTTCATGATTCAATTCACCTTTCCATAACATTGCACCATAGTATGAGCACTTGTATTGGATTCTTTCGATATCCATTCGGTCTACATTATTGTTCAAAACTTCAAATGCAAGGTGATAATATTTGAATCCCATATTTATTGTTTGAGAGAAAACAAGTTGCTTATAATTTAATGTAATTAATAAATGAATTATATATATACATATATATATTAAAAATTTAGGCTTGTACATCTATATTGAATCTAATGTCTAATATTTAAATTTTAATGTCTAACTAAATCTTATTTTAGTCATTTTGCACAATCTGTATAAATTTTTAAAAAATATTGAATGGTTGTATTTTAATGATACATTTTTGCAAGGGATTCAATGTATTGTGGGTTAACCATTTTCTTCTTTTTTTTTTTAATTGGAATCATCATTTAAAAAATATATATATCCTTGAATCAAATTTAATTAAATTATGTAAAAAAAATTCATATTCTTAATTATCTTTAATCAAATCAAAAATTTACCATTGTAGAACAATATCCTTTGTTTTTCATAAAATTTTGTATTTTTCTCTCTAATTTTTGAAAACCAACCAAAGGTACATATTTGCATCCATCGTAGAAACGGAGCTTTTTCTTAGGCAAGAAGCAACAAAAGAAGTGCATGTACCATGTTGTGTACTTTATGTCAAATCCAATTCAGTACACCAAGTTGATCTATAGCCATAATTGTACCTATGGATGGTCCCACATTGTGGCCCCATGTTACTTTATCAACATCGAAGAATAGCCGTCCTTTGTTGCAATTGAAACGTAGATGGACACATTCTTTTACTATGGACTTTGCTTGGGTAATAGATAAACAATGAGAATGATCATTGATTACATGGATAATATGAGGTCTTTTTTGTGAAAGGTCAAAGACTTTTTTATTTGTAGAAAGGGTGTTCTCTTGGGGTATATGTTGAGCCTTTGTTTGTTGGGCTTCTCAATGGAGCATCTACATTTGATGTGGCGAGTCGGTGAGAGGCAGTGTTGAAGGTTATTTTGTCACCTCTCCATCTATGAGCTCCCAAATGAGGAGAGCATGGGGGAGGGGCAACAGGGCTCAAGAAGGCCACATGGATCTCCACAGGGGCAGAGATGAGAAGGATGGAGAGATATCATGTAAACTCTGTACCTATTTATAGGCATCTGGGACGAAAGGGGTCCGGTCCAGCAGATTGGTGGGCCAGTTTGCTGCTCCAGTCTCTTAACTGGCAATCAAATAAGAAGTCAAGCCTCTTAGCCAACTCAGACCTCAACAATAGCCTTAGCTGCAACCTTCAACAAAGCGTGCTTACTGTAACCTTCCGAAGGGCTTCTCAATGGAGCATCTACATCAACGTGGCCAGTCGGTGAGAGGCTTTGTTGGAGGTTAGGTTGTCACATCTCCATCTATGAGCCACCAAATAAGGAGAGCATGGGGGAGGGAAATAGGGCTCAGGATGGCGATATGGATCTCCACAGGGGCAGAGATAGTTATTGCAGCAGATGGAGGAAAGAGATTAGTTAAAATCTGTGCAATATTTATAGGAATCTAGGACCAAAGGGGTCTAGCAGATTGGTGGGCCAGTCTGCTGTTCCATGCGCTTAGCTGGCAGACTGGGTCGGGCAGTCTAGGGCACATCCAGACCTATAAAAAGGGCCCTCCAAGGGCTCATTCAGTTCATTCAAGAAGTTCAGACTTTGGGCAATTCAGCGTGCTTCAGGGATCAAACTATGCACAATCTAGGGAAGCAACTGCTTGCAGCAAAATTAGTTTTAATAAGTCTTCATGAAGGGTTGCCTTCATATCAGTAAAGGAAGATGGAGTGAGGGGAGACATAACAGCAGGATCTAGGGGGAAGCACTGCCTTATGACAGGCTGTCCAGCGGGAGCAGCAGGTAGTGATTGTGGGGCACACATACGAGGCCTACATAAGCTGTAGGGGAGTGGCGCAGGCCGAGTGTTTTGGAGAAGGAGAACATAGCATTGGGAGAGAGAGAGAGAATACCCCCTCCTGATCGCATAGTCTAATGAAACCCATTCGGGCTTGAAGGATGAATCCTTGATAAGTTACTTATACAGATTTCCCCTTTGTCCTATTGCAGGATTATCGGTCTTATTTCTACATTGAATATCATCAAGACAGCTCTCTTTCCTTCAGTCTAGGATTCTTTTGTCAATTCGATTACAACTAACGTAAGAAAGCACTGGACAAATAATTCGGAGACCAACTAATGCTTAGTTAGCGTATGTTGTTGAGTTTCCTTTGTATGATACTTAAAGATGGTTGAATCTGAAGTCACATAATATACTGGGACACTCTAGAAGCTAGTCCAAGCATTAGAGCGGTTTAATATCACATTGAACGTTGCTAGCATCAGGTGGATAATTCCCAGGTCTGATTTACAAAGATGTCTACATTTTAATCACTTGACAAACTTTTATGCAGACAGCTCTGCCCTCCCCTTTATCACCTGGCGATTGTTCATATGGGCCATTTAAAGCGGGGAACCATCAAAGAGGTTGTAGAGAAGGTTATTCTTCCTACTGGGCTAGTCCTCGGCGAGGAAAGAGTGAAGACCTGTAATGCAATCAGGAGTGTTATATATAGACAGTACCACATTGCTTTACATGAAGACTCCAGTTGATAAGTCGCAAAGACTTGCACTTGAAACATTTCTACATAAATGGCCAGTCTGCCAAGCTTTAGAGCCTCTTCTTGCCCAGAGAATTTTCCATCCATTACCCACCTACCTCCATAAACAATGCATGCATCCTCGTTTGTTGAAGAGCAGCAGATAGGATGGTGGACAGAACTGTACTCAACATTACAGATAGGATAAGGCAAGAAAGGTGCAGGTTGGAGGAAGGACAGCAACAGAGAACAGGTTCAGCAGAGGCGCATGGACTTGTGGCCCGATCGCGCATTGTTTGGAGCTGGTCCTGCAGGTCATCCAGTGTCCATGTCTGGTTCTAAAGAGCCTAATTCCATAAAGATGCCAGTCCATGATACACGAGATTGAGGACAGCAGGCTTCAGAGTCAAATCTTGAATTCAGATCAAAATCTGGAGTCCCCCTTCAAGATCCATCCCATTGACAGGAGCCCTTCTAATGCTATGTATAATTCATGAATGGACAATGAATGCTGGCACGTTACATTCTTGAAGAAGAAACTATTGAGGGACAAAGAGCAGCAGATACAAAAAAGGTTATTATGTCCCCCTCACAGTGATTATTGCCCATCTCTGGTAACCGTCCCGCACCTACAGCCAACATTTGTGTTGCCAGCTTGGACCTTTGTGTATATCACGAGCAATTTTTGTTGCAGAGGCTACACGTACACATGACATAGGCCCTGGATTACTGTAGGCTTTGCAACCAGTTATAAGCATCAAGCATGAGGGTCTGAAGGAGGATCACGCTTGTAGCCAACCCTTAAGCATTGGAATAAAGAAAGTTTTGAGATCTCACCACAAAAGACTTTGAATGCCAACTCACTCCATGTGCTTATAGAGAGAGCACTTCAGATAACTTTATCTGAAGAGAATATACAAAGATATTCACATAGAGTAAAGCATCACCAACATTGGAAAAGATACTGCCACACAGGGAAAAAGAAATATTTAAAGCTATCCACACGGGACAAAGGTTAAAAACCTGAAATCTAACCAGCTACACAATGCCACGAAGAAAGACTCAACCAGCCACACAAAGAAGACCGACTCAGAAAACTGTGGATATCATTTGAAAATTTAAGAAGCATAATCTCCATCATTCTAGGCTCTGCAACTATTTTCTAAATCCCCAAAAAAACCTCATAAAGAGAGGTGATGTCCGAGTACAAAATATGGCCAAAACTTTGGCATCACCATCCAAAAAAACATGCTGAAAATTTAAGAAGCACAATCTCCATCATTCTAGGCTCTGCAACTATTTTCTAAATCCCCAAAAAAATCTCATAAAGAGAGGTGATGTCCAAGTACAAAATATGGCCAAAACTTTGACATCACCATTAAAAAAAACATGCTGAGGTAAATATTACGCGAAAAATCTGTCTGCTCCTAAAATGTTACGTCGAATCACGGGCACAGGCCCAAATATTTTCCTCCCAGCCAACCTCGGTGGTAGTAAGCTCTCAGAAAATCACACTATACGTGAAAACTTCAGCTTGCATATTCCCAACGAGCCCCAAAAGTCCCTAGATGGATCTAGTATGCCACATGTCTTCAATTTAGGGTCCTTCCTTGATGCATCATTTACCCCTCTCTTGGGATATCATTGAAACCATTTGCCCCTAGGCATATTTCATGCATTTAGGTCCCTTAGCCTTAGATCCACCTAGTCTAGTGCCATGTCACCCTCACCAAGGACCTTGACCTTTATTCCTTTTTTGGTCATTTACATGAAGCCCAAACAAATATAATACAAACATTGATCCTTTAAAGGAAAACGTCGACTGACCCTTCCGAGGTCATGTTACCTCAACTTGAGCGTAACATTTCTTCCCTCTTCAAGCATTAGCGTCCTCGATGATAAAGTCTGGGAACACTCTCCGTAACTGGTATATGGATTCCCAGGTAGCTTCTGATAGAGGTAGACCATGCCATGCAACCAACACCGTGGGTATCTTCCGATTGCGTACTTGCATTGTTCCTCGGTCCAAGATTCTTGTTCGTTTGTGTCTTGCATTATCCTCTATCTCCTGAAACAAAACAACACCCTCGATTAGTGAGTCACCTGTATGCAAAAATTTCTTTAAACGCGAAACATGAAACACTGGGTGCACCTTAGAATCCTGTGGCAATTCTAATTTATAGGCTACCTTGCCTATTCTTTTTAGAATTAACCATGGCCCACAATATCGAGGTGATAATTTAGCACACTCTCCTGTAGTCAAAGACTTAGAATGCGAAGGAACTCTAAGAAAAACTCTCTCTCCCTCCTTAAATTCTCTAGTGGATCGGTTTTCATCCGCATACGCCTTAGCTCTATCCATAGCTTGGCGGATGTTAGCTCTCGCAAGTGCTAGCATCTCCCGCATCTGAACCACAAAGTTCGCGACACTAGGGACTTTCTGAGGTATTCCAACTATAGTTGGATTCGCTGGTCTATAACCATAGTTCAGCTCAAAAGCACTGAACCCTGTAGAGGAATGTTTTCTATCATTGTAGGCAAATTCTCACAGTGGCAACCCCTTGTCCCATGTATGTTGCCTCAATGACACATATGCTCTAAGCATATCCTCTAAAATTTGGTTGATTCTTTCCGTCTGACCACCCGTTTCTGGATGATCCCCACTACTCATTCCCAACTCAGTCCTTAGTGTCTCAAACACCGCAGTCCAAAAACGACCGGTAAATTCGACATCCCTGTCTGACACTATGGACTTGGGTAATTCATGCAAACGAAATATATGTCGAATAAACAAATCCGCCACTTGCGGGGCACTAACAGACTCTCTAGTTGGAATGAAGTGAGCCATCTTGGTAAGACGATCAACCACCACAAGGACAGAATCATATCCATCTTGTGTCGTAGGCAGATCTATAATAAAGTCCATGGAAATGCTCTCCCACAGCATACAACTCTAATTCATGAGTTGGCCAATTTCGTTGAGAGGGAGAAAGCTTCTTTCTTTCAAAGGCTACTGGCCTTTCCTCTTGGAGGAGAACTGCTCCTACCGCAATGCCACTTGCATCAGTTTCAAGGAAAAACGGTTTCTGGGGATCAACTATTTTTAACACCGGTCGTGAGACCACAGCTTGTTTTATGGTGTTAAAACTTTCCTGTTGATTATGTCCATATATAAAAGGTACTTTATCTGAGGTCAGATCAGTCAAAGGCGATACTATCTCAGAATATCCTTTGATATGCCTTCGATAAAATTGAACAAATCCCAAGAATGATCGCAAAGCGGTCAAACTCTAAGGGATTAGCCAAGTCAGTATCGCAACCACTTTCTTTGGATCCATTTCTACCCCCTCAGGAGTAATTATGAATCCTAAATATTCAAGTCTTACCATACACAGCATAGTTTTCTTTTTATTTACATAAAGACTAGCTTTCCTCAAAGTACTAAACACTATTCTTAAGTGTTCGTGATGCTCCGTAATACTTTTACTGAATACCAGAATATCATCAATAAAGTATACAACAAACTTTTCGATATACGGACGTAGTAAATCGTTCATAAGCATGATGAATGTAGCTGGAGCATTGGTAAGTCCAAAGGGCATTACCAAAAACTCATAATGTCTAAACCTGCTTCTAAAAGCGGTTTTATGCACATTCTCGGCTCTAATACGGATCTGATGGTAGCCACATTTAAGATCTATCTTACTGAAAATTACGGCCCCATGTAATGCATCTAGAAAATCATCGATCCGAGCCATCGGATACCTGTGCTTACTAGTGATATTATTCAATGCTCTGTAATCTATACAGAGGCGAAAAGTATCATCTTTCTTCTTCTTTAATATCACTGGCGAAGCAAAAGGTGAGAAACTTGGTTGAATCTGTCCCAACTTGAGGTATTCTTCTAGTTGTCTTCGCACCTCCACCTCTTCAATAAAACTTATAGGAAGGTCTATTTACAAGTTCTGCCCCCGAGATTAGTTCAATCTTATGCTTAACATTCCGCTCTGGAGGTAACCCATAAGGTAGCTCATCCCTAAAACAATCAAAGAACTCCTCTGCTATTTGATCAGCCAGCTTGGCCATCTCTCCATTTTGGACAACATCAGTGCTAGCCGAAGAATCATCAATCGGCTCTACCGATGCTGTACAAAGAAACAAAAACTCTTCTTGAGCTTTTCGAATTTCCATCACGAAAACCAACGGTCCTTGAGGTATATCTTTTTCACCTCGTAAGACATATAGCACATCATTCATCTTGAATTGATAAATGTGCTTTTTCCAATCTATGGCTGGATTCTTCCTAGAATGCCAAGCCTTACCCAGGGCTATGTCTGCATGAGCAAGCTTAGTCATTTCAAAATCAAGCTCCTCAGTATAGTCCTGAATTCGAAGCTCCAACTAGGTAACCCTTTGGTCCCATACTTCAGTTGAACTTCCATCTATCATTCTGACTGTCTATGCATAGTCAGATGGGCTAGTCTTTAGTTTCAGCCTCTTTACAAGCTTGGAGTTAATTACATTGTGCGTTGACGCTGAGTCAAACAACACAATGACATCATCATTAGCTACTTGCCCTTTCATCTTAATTAACTCCGTATCATTAAAGGCTGTATACCCCATTGCTACGGGCTTTGACAGGATATTATCAGGTGCACTAGTTACTAACTTAGCAACAGACACACATAATAAAAAAGGTATTGATCTTTGAGAAGATCCCGCTAACTGAATCTGCATCTGTTTTGCTCTGGGACTTCCCTCCATTTCCACGTCGCACTCTGAAACCACCATCTCAGCTATCCGACGATCCTTATTTCGTGGACAATCTTTCCACTGATGAGGCTGAAGGCAACCAAAACACAGGCCTTCTCTCCTCGCTTTTTCCCTTTGCTCTGGGTTCAAAGAAGACTTCGACCAAGCCCGGGCTGCCATTGGTGTTACTTTTCTTTCATTCCAATGGTGATACTTGATTTCGGAGTCTCAACTGGTTTCGCCTGCTTGGCTTGACCACTAGGCTATGAGGCACTCCCTTTGCTAATCCACTTCTTCTTAAACCCAGTTTTCTTCGGATACCCGTACTGAGTCCCAACATGCACAAACCCACTTGGTCTGTTCCCTTTTGCATCCTCATAGTTCAGGTCTATGGCAATTGCTTCATCTAGCGTGTTCACATACTTAGCCCGAACTTCCATCTTTATTCGATCATTCAATCCAAAGATAAAATCTTTTACTTTGATCAACAGAGGTAGGGGTTCATCAACCTTCATTACACTTTCTCTGAACTTATCAGTGTATTCCGCCACTGATAAATTTCTTTGACGAAGGTTTCGATACTGATCCCAAGCTCGGGCTGCTTCGTGAGAAGGTAGGAAGTGTTTTCTAAATTCCTTTTTAAACCCCTCCCAAGTAGTGGATGCTACTCCATCTTTCTGCTATTTTATCCACCACCTATCCGCTGCCTCATTAAACATATGGGTGGCCTCGCGGATTTTCTTCATATCATTCCTGATTTCACAAATGGCAAAGGCCTCGTCCCATTTGTATAACTAGGTGTCAATGATATCGCAACTACGGTCAGACATCCGACCAGACTACTTTGCTGGCCTATAATTGGCAATATTAGGCACCTTAGCCCTCCTAAGCTCGACCGTACGAACACTGTACTCTAGTTCCATCGGATGGTCTGGCAGACATACTATGCAGATATTTTCCTGAGCTCAAACTGCCCTACATTTGTTTGTAACTACTGCGCTAAAATCTATTGCAAGGCATCCTCTAGCATTGCAATTCTGCCAGAGAGTGTATGACCTACTGGACGTGACACCTGCGAGGTTGGCCGGACTCCCGACTCTACGGGATTCATCCTGGAAGCTTCTGCTTCTACTTCCATTTAGGTCAATGGGTGTGTGTTTTTTTTTTTTAATAATAAATAAAACACTGCTTGAAACTGTAATTACAATTTGAAAGTCCAACTTTCAAATTTACAGCTAACAAAGCATATATGACACTGTAACCAAAACCACTTTTCCCTGTACTAGGGAAAACTCCTGCAATCCAAATTGACTCAAACACGGAGGCAAATAAACAAGCAAATACTCTAACAAAGCTGAGAAGGCATAGAGAGCTCCCTGGTTATATTTCTGCTGCATGAAGAGATCAACTTGTCCCTGTAAGGTTGTTCCAAGCATTTATAATCTGTCTTGTGACCACGAACATGCGGTACTGCCTACCCCTTCCCACGAGCTCACGACCAAGCGCAGTGCCTATCTCGTGTTCAAATTGTTATAATGCCCGAGCTTTGCAGAGCAGTTGATTCACAACCAATGTTACGCTTCAGCCTTTGATGTTAACCAATCTCCGCCAGGTAATCACGACACCCCTTTAATAGACCTTGTGTCTCGTCTAATAGCTATTCACAGTAACGTGCGTAACTCTACTGGCTACCTCACCTTCAATTCGTCAACAGCTTTACGTGAACTCGGCCTCTTAGATCTCATAGATGTTGTTTGAACACATGCCCATGCGGGTGACGGGATATCTCAAGGCAAACCAAATCCTGCGACAGCTCGTTCTATGACCACACAGTAGCTCTCGTCGTGCGCTGCTCATCAACGCTACCCAGACTGACGAACGGCCAAATTACGATCTATGTAGAATTTAGGCTCCGTGTTGTCCGTCGTCGAACACCCATGTGCAAAATGGGTCTCCAATAATATTGCACAGCTAGTCCCTCGATGCGTCCCAATCACGACCACTCTGATGCTCAACATCGGCCAAACTACGAACTGCTCAATGGCCCGAACCAGACGACGCAACAATTTACTAACTTAGTTTTTTTTTTTCTCTGATTCCGTAAGATAAGCTTCCCGCTCCTTTACACGAGACAAATGGACCTTGGTATCGAACTCCAAGCCCCCTTCAAGTAGTACATGCAAGTCCCGTGACGATAGAATAGCCCTCTGCTTGCAGTCGTGAACTCCCGCTTCATCGCTTTGTACTCTGAGCGAAACGCCGCTCCAACTCCCACAGCCCGATGCAATCCCACGACCAGGGCTCTGATACCAAATATTACGCGAAAATCTGTCTGCTCCTAAAATGTTATGTCGAATCATGGGCTCAGGCACAAATATTTTCCTCCCAGCCAACCTCGGTGATAGTAAGCTCTCAGAAAATCACACTATACGTGAAAACTTCAGCTTTGAAGGTACGGTACGAAGAGAGAGAGAGAGTGCAGGTACAAGACGAGTCGATTGCTGAGTAGTCACGTCAAAAACTTAGATAACTTGAAAACACACCAATACAAAGTACTTGTACCTAGACCTAGGACTAAGTGTCCTAGGTGTCACATAGGACTAAGTGTCCTATGTGGCCTAGAAGGCACTAACACTATAAGTGCCTACACTTATGCCTACAAGACACATACCATGGCCTATAGGGCATCACTAGAACTACCAAAAGATGGCCTACAAACCCCCCTCCATGGGATTGGCTGAAGTACTCTGGAAACGTCTCAGAATACCTGGTAGTTTCTGGTCATGGTGGCACATGTTCATCCAAAAGGATATAGCCACCTATGAATGTACAAGGAATGTCAGATCATGTAACAAAGGGAACCAAGTGTAAAGCCTGTCGGAAGACTTCGAACTTGGGACGAGGAAGTGCCTTTGTAAACATATCTGTGATGTTGTCCTCTGTGGGAAGATAGGACAACTCTATTGTCTACACTAACAGCCAAAGACCTTTGGCCATTGCGCGTAACCCAGTGTTTCATGCGCGTACCAAGCATATTGAAGTCCACTATCATTATGTTCGGGAGCTCTGGTGGTTCTAGTGATGCCCTATAGGCCATGGTATGTGCCTTGTAAGCATAAGTGTAGGCACTTATAGTGTTAATGCCTTCTAGGCCACATAGGACACTTAGTCCTATGTGATACCTAGGACACTTAGTCCTAGGTCTAGGTACAAGTACTTTGTACTAGTGTGTTTTCAAGTTATCTAAGTTTTTGACGTGACTACTCAGCAATCGACTCGTCTTGTACCTGCACTCTCTCTCTCTCTCTCTTCGTACCGTACCTTCAAGCTTCTTATTCCCAACGAGCCCCAAAAGTCCCTAGATGGATCTAGTATGCCACATGTCTTCAATTTAGGGTCCTTCCTTAATGCATCATTTACCCCTCTCTTGGGATATCATTGAAACCATTTGCCCCTAGGCATATTTCATGCATTTAGGTCCCTTAGCCTTAGATCCACCTAGTCTAGTGCCATGTCACCCTCACCAAGGACCTTGACCTTTATTCCGTGTTTGATCATTTACATGAAGCCCAAACAAATATAATACAAACATTGATCCTTTAAAGGAAAATGTCGACTGACCCTTCCGAGGTCATGTTACCTCAACTTGAGCGTAACCAAAAGCCACTAAAAAAAGGCTCTATTTGTTGATCCCTCTGCTGTAGACTCCTGCTAGATTACTGTGTGTCTCCTATCAGTCTTCAATTGCTGCTCTAGGTTTCACAAGTTCTCTGCAGACGAAGCTCCATCCGTTGCAACACTGCATATAACACAAACATACACACAACACACAGCACTGCCTCACCGCCATCATACAAGAAATGCGAAACCTCCTAGATTTAATTGTTGTTCCACATCCCTGCATACAAATGTGTTGCCATGTATTGGCTGCATGTCCAGCTCACGTGTGAAGGAAGAAGAGGAGAGAGGTAGCACCACAAAAAAGAGGCTATATCTACGCTAACTAGAACATAATTTAAGCATGCTACCGAGAAGAGAGAGAGAGAGAAAGAGAGAGAGAGAGAAAAGAAAGATATATTAACATCGACAGAAGCCCTCGCGGGGCTATGCGACCAAACACACATTCAAAAGGGAGCTTACAATATCTGGATATGACCAGAAATTAGAGTGCCCATGGCAACTCAGCTCTAAGTTATTATAGCAGCCTATTCCTAGATTTTTTCTTAGAAAAACTATAGAAAAGTGGCCTTCATTACATCAGTTTAAGACTGAGGGTCTTTAGGTTTGGATTTAAAATCCCTGATTAATGCTACTCCATCTCGGTAGACAGCCCATTTTCCAGCTTTGCGTGCATCTTTCACTTAGCTAGTTATGTGTTCCATTGCTTGAGCTGAGCTGAACTTTGAAGTAAGCTCCTCTGATATCCAAACTCGGGTACCCTTCAGCTTATTTGTTTGTCGGAGAATCTTTGTTCGTCCTGCCTGTTAAGCAACTACAATCCCCAATTTAGGGGCAAACATACCACCAATCAGCAATCCCTATTTTAGGGGCATTAAGGCCAGTCATCCCGTCAGGTTGAAAGCTTTAAAAGTTATGCACGCATTTAAAAGAGGTACAGAGAGAGACCAACCAAAGAGAAAGACCAACCAACTTGAGCAACACTACTTTCACCAGCGCGAGGAACACTACTGTTCCTCTTTCAAAGATCAGACAGACGAAGATGGAAGACGAAAAGAGACCAAGATGTAGAGGGAAAGAGACCAAGATGTGATCAGTAACAGTTTTCCATCCAATGGATTATATTCACCCATTTAGATCTAAGGGCTCTAATTCATTATGTGGTCCTAACCGATTAGCCTCGTTAATATAGTATAGATGAAACATTCAAAAGGGATAGAGGTCTCCAATCAGTGAATGATTCCGCTGGTAAATTCTTTGGAATTAGCCTTATCAGGCCTTGATTGACATTTGGAGAAAGAGTACCTCTATGCCATGCTTCATTCAACATCTTGACTAGGTCATCCTTAACTGTGTCCCACATCCTTTCAAAGAACTCCACTGGTAATCCATCCGGGCCAGGAGCTTTCCGTTTCTTCATCTTCTTCAATGTAGCCAATGCTTCATGCACAGGAAAGGGGGCATCCAGATTCAATGCCTCTTCAGGATCAAGTCTCTTATCCAAACAGCCAAGCAGCATTTCTCTAGCTTTAACCTTAGTCTCCGACTGCACTTCAGGCATAGCAAGGATGTCTTGGAGTGCAGAAACTACATATGAATTTATCTCTCTCTGATCCATCAACCAGCTGCCCTCTTTATTTTGAATCCTGAAAATGCTATCCCTGGCCTTGTCCGATTTAATCTTGCTGAAAAAATAGTGGGAGCATCGCCTTGTCTCAACCATCTGGCTGAGGACCTAATTCTGGCCCCCTCTGCTTTCCTGTACTCCTCAACCCTCAATATTTCTTCACATTTTTTCATCTCTAGTACCAAATCAGCTGAACCAGAACCATTAGCATTCTCCCTCAGTTGAGCCAGTCTCTTCTTTGCTGCCACCTCATGTTGTCTATGCATCTTTGCCTTTCTTTTACCCTCCTGCCTGAGCTGTTTAACCACTTTGATTAAGGCAGCATCAAAAGCTTCCAACGGGTCAGAAGAAACCGCTATGCCCTCTTTCATGGCCAGCCTTAGCCCAGCTCCAGCTTAATAGTAAGGGCATGCGGTCAGACAACGTTTGTGACCTGTCAACAAGTCCCTCCCATGGTGGGCAAAACCAAGATGCGCCCTCACTTAATGGCATGCTGTATCACATTCCCTTTCCTCCTAAACCACGTAGGTCTGTCATCAAAAAGGCCCAACTGCCTAGCCTCAACCAGTGAGTGTGCCTCCTCAAGTGCTGACCAAGCCCTTCCTCCCTCATCTGCATGGTTGAAATCACCATGTAGCAAAGCTCTTGCAGAACAAATCTTTTCAGTTAGCCAATCCCAAAGCCCCTCGCATTCAGCAGCACTCAGTGGCGCATACACTGATGCAATGAGGCATTCGTCCTTCCCAGTTCGAATTTTAACTCCCACAGTCCATCCTCCTTCATGTATAAACTCTACTTCTGCCCTTAAGACTTTCCTGCACACTATAGCAGTTCCACCTGCACCTTTTTTCTTACAGGCAAAAAAAGCATCATATTTCGTCAGAGGACCAGGTATCACACTGCATGTAGTCCTGCATAGGCAAGACCGATATGAACGGCCAAGCAGAGAAGGAAGGGAGGACAAAACCCTAAGACAGAGAAGGACAGAGAAGGCTGCATGATAGCTGTCTAGTCACTCGCACCGATTCCAAAATCGGAATTGAGGATGGTTTTTTTTCACAGCTCTTCGTCTTTTGACTGCCCAACCAATCTTCACTTTATTACTCTAGGGGATTGTGTAGGGAGGTGGGTTACACATGCAGTTGAGGCCAACTCTAGACAGTGGAGTCGTAGACTACTGTCTGGGCTATCAAAAAAGCCGGCATCTACTTTAGTAATTTTTTGTTTTCTTATTCACTTAATTTGGACAGTGAACTGCTATTCTTTCAGACTTGTATTAAATTCACTCCCTCTACACTAATAGACAATGTGCCTTCAAATTAGTCTGAATAACCATCTTAAGAAGTTTGTTTATCATGATCTCAGACCTGCATATCCACATCATCCTTTCATACCTGAAATAAAACCTTATGAACTACAGCACTAGGAGTTCTATTTATAATGTAGACTGCCTGTTTTTTCTCTCAGCAACCCCATTTTGTTCAAGGGTGTGTTTGCATGAATTTTGCTCTAAATTCCATGCTTACATAGGTACTTAGTAAATTCATTGGAGAGATATTCTCTCCCTCCATCTGACCTCAAGTATTTTATGTGCATGCCTGCCTCTTTTTCAACCAATGCTCTAAATGCAACAAAATGATTGAACACTTCACTTTTCAGCTTCATGAAGTAGACCCATACTTTCCTAGTGTGGGCATCAATAAATCTTACATAATACTAGCAACCATCTATAGAAGTAGTCTTAGTTGTCCACACATCATAGTGGATCAACTCCAAAGGCATTTTGCTCACATTAAGATGTCGTGGGAATTAATGCCTTGCCTACTTTCCCACTTGATCCACAAGATTTTTTCTCACATTAAGATGATGTGGGAATTGATGCCTTGCCTACTTTCCCAATTGACAGGCTTCACAAACCTTATGCATTCCATCTACTTTGAATTTAGGAAAACCTGCAACAATATTTAGTGTCTACATTGTTATCATTCTTTGTATATATACATGTCCAATCCTTTCATGCCAAATGTCAATCTCTGTGACTGTACCATGCATAATCCTTTCATGCCAAATGTCAATATTTTAATAGCTGTACCATGCACAAACATTGCTGCATCAATTTGCGGCGTGTCCACATATAAAGTAAACAATCAATCATTTTTCTTTCCTTTAGTGATAGCCATCCTTCATGTCTTCAACAAAGCAGCCATAGGAATAAAAAATAACCTGCAAATTATGTTTAACCATTTGACCAACAGAAACTAAATTTTTTGTAATGTTAGGAACATACAATACATCTGTCAAAAACTGTCTTGCCATCCTGCATAGACGAGCACATTTTCAATCCGTGCAATTTGATGCACAGAGTAATCACCAGTCTCAACAACACCTGGTCTTTCTTGCATCCTTGAACCACTATGCATGACTAGTCATATGGTTGGATGCACCAGAATCAACATAACAAAAGGCATCCAAATTTCATTCAATCTTCACTGGGACTACAAAAGGCCTTCAGAGACCAAAAGGAAGTTATCTCAAAATTACAAGGCTTGACCATGTGTAGAGGCTCATATTCTAAGTGACATGTCACATACATGTGCTTACATGGGTATGCCCAAGATCATCAAACAGCCAATTGCATAGAAGTGGTTCATGAATCCAATCCTGCATCATGTAGGAGGGATCCTTGATCATCTTTACCTTGGTCTCCCCTCGAAGCTTGATGACAGTTTCCAAATCTTCAGCAGCAGCTGCATCACTCC
This sequence comes from Dipteris shenzhenensis, assembly GCF_047967505.1. Taxonomy (NCBI): domain Eukaryota; kingdom Viridiplantae; phylum Streptophyta; class Polypodiopsida; order Gleicheniales; family Dipteridaceae; genus Dipteris; species Dipteris shenzhenensis. Next base: position 51,135,829 of record NC_141599.1, on the reverse strand, counting down.
AAGGCAATTTCTTATTCGGCATTTTCAGGCAACAAAATAGGAGAGACTCCAAGTCCTTTCTGCCCTTGGCCTTTCTAAAATCCAAATCAGTATCTGAGGAGAACTCCAAATCCAAAAATCTCTCAGCATCTGGTGAGTAGACTCCTGATATGGGGAAAGCCGTATGTACCATCAATGAAAAATCAAAATAGCCATCTCCTGTGGCCATTCCCCAATCAATCAACTTAAGGTGGCCATCTTTATAGCATATGTTTCTCAATGCAATGTCATTGTGAACAACATGGTGAGTAGACATTGGATCACCTGTTCATATAATTGATGACTCATGGAAGCCACCTCTTCACAGCTGAGGCTGAGCTGATCCAAGCTCACACCTGCATACTCTGCCAAAAGAGCTGGTCTACTAACCCCATCAATGGCCACTGGAAATGCACAAGCGCATACTCAAGGGCATAGTTTGTCTCGAAAATACATTTCACGCTCAACTTGAAACCATCGTTGCCATGTTGCACCAAAAGACAAAGCAACTTGTCTATGCATGTAAGGGGGACCCAGCTTTAGACACCAATCTTTTCCCTTGAATGCAACAATCAAAATAATAGATAGAAGAGTCACCTTTACTACGTCTTTCACAGCAACTTCAAATTCTAAAGAACCATTACCATGCTTCCACCACCTCATGGAACGGAGGATGCGCAAGGTATTTTTCCCAATCCTATAACAATCTGTTCCCTCCATCTGTAAGTGCTGTCCCTCATGCCAAGAGAGGTCTACTTCTCCAGTGGCTGCTTTCATTGTGATGATCTGAAGCTGCCTAAAAATAGCAAATGCTAGCTCCTCAAACCCAGGGGCTTCTGTGTCGACTTCATGCAGTCTATTAGGTTCATTTGCAGCGCTTGTGAATACTTTCATATGCTGTGCCTCCTGCTCCTCACTTGACATAACATCTTGGATTACCTGCGAAACTCCCATCTCCGTGAGCCCTCCTGGCCTTACAAGAGGGATGATTGGGGTCATATGCCATATGGGATTGTCTTTCATGGAATAAGTAATGAAGCATAGCTGGAGCCACACACCATCCGTGGAAATGCCTGTGATTTCATATGGATCCATAAAGCCATGTTTCTCATACAACCTACCATACAAGAGACTGCCAGTCTTAAACAATTGCCCATTTGCCTCCAAAAATCTCTGTCGCCAGTTATCTGGGGCAGTTTTGAAAGATTTGAGCTCTATGAAGATATCAGCAGCTTTTTCTGCCACATCTGCAATCAGACCATCTGCACATGACCAAATTAAGTCTGGTATGATGCTACCATCAGATAGCAAGGATTTCTGTAGGAATGATTCTGGCGGGACAAGAAAAGATGGCGATACTAACAGGTTTGCACCCCCTAGCAGCCTACCAATTTGCCTTGCCAACTCTGCCAACAACTCACCAAACGCTCTGTAAGCTGCTAGATCCAATGGATTCTCCAAGCACTGCATGGATCTGTACTTGTAGCTCTGAAGAGTCTGTCCATGTACGTGCCAAAAATTAAGAAAAGAGCCATCTTTATCCAGTACAGTCCAAGATTCCTGAATGATAAAGGTGGTGATAGAGCTGCACTTACTGTTGCCTAATGCCGTTGTGCTACCAAGTGGAAAGTTCCTTCGACTAATCTGAAACCCTTGTTCAAAGCCTTGTTCAAATGTTCTCTGCTGCTGCTGCTGCTTTTCAATCCTGGCAATCCTTCTCTCCAGCACACGTTCAGCCCCTTCGTTGTCGCCTCTCTGTTTCTTCATCTCTATGAGCCGTTCTTCTGTTGCAAGCAGCAATTCCAAATTGTTTACCTCTGATGATGATGTTGCCGTTTCTTTCATCTTCCCCTTGGCCAATGCAGTAGCTGCAGCTACAGGTGCTTCAGATTCCTCTTCCTCTACCACCGAAGATGCTGTGTTTTGATTGTCAGTGAACAAGGAAGCGTACCGTTTTCGATGCACCCGGCCTGTCTTGTTGTGCTTGACGTCGTACACTCCTCTTTCTGTGGAGCACGCTCCAACTATGATGGCAACGGCTGTGCCTCTCCCTGCTCTCCAGGAGACAGGGTCGCCCACCTTGAACTCCTCCTCCTCCTCTTCAGCCATCGATGTCAAAGCCCTTAGGCCGGGCACACAGGTCTGGTGCTTCCACCGTTGTTCAGATGCCACCCACTTGAATGTTTGTAGAGGCCTCTCCCTTCTAGATAAGGGGATATGTACAACCTCCTATCTAAACAAAGCATCCTATAGCCTCACTGTCCTCCTGCATACGAAGTCTACCATCATCTTGCATTATAAATGTGAAGAAGAAGCACACAAGGTGTGATTGCAAAAAGTGGGTTTTTGGCCTGCCACTTTTCAAGTGGAAGCCTAAGGGCCTTACCACATGGATGGGGCTAGCATGGGTTTAGGATGGGAATCTTTTTGTCATCATCACTCCGATCCTACACCAAGTGGTCTAGGATGGATTTAGAATGGAAGTAGCCACTTTTTTTCCCATCCTCGACCATCCCTCTAGACCCTGGCAGCCAGAATGGGTTCCCCTTTTTTAAGGATTCAAAAACATGGAAGGATGACATGTGTCCTTGTCCCCATGTTCCTAAACACATGACATGATGCCATGTGTCCTTGTCCCCATGTTCCTAAACACATGACATGATGCCATGTGTCCTCTTCCTCCTAAACCCATCCCTAGTTCTTTTTTTGTTAGCACATGGTAGGATGGGAATAGGATAGAAATATGCATGGGACCACTTTGGACCACCTTTTCCCATTCCCATCCTATTTCTTCCCATGTGCTAAGCCCCTAAGTAACTATCGCTGAGCTTGGCAAAGCAAAATTCATGTTTTATGAAATTCTTTTGGTTTCCATTTTTGTCCCACTACTATTGGTCCAAGTTAGACTTTCTTATTCATTATTAGTCTAGTTGAATTTACTATTTCAGTCCTCTCTCTCTCTCTCTCTCTCTCTCTCTCTCTCTCTCTCTCTCTCTTCCTCTCGCTTCCCTATCTCCACGCCCTTCCTCCTAGATTGTCTCCAACTCGTTTGCTGCTGCTTTCGCCTGAAAATTCCTCCACCAATTACCTTTTGGGCGGGCCTTATGAATGGCAAAAATCATTCAACTTCTTGTTTATATGAAGTTAGTGTATGTTCTTAAGACAAGTAGCATGACCCGTCTACGACGGATCAGAGACCCGCTCCATTAGGTCTCAAAGTAGGATCTTAAAATTTCTTTAATTTCAAGAAATAGAATTTCAAGTTTCAAGACCCGGGCACTATAAGCATCGTTTGGTTTGACTTCATGCTCAGTTTACTCAATGATTCACCTATTTGAGTGACCAAGTAATGTTGATTGAGCAACAAAGCATTCGTGCGAAAAATCAGGAACCCCCCCCCCGCACACACACGCACACATCTATTTGAGCAACCATGTGATGTTGATCGAGAGACAAAGCATTCGCACAAAACTCACAACCAACCCCTCCCCCCCCACGCACGCACACACACACACACACACACACACACACACACACACACACATGCACTCTTTCTCTCACTCACTCTCTTTTCTTTTGACTATCTCCATTATGCGTGCACACACACGCACACACACAGACACATGTTCTAAAACCTCTCTCTCTCTCACCCTGGGCACAATTAGGACCTTTGGAATAGTTCAGGCAGGGAAAGCAATCGGATGCCTGATGGATGCAATTGGACTACGTACGCAAGCAAGGTCTAGCAGTAGGAGAGAGATATCCAATAGGAATAAAGAACCCTACTTCTCTCGACTATTGGATTTCTATCCTAACATATGCCTATAACTTTGATAGGTTCGGGTGAGCTTCAGGACCCCTATATGCCGCTGTTTTTGCTATCATCTGATAGGAAAGTTCTTGATAGGATGCAGTCGGAATCACCGCATGTGCCTAGCCTCTCTCTCTCTCTCTCTCTCTCTCTCTCTCTCTCTCTCTCTCTTTGTTCCATACGCATGCGGCCAAAGACATCACAAAGGGAAAGTTAAAAGAGAGAGAGAGAGAGAGAGAGAGAGAGAGAGTGAAGAGTTTGAAAGACCCATCTAACCCATCATAGACTGGTCGTAGAGAGAGAGAGAGAGAGAGAGAGAGAGAGAAGGGTTTGAAATGCCATCTCAACATGACCATCCTTCTACAACCTCATGGATGGCTATGTCTGCTAGTGCCATCTCAACATGACCATCCTTCTACAACCTCATGGATGGCTGTGTCTGCTAGATGAAATGCTTCACAAATAAGCAACCTCCTCACATCCCTCTCCGACACGTCCCAGCACTCCTGAAACCTCTGATCTGCAAGCAAACACAAGAACACACACAACGTGAGAAAACTGAGCAGGCTGCTCACCACCCAACCATGACATCTACGGGATGTGATCCCGAATCAGGAGATGTCTCCTCCGAGCCACGAGCTGAGCTACTGGCACGAACTCCCAACCAGATCCAAACCAACCTGGTGTCCCATACCACCAGGTGGCGCTGTGAAGCTTGGGATCTGCTACTGGGCTTTGGGCTATGCTATGATGCAGGCACGCATCCACGACTCAATCCAGGATCAGACCTAGCACCTGGAAACGAAACTTGCTCCCATCGGCTCTCTGAGAACTGAACCCATGGGCCCCTTATATAGACTCGGGCCCCAAGTGCCAAAAATAGCGAAGACCTCTAACTAGTTCATACCCTTGCCACCCAACCTGAGAATCAAGCCTGCCTAGCTCTAAGCCTCCCCAGGCTACCTGAGCTAGTCTCGTGTACTCAGTAAACGTTAGATACCAATCCGTGCACATGACATACTTCCCCTCCTCTAAGAACTCACTCCTGAGTTCGCTAAAAAACCCGGAAATGTTCTCTGGAGGTTTTGTAATGTCTCCCATGTTGCATCCTCCTCAACACGATCCTTCCACTTGATCTTGTATTCCGTGATAGTTCTATTTCGAATCTGTCTTCAAGAATACACTCAGGTTCGTGTGGAATAAAAGTCAAATCTGTAACTGCTATTATCTCTTAAGGAAAAACAAGTTGATCATCCGCACCCAAGACTTCTTTCAATCTACTGACATGAAAGACTGGATGTACTTTAACATCAGAAGGCAATTCTAGTGGATATGCAATTGGTCCAATTCTTTTAATGACCTTGAAGGGACCACAGTATCTGGGGAATAATTTCGGAACCAAACCAATACTTAGGCTCTTGGATTCCTTAGGAATTCGCAAATATACCATCGTTCCTTCAGAGAACTCTCTAGGTGAACGATGTCTATAAGCATAAAATATGTCCCGATCTTGGGCACTTCTAATAGACTCCTTGGCAAACTGCAACATTTCCTGCATGTATTGCAAGAAGTTCTTTGCAGCATCATTTTGAATCCCTTTTAACCCAACCATAACTGGTGACTTAGTTGAAACCCGTACATACGCATAAAAGAACTGTAACCAGTACTGGAATGCTTTGTTTCCTCCTGTGACCCCCCCTCCCTCCCTCCCGCAGCTTCTACTTCCCTAGCCTCCTTTGCCTCTCTCCCTCGCCCTCGCCCTCGCCCCCCTCGCTCTCGCCTACCCCCCTCGCCCTCGCCGCACACTCCCGCCTCAGCCCGCCTCCACGCCCTCACCCCCTCGCCTCTCCGCCCCTCGACCCTCGCCTCTCCTCTCGCTCCGCCCCTCGCCTCACCCCCCGCCTCCCGTCTCGCTCCTCGCCGCACCCTCCGCCCGCCCCTGCCTCGCCCCTCCGCCTCACCTCGCCCCTCGCTACGCCCCCCCCCGCCCCCTCGCCTCGCTCTCCACCCGCCACCCCTCGCCCCTCCGCCCTTCCGTCCCGCCCCCTCGCTTTCCACCCCCACCCGCCCCCCGCCCTCGCCTCCCTTCACCCCCCCTCCGCCCTCCAACCTCCGCCCCCGCCCTCACTCTCCCCCCCTCCGCCTCCCGCCCTCGCTTCCACCGCCGTCCCTCCCCCTCGCCTTCGACCCCCGCCTCCACTCCCGGCTCCGCCCTCCACCCCTTTCCGCCTTCCGCCTCCGCCCTCGCCTTCGCCTCCGCTTCCCCCACCCGCCTCGTCTCGTTTCGTATCGCCTCACCCTTCTTCGTCACACCCAGGCTCCACCCCCTCGTCTATCCCCCCTTTTTTGGGTGGCAGCCTCTTCTTCATCGGAGGTCTCGCAGTTTGTCTTGGCGGTATGGCGGCTCCTTGCCCGGAACCGGAGGCCCAGTCGGACCCTCCCTCTCCAGATGCCTACCGCGTTATCTTGACAGAGCAACAGTCGTCTCGGGTACAAGAGGTTGCCAATGACTTTGCCCTTACTTCCATCTATGGCAGAGTCATTGGACACTCCCCATCCAGATCAGCCATCAGGGACTGGCTCCAGTCCACTCTCATGCTAGAGGACAGCCACATTGAGGAGGTGGCCCTTATGGGAAGGGGCATCTTCTGGCTTAAACTCTCCACTGTGAAAGCTGCGAGCACCTGATTGCTGGTTCCCCCACATCTGTGGATGGAAAGATCATTATAATAGTCCCTTGGTACCGTGGATTCAGTGCAGCGGATTTTGATGCTCGTTTCTGCATACCTCGCTACCCAGTGACGCTAGTTTTTCCAGGCCTTGCTGCTGAGCTGCGGCCGATAGTCAGGGACCTGGGCTCCCACTTTGGTTGGGTAATGCATGACACTTTTGCCGACGCGGTTACTACGGCAGGAGCCCCCCGAGTCCGTGTGGCTGTGGCAGACCCTGCGACTCTCCCTGCAGTGATTGAGATCGTGTCAGACGCTGGCAGCATTACCCAGAGCATGGTAGTCACAGGACAGCCAGGCCAGTGCCTGAGGTGTCACGGCTTTGGGCACCTGGCTGCTATTTGTCCACGATTCTCCAGTTCCTCTCGGCCCACCCCGCCCCCTCCCCCTCCGCCCCCTCCCCCCCCCTCCGGGCAGCCACGTCAGGAGGAGCAGAGGCAGCCGGAGTCCGGTCCAGAGATGGCTGGCGGCTGGACTGAGGTCAGAAGGAAAAGAGGAAAGAATAAGAAGATTTCTGAAAAAGGCAAGGAGGCAGAGGTTACCCAACCTGCAGCAGCGCCTCAGAGACCTGACAGGCAGCCGCCCCAGGGTCCTGGGAGAGCTTCTTCTTCGACGGTAGCCCGCCCTCCGCAGCCTCACGTCCCCCTCTCTTCCGCTCCCCAGCCCCCTTCCACTCAGTCCCAGCCCCTTCCCCAGTTGCACCCCCCTCTTCCCGACCCGCAGCATCAGCCCCCGCCTCTTCCTCTTCAACCCCCTCCTATTCCTTCTCAGCCCCAGTCCCAGGTTCAGCCCCATCCCCCTCCCCCCGCCCCTCTCAGCTCTCCTGCAGTGTCAGCTGTACCAATGGTTCCTCAGCCGCGGGCAGCCCCCACTCCCCCTCCTCCACCCCCCCCGCTAGTCGCCTCCGTGGAGTCTGAGTTGCCTACCCCTCAGCCACCTCCCCCTTCCCCTCCCCAGGCAGGACACCCCGAGTCTACACCACCCCTGGAGCAGTCTTCCCTGTCTGCTAGCCCGACCCCCTCAGTTGCAGACTCTGGTGGGCCTCAGCTTCAGGAGAGAGAGCTTCCTCGTGACTTCTACAGATCTGGCCCCTGGGACTACTTGGATGTGGCCGACCTTGGGACCTTTCCTGCTTGTCTCGACATTAGTATCTTCCTACTCCGTAAAGGGACGGATGGGAAGATTGCAGCCTTGGCCCCGAGGGATGGCCCTAGCTTTGCTTTCACATTTCTCAGCGACGGCACCGAGACTTGGACAGACGACTCGGTCTGGGAGGCTCTCAGAGAGCAGACGCACGCTCAGGTTTGCTCCTGGATAGGCCCGTCGGGTGGACAGCTTCTCGAGACTCAGTGGTCCGAGGGTGACGTGCGCCTGCGGTGGCGTTGCGCTGCCAAACGCTTCAGATCGATTGTGATCCTCAGGCCCCCTCTGTCGTGGCCCCTCCCCCAGGATGTCAGAGCCTGGACTCCTCAGAAACTCCGAGCCTTCTATGGGATGACTACCTCAGAGATCTCGAGTTGGCTCGAGAAAGCGTTTGTCCATGGCACTAAAGGCCTTACGCCTTTGCTAAAAGTTTTGAAGAATGGGCAGGACGACCCCGCCTCCCCCTCCAAACCCTCTCAAAAGCGCCAGCGCCTCCATTCCGAAATGTCAGCTTCTTCATCGACATCAGCCGCGAGCAGACAGTTGTTCGCAGCCTATCAGTCCTCACCATGAGCTTACACCTTGTCTCCTGGAACGTGAACGGGTTTCATTCTTCTGGCACCCGTGGTCCTAGGAAGCTCATCTTGAGACAGGAACTTCAGCCAGCAGTGATTGGTCACTTGGATATACTTCTGCTCCAGGAGCATAAGCTTTCAGTGGCTCATTCCCGTAGCTGCGGGAAGATTCTCCCTGGATGCTCTCACACTTATTGGGAGCCCTCGATTGGTGCACAGGGTTGGAGTGGCGGTGTCTGTACTTCCGTGTGCGAGCTATTAGCCCAGGGAGTTTTTGGTCATGGTACGTTGATTCCAGGCCGTGCACTTTGGGTTGGCCTAGAGTTGGAGGGTTCCAAAATAGGAATCCTCAACATCTATGCTCCCACAGACCTCCGATGCAGAGCCACTTTCTGGAGGACACTCACAGGGATTCTCCCAGACATGGATTCCTGGATTGTTGGAGGTGACTTCAACAATCTGGAGACCTTGGAGGACCAGCAGGGCAGAGGACCAGAGTTTACAGGTATGGCTCAGGCAGAGCAGTCCGCTTGGGACTCCTTTATCTTCGCGACAGGAGGTAGGGACAGCTGGAGAGACCCGTCCTTCCGCCGTTGGCACGGGAGCTTGGACTTCTCGTGGGGCTTCCGCAGGGAAGGAGGCAGACTCCTGGAGAGACTAGATAGATTTTATGTCAGTGATTGGGCCATCAGCAGAGGTGGTCAGGCGGGTATAGTGCCAGGGACGACACTCTCCGACCACGCGCCTGTGCTCTTATCATTAGACTCGGCAGCTCAGTCCCTTCCTCCCCGTTCGTGCCGGATTCCCGACTCCATCTTCTCGAGGGAGGAGGTGCGCAGTAGTATCGGTAGCCTTTGGGACAGAGATTGGGGCGAGTGCGTGGATCTGGTTGATTCGGTGGCGCAGGCTTTGCAGGAGTCCAGCCAGATTTGCCAGCTCGCAGCCCTTCAGGTTCGCCAAGAGTGGTGGGGCAGAGAGAGCTCTTCGTAGGGACCTCGCCTCCATTCAGCGACTCCAGCAGGCAGCCCCGGGCTCGGAGGAGCTTCGGATCCAGGCCCTTCGAGCCAGAGCCCTTCTTGAGGAGACTCTCCAGCGCCGCTCAGAGTTTTCCTATCACGCCTCCCTCTCATACTGGGCTCGGAAGGGCGACCGGATGAGCAGGGAGTTCTTCAGGACACATGGCCAGAGAGCAGCAGGTGATCAGCTACGGAGTCTTAGGACAGCGGAGGGGCACATCATTACTGATCCGGGTGAGGTCTTGGGGTTGGCGACTGACTTCTACAGGACTCTTTTCCAGCAGGATCAACTTGCCCTCGCACTCGACGTTCCCGCGAGGAGGTGTGAAGGCACATTCCAGCCCTAGTTCAGCCCAGCATGCAGGCGACGTTGATGGCACCGTTCACTACTGACGAGATGTTGGAGGCCTTGATGGCCATCGATGGGCAGAAATGCCCTGGCGAGGATGGGCTCTCTCGCGCTTTCTTCACCTCCGTCTGGGATCAGATCCATCAGCCCCTCCTAGCAGCCCTTCAGAGGATTTTCAGCAGCGGATATATGCCAGAGAGCCTCTCCTCGGGACTGATATGCCTCATCCCAAAGGGAGGAGATCGACAGGAGATCCGTCAGTGGCGCCCGATCACTCTCCTCACCACTGCCTACAAAATCCTTGCCAAGATGATCAGCGCCAGAGTTCGGCCTCTACTTCCTGACCTCATTCATGACACTCAGACAGGCTTTGTCCAGGATCGCAGTATCCTAGATAATGTCCACCTTCTTAGAGGCGGCGGAGTGGGCTTAGCACAGTGGGTCACATTTAGCCATCCTACTTCTCGACTTTGAGAAGGCCTACGATCGAGTGGACTGGTCCTTCCTGGAGGGTACTCTGGAGCGACTAGGGTTCCCAGCAGGATGGATTCAGGGTATTTCAGCGTTATACAGGACAGCTTCCAGCAGGGTCATCATCGGCGGTAGGATGGGAGAGCGATTTCGTTTGGAGAGATCAGTGCGTCAGGGTTGCCCCCTTGCTCCTTACCTGTTTCTCTTTTTCGCCGAGGCCATGACATACTACCTTCGGGCGAGGTCGACCGGGATCCGGGGTGTTCGCCTTCCCATCAGGGAGGACATGGAGCTCCTGGATTCGGAGTATGCAGATGACACAGCACTGTATGTTCAGGATGATGAGATGATGCTGAAGAGGGTGAGGCTGGCCCTAGAGGTCTTCTGTTCGGCAGCCGGTGCGAAAATCAACTTGCGAAAATCAACTGGAACAAATCAGTTGGTTTTCTCACAAACCCCGGGGCGTGCTCACAGTGGGAGAGGTTTTTGGGTTTCAGGTGGATCCCGCGGGGACAGACAGCTAGATATCTCGGCTTTCAGGTCGACCTGGATATCACGCCAGCTCAGCAGTTTCTCCCGGTGCTAGATTCCATTCGACGGAAGCTGGCTTTCTGGAGCACTGCTAAGCTCTCTCTTGCAGGTCGTGCTCTTGTAGTCAACTAGGTTCTCCTAGCCACGGCATGGTATGTGGCCTCTTGTTGGTGTTTCTCGAGATCCAGCGTGACACAGCTTAGGAGGTTGGTCCGGAATTTTCTGTGGTCTGGGGGGGACGGTCTCAGAGATACCAGAGCCAGGGTAGCTTGGCAGACAGTCATTCTTCCGCAGGCTGAGGGTGGCTTGGGGGTCATCGATCCTGAGCTTCAGAGTCAGGCCCTGCTGGGCAAGTTGGTTATCCGCGGTTTGACCCCGGGGGGGGCAAACGTGGAAGATGTTACTTTAGCAGGGGATCGGTTCTTGCGTCTCGCGCCGAGGTGGAGAGTGGCTACCATCCCTCAGGTGGATCTTCACTTCTGCCCCGCTCACTCACCCCCGCTCCCCGCTCATTCGGAGCCTTCTCATGGTTTGGAGGCGGCTCCAGTCTCATACAGTCCCCTCCTAGCTGTCAGGAGATCGACCGCCAGCTGCTCATCTGGAACGATCAGGTCAGAGATGCCGTGGGTCTTCAGCTGGGGGAGAGATCACACATCAGGTGGGACGGTTGGATGCGGGGGCCAGCCCGGTCCCTTCGAGTTTGGAGGGACACGTACAGACACTTGGAGACCGTTGCTCTAGTAGCCGCAGCTGGAGGTGCCCGTGGAGCTTAGGCGAGACGCACAAAGATAGACGGAGCGATTCCATCCGATTCGTTGGTTCCACTCGAGATTCAGATCCTCATGCCTGTTGATGACCGTTGGCTGGGACAGTTCACCCCCCGTGGCATCCCACTGGTGGTTGCAGGTCGGATGGACGACACCTCTGTTTCCTTCTTCGCGGTTTTGGGGGACGGCCGACTCAGGAGAGAGGATGTGCTAATCGACCCCCTCCTCCCATGGCAGAGGGTTCGGGTCGTAGGCCTCGTGGGGAAGGTTTGGCGGACCGATCCTAGTATAGAGCAAGATCAGCTGCCGTTATGGCGGCTCTGGCTCTGGGAGGGGCGGGCCTTGTCAGAGCTTGATTGGGACCCAGGAGAGTGGAGATGGCCAGAGATTGTGACAGGTCAGGGGCCGACCTCTTTCTTCGCCTACAACACGACATTGGGCAGGAGAGTTCTTAGGAGGATGCAGAGCCGCCCGCCCACCCAGCGGCCCAGTTGGTATGCTCAGGGTATCTCCAGGCTATTTTTGCAGGCCTTCTAGAAGGCCTTGTGGGAGAGCTGGCGGCCGCGGAAGATCTCCTACTTCCTTTGGCTACTCGCCCACAAGGGTCTTCCAGTGAGGAGCTGGTTGCGGCAGGTTGGTCAGGATGGACGTTGTCAGATCTGTCATGAGGACGAGGAGTCACCAAAACACTGCCTGTGGAGCTGCACTCACGCCCAGGAAGTGTGGAGGTGGACCTTCGGGATCCTTACTCGCGCAGCACCGGAGTTAGGTTTGATCACTTGGGGCGCGTTCTGCTGGTGCAACACCGCACCTGGCTTTCATCAGTTGTTCGAGGCAGGCCTGCAGGACCCCACGTTCCTTATCACACAGGGGACTTGGGGGCCGCTCGAGAGCATTCCGTCGCACCTGGCAGAGGCTGACACAGGATCTCAGGAGAGGCAGCCAGTCTGGGAGATTATTAGCAGCATCGCAGGATGGCACATTTGGACCTCGCGCTGCGCGCAGATCCTCGGTGGCACCTCCCTTTCGACTGCCCAGGTCATGACCGACATCTGGAGTGAGATTATACACACCCTCAGAGGCCAGTGGGACCAGATACAGGGAGACTCCCGGGCTGGCCGGGAGAAGCGGAGACGTTTCCTCCGTGATTGGGATACGTAGGGCCTCTTCTTCGAGCATACTTCGCAGGGCCTTTAGTGGCGCTATTCACCACCTCTCTGGCTGTTCACTCACACTCGCCTGATCCCTCCGTGAGAGAGAGCTTTACATTTTTGTTTCCTTTTAGGGCTGCGTCCGATTTGTGAACGCAGCCCGTCAGTTGCAAAGCTGACCTCATGTATCTTGTTTTCGAAGTAATATAATCAGCACTGTTTTTTCGGCCAAAAAAAAAAAAAAGTACTGGAATGCTTTGCACTGTTATAAGCAAATTCTAGCATAGGTAGATAATCTTCCCATGAAGACTATCTCTTAGATACATATGCCCGAAGCATATCTTCGACCAATTGGTTAACCTTCTCTGTACTGCCATCGGATTGTGCATGATCTGAGGAACTCATACTTAGAGTAGTTTCTAACTTCTCAAAAACAAGTGTCCAAAAGTTACTTGTAAACTTTGAGTCCCTATCACTGACTATGTCAGAGGGTAAACCATACAGCTTAAACAAGTGGTCCACAAACTCGTGAGCCAGCTGAATAGCTGAAATAGTTGTTCTAGTAGATAAGAATCTAGCCATTTTTGTCAGACGGTCGACTATGACCCAAATGGAGTCATGACCCTTGCGCGTTCGAGGCAAACCAGTAATAAAATCCATGGAAATACTTTCCCATTTATTACCTGGAATCTATAATGGCTGTAATAAACCCGCGCTTCTAAGGCGTTCTGCCTTAGTAACCTGACAAACCCGGCAACCTACTACATAGTTTTCAATAAATGCACGCATCTTAGGCCAATAAAAGGTATGCTTCACAAGAGACAGAGTCCGATGTATACCCGGATGTCCAGCACTAGCAGCATCATGACACTCCCAGAGAATCTTGGGTCTAAGTTCCAGAACATCTGGCACACAAATCTTTCCATTTCGGAACAGCAAGCCGTTCCTAATCATCCACTGACCTCCCACCGCCTGTACCGTAGGTGGCACAATCCCTGAGTCCTAGTCAACCATGGAGCTCCCATCCTAGACTCTCTGCCAATAAGAACTGAAATGACTATCAGTTGCGCAAAGCCCTCTCAAGGATTGAAATAGGTTTGAGGATATTTCCGTAAATGACATAGCGTTTATAAACTTGACTCGACTTAAGGCATCCGCCACACTATTCAACGAACCCTTTCAATAACGTATTTCAAAATCAAAATCTTGCATTAATTCTGCCCATCTAGCTTTTCGTCCCCTCGATTCAGACCCATCACAAACATACTTAATTGACTGATGATCAGTCAATACAAGAAACTTCGAACCATACAAGTAGTGTCTCCAAACCTTAAGGGCATACACTACAGCATAGAGTTCCTTTTCTAGTGTGGGCCAACGATATTGGGTGTCGTCTAGCTTCTTACTCTCGAAAGCTACAGGTCTACCCTCTTGAAATAGAGCTGCCCCAATCGCAAAATCACTCGCATCGGCCTCTAAAACATAAGGCCGGGTAGGATCGGATAATGCAAGAACGGGTGCTTCCTTGATAGAAAACTTCAAGGTTTCAAAAGCCTTGTTCAATGCATCATTCCAAGGGATCGGCTAGGTAGACCTACGTCCACGACCTTTCAATATGTTTGTCAGGGGTACTTGATATGTGAATAATCACGCACAGACTTCGTAGAAATACCCTAAATCCTAGGAAAGAACGAAGTTGTTTCACAGTCTGAGGGATAGGCCATTCTAAAACTTTCTCGACACGATCCAGATCAATGCTAATACCTTCAGAAGAAATCTTGTGTCCTAAGTAAATGATCTCCTTCATAAAGAAGTCACATTTACTCATCTTGGCATAGAGCTTATGCTGTCTTAGAATAACTAAGACAATCCGGAGGTGTCCTATGTGATCCTCAAGCGTTCGGCTATATACCAAGATGTCATCTAAGAACACTACAACGAATTTGACCAGAAAATCTCGAAACAAATCGTTCATCATTTGCTGGAAGGTGGCAGGAGCATTGGTCAAACCAAAAGGTAATACAAGAAACTTGTAGTGGCCATACCTAGTTCGAAATGCAGTTCTATCTATGTGTTTAGCATAGATACGGATTTGGTGATAACCCGTACGCAAATCAATCTTAGTGAAATACTTCGCTCCGGCCAAACGGTCTATTAGATCATCGGAACGAGGTAGAGGGTATCGATTCTTAATTGTCACTTTATTCAATCATTTATAATCTATACACATTCTCCATGTAGAATCTTTCTTCTTCCTTAAGAGGATAGGTGCTCCCCAAGGTGATTTACTTAGGCGAATATAGCCCATATTTAGGTAATCCTGTAGCTGTGAAGCTAGCTCATCCTCCTCAAGCTGGCTCATCCTATAAGGTGGTACACTAATAGGTTGAGCCCCAGGTATAAAGTCTATGCGATGATCTACTGTCTGTTCTGGAGGTAAACCTTCCGGCAGTTGAGCAAGGAATACATCCTTGAAACCGTCTAACAACATTCTCAATTCAAGGTGTTCAAACATACTTAAATCATTCTTGTTATTTACAGAGACAACAAATGAAGAAAGCGGAATCAAAACACACTGATAGACATCATAATGAGAAGTGTTTAATATATTCCGAAGCTGCATTGCAGATACAATAGATCCCTGAGAAGAGGGAATATTATCACACTGAATACAAAATTGGGTGTCCTTATCCAAAAAAGAAAGGGTATGTTCCTTCCATCCAATCCGAATATCATGGGTTTTAAACCACTCTATTCCGATTAACAAGTCCACATGCTCCAAGTGCATAACATAGCACGTAAGAGCCGCTGTGTATTCTTGAATCCGGATAGAAAGTGCTTCAATCTTGCGCTCCCAAAACTCCTTTTCAGCTGGAAGCTACACCTCATAGGTATGATCGCTAGGTATCGTGGACAGCCCCATCTTCTGCACAAGTTTGTAATTAACAAAGTTGTGAGAGCGGCCCGGGTCAAAGAGAATGTGAACTCTTTGGTCCCTAACTTCTTCATAAACTCAGAAAAGATCATGGGAACCAAATAACGAAGTATTAAAAGTGCAATTACAAGAAAGTGGGCAAGTAATGACATTTACAGAAATACCTGTCATCAAAACTTGGTTCGCTCCCTTGGCTTTGGTACCCGGACATGCCTGGAGCTTCGGTCCCAACGCTTGCTTTTGATTCTTGCGCTTTGGACAATCATTCTTAGTGTGTCCCCGCTCCTCACAGAAGAAGCAACGTCCCTCCTTCTTTAGCTTCAAAGTACGAAGAAAACGGGCACAACCATTCTTCACCTGAGTCAAGTGTTTCTTGGAGGCGTTGTCTATAGACTTCGTCTTCCCGGTACCAGTGGTAGACTGGAAGAACTTCCATTTGTTCTTCCCACTCGTGTCGGAAACTGTGGTTCTCTTTGCACTGGCCATGGTATCATCATAAATACGCGCGTAATTCATGGCCTCTTGCAACGTGGTACACTTATTGTTCTTGATCTGCAACTTGTACGAGTCTAGCAAACCATCCACAAAGAAACCTAACAAGGTCACTGGATCCATCTTTGTAGCTCTGGTCTGCAGATCCCGAAACCTTTGAAGATAACCTCAAAAGTCAAGTTCAGCTTGGACATATCGAGGGCTTTGAGCTTGCCTACGATATCATAGTCGTCCTCCTTCTTCAGAAACTCCTTCCTGAAGACCCCTTCGAAATCTATCCATGTTGCAGGCTTGGGTTGGAGTGCCTTCCACCATAATAAAGCCTTTCCTGACATGAACCCGGCTGCAAGCTATATTTTCTTGTCATCTGGGTACGGGTGAAACTGGAAGTATACTTGCCACTTGGGCAACCAAGTGTCAACAACCTCCTTGGTACGAGACTTCTGATCTCCGGGAAAAGGATCTAGAGTGATGTTCGGACCTAACACTGAAGCCATGGCATCCACATGCGTGAGCGCCTGAACAGTGCTAGTCAGAAGTGTGAGGGTAGTTTGAATCCCTTGGAGTTGCTGCGTCAACCCCATTTGATTCGCATTAACTTGCTCAAACTTTCCATCAAGAGCAGTGGTGAATTCACTGAAGGCTTTCTTCGTAATCAGATCGTCGTAGAGACCCTGGTCTTCCTCTGTAGGGTAGTCCAAATCCTGGTCACCCATCGCAAACTCAAGATTTACAGAATCAGCCATGTCTGAAATCTGATCTGAAAAGAGTAGTGAACTGAGAGAAGTGACTGGTGGAATCGAAGCTTGAAGGAGAGTGGAGCAGAGAGAAAAACTGTCCCAAGACGAGATGATGGAAGAAGAGAAGCTGGCTGAGAAGAAGGGGTACTAAGCTGACGATCAGCTCGAGTAGGTGAACCCGGAGACTCCCCCTGCTGGTTCCGCTGCTGGCTGTACCGTACAGTAATCTGCTGCGAACCGTACCTAGGTGACGAAAATCCGATAGAGGTGTAGAGGGATCTTCTTGCGCACACTAGCATAAGCTATGGCTGAGCTTAGGATCTCGCCAGGCTATAAAGTAGAAGGTACAGCTATTTTAGAAAGCTATGCTTTCTAAAAAAGCCCACCCTCCCAACTTGGAGGGTCGATGCTTTTTTTAGCATGCCCACCCTCCCAAACTTGGAGGGTTGGTGCTTTTTCGCATCAGCCTCCCCAAACAGCAGCCTGGCCGAATCCTGCTCCAGCCTATGGCGCACCCCTCTACACGCACCTACCTGCATCACCTAACCACTACGCAGCCCTGACCAATACACAGAATCCCCTAGGGTTCCCCTCAACCCTTCGCTTACCCAACAGCCCCTCTCACACCTCTCCTCCAATCCTCTCCACTCTCTCCTAGCTACACCTCACACCCTCTCTCACCTAACCCTTCAGCAGTTTCGAATTCATCCTCACTCTCTTCTTCCTACCTTTTCCCTAAATCTTAACCACTTCCCATGACCAACGGACCAAACAAGAACTTGCAACATAAATTTCGAAATTAGGGCATACCTGGAGGAACAAATCGTCCAAAATTCTTGGAACAAAAGTTCCTACCTCAGGAGTTGGCTCTGATACCAGCTGACACGTCCCAGCACTCCTGAAACCTCTGATCTGGAAGCAAACACAAGAACACACACAACGTGAGAAAACTGAGCAGGCTACTCACCACCCAACCATGACATCTACGGGACGTGATCCCGAATCAGGAGATGTCCCCTCTGAGCCACGAGCTGAGCTACTGGCACGAACTCCCAACCAGATCCAAACCAGCCTGGTGTCCCATACCACCAGGTGGCGTTGTGAAGCCTGGGATTTGCTACTGGGCTTTGGGCTAGGCTATGATGCAGGCGCGTGTCCGCGACTCAATCCAGGATCAAACCTAGCACCTGGGAACGAAACTTTCTCCCATCGGCTCTCTGAGAACTGAACCCCTAGGCCCCTTATATAGACTCGGGCCCCAAGCGCCAAAAATAGTGAAGACCTCTAACTAGTTCGTACCCTTGCCACTCAACCCGAGAATCAAGCCTGCCTAGCTCTAAGCCTCCCTAGGCTACCTGAGCTAGTCTCGTGTACTCAGTACACGTCAGATACCAATCCGTGCACATGACACTCTCCAACCTCTCTAAGTCTGCTTGCATCCACAGACTTGTGTCAAGAATACGATAGGAAGCTTGTTGGAGGAGGTGGACAAAGCAATAGGGAGAGGAATCTGAGTTGAAGAAGATGGAAGCTAGGGGGCAAGGTTAAGGGGGGGATCAATTTATACTGAAAGCCATGGATGCACTTGCATTGATATCCCTCTAGCTCACATGATAGCAATCATCATCTTCTTTCAATTTCTTTGGATCTTGAACCAAATCTTCTTACCCTGAAGTGAAAATAGTGTTCGCGAAGGTGGCTTGTTGTAAGCGTGTCATGCTAGCGACTATGGAACCCAATCTTGTTTTATTCATGTCCACATTCATCTCCTCCAAAAACTAAAAAATGTTTCTCTCCATCCCCCCCCCCCCTCCTGAGTCCTGACCTTGGCACACTCGTAGATCAGAGCTCCTCCATGTCTCCAAATAGTTTCTTTGCTTCTTCCTTGCTCATCTCTACGTCATATTTTTCCTAAAAGGGATGTATATTTTTTTCTGCAGGTGTAGCACCTAGACCCATGTGTGGATGTATTTTTCCTAAAAGGGATGTATATCTTTTTTGCCGGTGTAGCACCTAGACCCATGTTTGGATGCTACTTATTCATGCTTCTATCTCAAATCCTTGTCACATTGAATGATTTAATAATTAGATACCAATGAATTGTGCAACACAACCATCGGAGATTGGAAACTCATATGTTTATTTTGCCTCCAAAATGGAGCATGATGAGGCCAGCTTTTTTATGCATTCAATGTTTGTGCCAATAGTTAATCAGATGCCCATTTCTCAAATTTCATATCAGGCTGATGATAGATTTAATGTGTACATAGATTTTTTCATACCATGTGACTCGGCTCATCATTTGATTATTTGATTGTTTGGATGGAAACGACTTTGTGTGATGAGCTACTCATATGTTCCAATTTATCGTGAACATTCAGCATAAAGCTGATCTTCCTTCTCAAAAAGATCAATTATATCCACCCCAATCAGTTTTTAAGTCCTACGTCAAGAAGATCGAAGCACTCAGTTCAATTGAAGCAAAGGTCCTTCCTTTGTTCATGCAGTGAAAGTGAGAGTGACCTTGCCATGTCCACTTGTATTCTAGGTTTACCAGCATGTATCTTACCATTGGTTCATTTCCTATGCCAGATAGGCTAGATGGGGATGGAATAATTCTCTTATTGAAGCTATGAAGCATATTGAACTTGGTATTAGGTGCTAGACAACAGATCTATCCTTGTTAACCTAATGCTCTCTCTCTCTCTCTCTCTCTCTCTCTCTCTCTCTCTCTCCATCCATCTAGTAGTGTTAGCGTGTGTATGCATAATCAGTGGAGCCAGTTACTCTTTTCAAAAAGTATAGTATGTATCACATTGGACCTAAGGAATGCATGTTATAATTTCAAACTATTGGATCCAAAATCCTTCCTATCTCTGGAATAGGAATCCATGTATTACACTGGAAAGTAGACTTTTTAGAAGAGCGAAAGATTATCATTTTTTAAGCTTCCTACATCCCACAGGAGCCCTCAAGGGTAACAGGCTTGTAGTTAACTCTATTATTGGCTCACCTCATACACCTGCAATCTAGTTTGAAGGAATAGGAATCCATTGCTTGTAATACAACCCTTTCACTAACATAGGAACCTTTATCGATCACATTTTTCCATTTATCAATGTACGCCTTTCTATCTTCTCCTTTACTGCAATGCACTTGATAAGATTAAGATATGCATCCTCACCACTTGTCTCGTTAAGAGAATATAGTGATATAGAAGAGAAGAGATAGAGATAGAGAAATAGAAATGCCTTTACATGTTTGGATC
Organism: Dipteris shenzhenensis; assembly: GCF_047967505.1. Classification (NCBI taxonomy): domain Eukaryota; kingdom Viridiplantae; phylum Streptophyta; class Polypodiopsida; order Gleicheniales; family Dipteridaceae; genus Dipteris; species Dipteris shenzhenensis. Next base: position 51,115,833 of record NC_141599.1, on the reverse strand, counting down.
CAAAGGAGGCACGAAATGCATCCTTGATGCTCCCAACATAGTCTCCCCCTTACAACAAAATAGCTCGGCCAAATGCGGCCTCTCCAATCATCTCTTCAAGATATCTAGCTTCTTCGGGAACATATGAAAGGGGGATACTTGTGGAAGTTATCCAAAACGTCCATGAGAATAATTTGGTTAGTATACTCACATAGTTGTGTCTTACGAACACACCAAAGAATTTAGCTAGTGCACGAATCCAAGAAGTGATCACTCTTGCTCATCTAAATACGCAAGGAAATTAGGCATTGTATTTTATTCTCAAAAACACCTCCACAAACCCAGCTATATAGAAGTTTCAAATAGAGATGATATATCTTGCAGCGATCGTGGCTATGGTAGAGTAGGTGATTATGACAACCCATAGCGAAAATGCCCGCCATCTCACCTCTTCCACCTCAAGGTGCTGGTGACATTCCCGCCACTTGCTGCCCATGAAATCCATCTAGGATGTCATCTCTTCCATCTTGCATAGGCGTCTTTTGATTGGATTAGGCATGCTACCATTCCGCTTGTCTCGGAGACATCCATAAAACCTTAGATAACCGAAATTTGTGTAAGACCTGACCGTATTTACAAAAGAGAAAGAATTCATGAATGAAGCGATACATTTAATCAGCAGGACACAAAAGCTAGCATCCTCACCAGCTACAGGAATTTTGACGGGCGAACTGATCAATGTAGCAAAACATGGAAAGCATAGCCGAAATCCCTACAGATATACACGATAGGATGATAGTAGGACCATGAGCCTCTTGTCCCATGAGAATGAAGATATGCTTGGTACCTTCGTCCTCATGCCATGCTACAGCCCCATCAATGTTTTGACGACTTGCTAGTCGAGCTTGCTTCCCACGGTCTTGCTTGCCAGGAAGCCCAGTCCAAATATAATATATCACTGGCCTGCTACATGCCAAATACAATACATCGCTGGCCTACTACATTGGTTGCCCATTCGTTGATTCACATATATCATTGCAGTGATGAGCTACCTCGATCCCACTTCTGCTCATGCTAATCATTTTGTCCATTGAAGAGCGTGTTGATTGTTGCCGCTCATTGGTAGACTTTACTGCTTAAGCAACTTTGTTAATAAGTGGCACCATCGATGGCCAATGGCAAATATGAAAGGATGGAGATAGAGCATGGGCTGGGCAGCGAAGGCATGATCATCTCTGGGTAAGTAGCATGAAATTTGCATGGACAAGATCACGATAATACACAGCGCCTCAAACATCCTGGTAACAACATGACGGGTGGATCGACAGGCCTTTCATCAGAAAAACGTGCTTCCCTTAATCGACACATGGCAGATTCTTGTGCCTCCCTCCCTCCCTCATGGCAATTGTTGTCGACAGGAGTTGTATGTGAGTGCCTAGGTTGGATTATGGTCCCAAATAGATAGAAATTTCAAAATTCAATAAAGTAGGAGTGAATGTGGTGCAAAGTTAACGGAAGGTGGTGGGTGCCATTAATATTTAATTTACTCTTAAGATAAGACAAAGGTGGTCAATTAATGGCCATTTAACTGGCACTTGATTGAAATCCAGCTCACACATGTGAGGTGGAGGTTAAAGGTAGTTAAGAGTCACGACTCAAGAGCTAGCTTGCAAGTTAAGAGTCATAGCTCAAGACCTTGCAAGTCACGACTCACGACTTTAAAGGTTTAAACTGACAATTGAATCTTGATATTCAAAAATCCAAATAAACAACTTAACAAGAGCCATTTGACAATTGGATGGTGGAAATCAAGAGAATCACTTTCCAGGATGTGAACCCACCTGCATATGTTGATAGATAGCAAGCTATCCATGCACCAAATGTGCAAGAAATGGAACCACCAAATCCTCCCACAGGTATACAATCAAGGGTAGATGATGGATCGTATATTGGTGGAAATGATGAGCCAAATGTGGCTGATATGTAGGTGGGATAGCAAGCTGAAATGCCCTTGAGAAGATTATCTAGAGTATCTAGACCGCCTGATAGGTTTGTTCTAGGGGTAGACTATGTGATGCTTACTGATTGTGGGGAGCCTTCTTGCTACAGAGAGGCTATGATGCACGAGGATCAATGCAAGTGGGAGTATGCTATGCAATTAGAGATGAGTTCACTTATGAAGAATAAGACTTGGGACTTGGTTTCTTTGCCACATGGAAAGAAAGCATTGCCATGTAAATGGGTCTACAAGATGGTCACAGGTGATGATGTGCCTAGGTACAAGGCCTGTTTGGTTGCTAAAGGGTTCAAGCAAGAGAAGGATGTGGACTTTGATGAGATATTCTTTCCGGTTGTGAAGATGACCACACTTAGATGCATGCTTGGACTAGTGGCATCAGAGGATATGGAGCTTATGCAGACGGATGTCAAGATAGCTTTCTTGCATGGGGATTTGCATGAGGAAATTTACATGGTGCAGTCGGAAGGCTTTGAAGAAAAGGGCAAAGAGCATTTAGTTTGTAAGCTGGAGAAGAGTCTCTATGGTCTTAAGCAAGCGCCTAGAGAATGGTACATAAGTTTGATGCTTTCATTCGGTCCCAGGGTTTTAGAAGGAGCGAAATTGATCACTGCCTCTACACTAAAAGGGCTAAGGATAATAGCCTGATAATCTTGGCACTATATGTGGATGATATGCTATTGGCTAGCAAGAATACTTATGAGCTAGATGCATTAAAGGCCAAGTTGCATGAGGCCTTTGATATGAAGGATTTGGGACTTGCAGTTCATATACTTGGTATGCGCATCATGCGTGATCGGAGTAGGAAACTCCTTTGGCTTTCACTGAAGGAGTATGTTACAAAATTATTGCAGCATTTCAATATGGAGGGGGGGAAGGTAGTGAGTACTCCATTGCCTCCATATGTGAAATTGATTCATACAGATAGTCCCAAATCAGATGAGGAGAGGGCCATGATGGCCAAGGTTCCTTATGCATCAGCGGTTGGGCATCTTATGTATGCTATGATAGCTACTAGACTAGACATTGCATTTGCAGTGGGAGTTGTTAGCCGATATATGGCTAATCTAGGAAAGAGGCATTGGGAGGCAGTTAAGTGCATCATGAGGTACATGAAGGATACCAAGGAGATGTGCATCTGCTTTGGTAAAGGAGACATGCATGTACTTGGGTACATAGATTCAGACTATGCAGGGCATGTGGATAGTAGGAAATCCACTTTTGGTTATGTGTTCACCTTTGCAGGTGGTGCAGTGTCATGGATATCTCGCACACAGAAGTGCGTTGCTTTGTCTACCACAGAGGCTGAGTATGTTGCAGCCATAGAGGGTTGCAAGGAGGCTATATGGCTTGATCGGCTAGTGGGAGATTTGGGGATTCATACAGGTATACCGACATTGCATAGTGATTCCATGAGTGCTATTCAACTAGCATGGAATCTGGTCTTTCATGCAAAGACCAAACACATTGAGGTCAGGTACCATTTCATCAGGGAGGTACTTGAGGATGAGCACATGGAGCTTGTCAAGGTTCATATAGATGATAACCCTGCAGATATGCTGATGAAGAGTCTACCTAGTCAGCGGTTTGAGTATTGTCATGTATTGATGGGCATTGGATAGTATGCTCACTGGTTGTTCTCCCTTAAAGGCACATTGTCCTTTAAGTGGGAGGTTGTCCCTTAAAGGCACATTGTCCTTTAAGTGGGAGGTTGTGGGGGTTAAAGGTCACTATGCCTTTACCCCGGTTATGTACAATACTCAAACACATATATAAATGAATGAAAAAGAAGACTAGGGTGTCCTGTACCCACCAAAACTTGTGTGGCTCTCTGTTTCTCTCTCTCTCCCTCTTCTGTTCTTGCTTCTGTTGAGAGCACTCTCAATTTTTTTGACTCGAGGCCCCGTTTTGGTGGCGGAAGTTTTCTACAGGCACTCAGAAAGGTGCCTTGTTTTTGCTGTGCGACCACTATTCTGCAAGTCGATGAAAAGTTGCCATAGAAATTGCATCATATGCCTATGCATAGAGATATTGGGAGTGACAGAATCATTCTTATTGCCTGTTGATGCAAAATCGTCACTAGCAAGTGACTGTGTGGTCAAATACCACTTTCGTAAGTTTTACAGATTTGCCCTTGTGAGGCAGAAGTTGTGTTTTTTGTAGTGACATAATATTTTTGCAGTGTTCTGTAATGGCACCTGATTCTCTTTCATAGATAGTCACTGAAAAGCTTTATAAGAACAACTTCCCAGCATGGAAGTTTAGAATGATGAATTTCCTTAAGGGAAAAGGCTATTGGGAGTTCATTACTGTGTTGGGATATCTCAAAGTGTATGCCCTAAGCACACCTTGGGTTCTATGTGTGTGTGCTAGAGGCACAGTTAGGTGCCCATAAGCACTGTTAGGTGGTGGTAGATGCCACATAGGCTAATTGAGAGATTCTAGGAGCTGATTGAGGAGATGATTGTGGAGCTTGGTGGCTCATGTAGAGGTGCCTACATATGGACCTCACCCTTCTTCATTCCAAAAGCATTCTCTTGTTTTGTGTTCAGTTCCATGCTTTTCTTTCACTTCTCCAACGTGGTATCAGAGCACTATGATCCTCCTTGAGCCCATTTATGCCATGTCATCATCTTCTTCCCCACCTCCACCTTCCTCTCCATTTTGCCCCTTTCTGCCTAACCACTTGGAGGGTTGAATTCTCCTCCTACATACAACCTCTTCTAGAGTCCTTCTGGCTCAAGAGACCCTTCATATAGGTGACCTCCCACGTCAAAGCAAGTAGGGAATGGTGCCCTCAGACCCACGCAATAGCTTCTTTCTTTCTGATGCTGTTTCATGCAATACGACTTGTTGGAGCAACCATTTCAAAATTCCTCTGAGCCACGCTTGCACAACAACATGAGATAGCCTCTGTCCAAATTTGAAGTGAAATGGTCCACCAAGGAGGGAGCAAACATGAAAAAACCAGTCGACAATCAAGCTCTTGGCTATGGTAACGTGACGTGGCATTTTGACTTTCCTCTTTAGTGGCTCTTCTCTAGCATACCAGCTTTATTTCTACCTAAAAAGCCCTCTTTTCTTTGTCTTGAAGAGTGAGATACAAGCCCTCCAAGATCAGGCCTCTGTTTTGGATAGTTTTGATAGTCTTGTGAATTTGGTGCTACATTAGATGCTACTTTGGCATTTCTGATATTTTAAAGTGTTGAATAGCATCAATACAATTGTGCTACAACTTTCCTTTAGGTTGCTATACTTGGATTTGCTTGGAATACTTTCATTTAGCCACCTCTATGAAGTATGCAAGTTGAAGTATCATTTCCACAATGATTTTTATTATGGAATTTGGTTACAAATCTTTGCTACACCAAATGCTTGTACTTTGAAGCTTTTCAGTTTTTTCTAGCCTTGTAAGAGAGTAGACACTACCCAATTCTTGGGTTAAACCCTCTCATGGCTTGCTTATGCAAAATATGTGGAAAGCCAAATCATGAAGCAATGTTTTGTTATGCTACAATGGAAGAGAATGCCAACATGTCTTCCTTGTTGCAGATTGCCAAGATAATGGTTGCCAAAAAGGAAGCAACTACAAAACCAAAAATTGCCAATTTACTTTCGGTTGATGTGCCTCCACAAGACGAGGCCTCCTATGATGATTATGCTTTTTGAACCAGCTCCACATATGCTCCATATCTCTCTTTTATGTTGAGTCAAGGTACTTTGCTTGGATAGTCCTCCAAAATTAATGGAATAAACTATTGTGTTCTTTGTAAACACCTCTAGTCACCATATGATGTAGGCCATGTGTATGTGTTTAGCTCCATGGTACCTCCTGCAGACATTGTGTGCATGTACATGTAGGGGAGATAACCAATGGGGGGTCTTATGTATCCCTTTGTTTGACTTCACACCCTTGGGAACCCTCGCTAGCATGAGATCCTAGCCATAGATTTATCCTTGACCACCATGAGATGGCTTGAGACACTATGAGACTAGATGTATCCTTAACATAGCCTGAGGCATTCCCTTGAGGGGGGGTTTATTGGGATATCTCAAGGTGTATGCCCTAGGCACACCTTGGGTTCTATGTATGTGTGCTAGAGGCACAGTTAGGTGCCCATAAGCACTGTCAGGTGGTGATAGATGCCACATAGGCTGATTGAGAGATTCTAGGAGCTGATTGAGGAGATGATTGTGGAGCTTGGTGGCTCATGTAGAGGTGCCTACATATGGACCTCACCGTTCTTCATTCCAAAAGAATTCTCTTGGTTTGTGTTCAGCTCCATGCTTTCTTTTCACTTCTCCAACATACTGGAGCTGAACAAGAACCAATTATTCCTAATGTTCCCAATCAATAGGAGTAGCATGCATTTAAAGGCTGGCATGACAGAGCTAGAAAAGTTATGTGCTGGCTGTCTATCAATATTTTAGACTCTATGATTATGCATATTCAGTATGCAAGCATGCCAAAGGAGGCATGGGATACTTTGACAAAAATGTATAGAACAAATACACAAGCCATGAAAATGCAGCTCAAGCAGGAGTTGCATAATGTACAGAGAGAAAATATGAGCATCATTGACCACCACATGAAGGTGAAGAAGATTGCAGATGCACTTGCTTCCATTGGGTTGCTAGTGGAAGATGATGATTTAGTTTCTGTGACCTTGAATGGTCTAGGAAAGGATTATGCACAATTCCGGACATCCATTGCCATCCGTGAGAATTTTCCTGATTTTGGGGAGTTGATTTCTCTTATAATTTCTAAAGAGCAGAGAAATGGTGGTGCATCTTCTTCAGGAGGAACTTCAAAAGAAGCTATCTTCTACTCAAATGCTGGAGGAGGTAGAGGTAGAGCTAGAGCAGGCTGCTGACTGGAGGCCATGGCAGAATTTAGAATATGCAGCAAATTCAAGAAAACCTGTCCTATGGAGGAGGACGTGGTAACCTTAGAGACAGGGGGAGCCAAAGCTACTTTATGATATGCATCAGTCTATAGGTGGGCCGGTTGTCATTTATTGTGACAACATGAGTAGTATACACTTGGCAAATAACCCAGTCTATCATGCTAGAACAAAGCACATTGCGATGCATTATCACTATGTGCAGGAGAAGGTTCTAGTAGGTTTTATTAATCTGGTTTATGTCAGCACAGAGGATCAGGTAGCTGACATATTCACAAAGGCATTGGGTGCAGAGAAGCTGTGCAAGTTTAGAGACCTACTTGGTGTGCAAGAATGGGGATTGAGCTTGAGGGGGAGTGTTGAGATATCGAGCTCCACTCGCGATATGCCAGGGTGACCGTTGTGCATTTATGTCACCGACTTATTAGCTGTAGATGCGGTTGGTACACCGCCCATGAATAATAGTTGGATGATAGCTATCTTTATGTACTCTAGTTAGTGGCTCAGTTAGTATGCCACCTAGGTTAGCTGAGTTTGGTTGGAGACCCACATATAGGGTTCATCTATTCCTTTTGTACTAAGAGAGAGTTCTTTTGTCTTTCACAACTAAGAAGAGAAAAACTATTTTCAGCCTCCACCTTTGTGTGTATTCCCCCATTGTGTATGCGAGAAAGCTGCAAGTGAGACTCCTTACTTCTCTCCCACTCTCTTCACAGTTAGACCTAGTATAGACATGTGTTTTTTGATGTGATAAAGAAGATGCCTTGAAGAAATCCGCTAGAAGAAATTGCAGCCCGTTTAAGAGAACTAGAAGATTGTGGAGGTGATGCTCAAGCTATTCACATGGTCATCATGATCATATCCTTTATGTTTGCACTCTTGAATATGTTGGTGAATCAACAACACTGGTAGTAGGCACAATGATAGATTGGGGATTGTTTCATGCACTAGCAACTTGGTGTGAAGAAGAGTTCAGTCTTTGGGTAGTTTTTGACTATAACAATGGAGTGGTAATTCTCAATGCTTTCAACTTCTTTTGCTATGCAAATGATGAAGAGTACAATATCTTGAAGCTGTTATGTGCACTTCCAATTGTGAGAAGGGTGATTCTTGAATGCATGTATACACAATGTTTTTATGATACTAGTTGGTCACTTATTTTTGAAGATTTTATTGAGGATCACATTGCGGAGGGTTTTCAACAAGTGGTTATGCATAATAAGTTAGTCTTAGTATACTAAGGCTCTATGGGATCTTGTTTGGGATATTATTTGGATCTTGGTGTTTCCTTTTTGTGTTTCATCGTGGTGAAGATTCCAGTGTTTCAAGGGACCCAAGGGAAAGACCCAGAGGCTTATCTTCAGGATTTTGTTCGAAGATGCTGGCTTTTTGGATGGGACATGAAGGATCAGGTGGAGATTTTGCCTGATTTTCTTAAAGGTGTAGCCTTGAGTTGGCATGAGGCCTTGTCGAACTCTACCAAGGAGGACTGGGACCAAGTGGTGGCTGTAACAAAGTAGAGATTTGGGGCAGTGGAGTTGCCAAATGCTTTGATGTTGCAGTTGGACCGGTTCTATCAAGGAGAGGGTGAGATGATGATCTCTGCATTGGCAATCTGATATGAAACTTTATGGACAAAGTATGAAAGGGCAGCTTTGCAAGTTATGGCATCTGCATCATCGGCCCCTCAAAGTCTCATAGGGATGGAGCACTTAAAGATGAGCAAATTTGTTATGGATTTGGAGCCTCATCTTCACTCAAAAGTAATGACTAAAGATCCAACAACCTACGTGGAGGCACTTCGCATTGCGATCAAGAAAGAAGCTTTTCTAAATATCGAATCGTCTTTTGTGTCTTCAACAGCTTCAACTTCTAAGGTGGAGGTAATGGGAACTCCTCAGGTACCAAAGTCCTCTGAGTTAGATCCTAATATCTCCCAATTGATGGCAGAGTTTGTTGATTTGAAATTGCATTTGGTTAATGCACGACAACCTAGAGCACCAAAGAGTAAAGATAGGCCTTGAGATAAGAGTGGGGTCACTTGCTATGAATGTAATGAAAAAGGTCACTATCGCCCTAAGTGTCCTAGATTGAGAAAGAAAGAAGAAAAACAAGTATCCTTGCTAGAAGCTTCTTCAAGGGATGAGGAAAGATAGGTAATGATGGCTAAATGGGGGCGTAGTAAAGCAAAAGAAGAAGAAGAAAGCAAGGAAGAAGTAGATGAGGAACATCAAGAAGAGGAATGTCGTATTAAGAAAAAGAGGGCATCTAGAAGCAGAATTAGCTAGTCAGACTTTCCTTTACTGATTATTGCACCAAATGGGTGGAAGCTTGGGCCTTGCAGGACAACACCACAAAATCGGTCGCAAAGTGTCTATACTGCGATGTGTTCACTCGGTTCGGGTGTCCAATTGAGATTGTCAATGACAGGGGAACTCATTTTGTCAACAAAGTCATTAAGCGGATGAATGCTTTTTATATGGTGATTCACAAGAAGTCTTCCCCCTATTAGCATGTTTGATTTGGTTAACCATGATTAGATAGTTAGGAGCTATGCTAATTCTTGTTTATATTGATATTTTCCATTACTTGTTGCCAAGTTTATGTGTTTTTAAATCTATAGGTTTCAATGACTCGATTGTGTATACAATTCAGTTTCAATATGTCAAGTTTGTATGTTAGTTGATGATGTCATGTTATTATGTCATACGAGGTGGAAACTATATAAAACCATGGAGGTCCCTTGGGGTAAAAAAAAGATGGACATCCATTTTCATATTGATGCAAAGAATGCACCATTTCTAAAGAGGAATAAATACTCTTTAGCAAGTGAAAGTGATTTTGTAAGTCTTCAAAATCAAGGTAAAACACATATGGATTTATGTCTAGATGGGAGGATATATCCACTAGATGCACATTGGCATGAGGCTCCACAATTCCATGGGTTGACCAGTTTTATAAAGTTTTTGTGTAAGGATGAGAATGGTTTGTTAGGATGTTGTCAAATCCTCACTACTCATGGAGCATCTAGCCTTCACATCCAATATTAGTCTTGGCTATTGACAAAAGAGAAATAAGATTGCAACATTAAAGGCTTGGAATCAACATTTGGTATCTTATATTCAAGCTACAAGTATTCAAATGGTTTAAGAAGAAAACATGATATGCTAGCATAGATAAGTTAAATTGGGGATTATAGGTAAAAAATCAAAAATTAGATGCTTAGTTGAGAGGGAGCACTATAAATGCAATTCCTTTGCTTCTTGAAGGGCAATGGGGGAAGATATGCTTTGCATTGTCAAAATTTGTTCCAAGATTGGCAAGGCTTGTGTGGCTCTTGGGATTTTTGCTTTCTGAGCACAAAGTAGTTTTTGCGATGTTGCTTCCTTTTGCTTCCTTGTTATCACTAGTACAGGCTGGGATACAACACTATGACTTTAAATGCCAATGATTCCAAAGGATACATCCAGATTTGTTTCATTGGGATATGAGGCTTTGCCCTAAGTGGGCAATCCATGCACACATGCCCAACTCCACAATCTATGCATATAAGTTGAAAAGTAGTGTGACTATCTTTGTGTGGGCACTCAATAATCCGATGATTTTCTCCATATCTAGAGAACTTGATGCTTGATATGTTGTTGGTCTTACATGATTGGCATACATCAAAATGATTCGTTCTACAACATCCATATAGTACATGGGGTATTTTGATTTGTACTCAAATTGTGGCTCGAGTTCCTCAAGTTGGAGTTGTTGCATTGAGATTAGTGGAGCAAGATTGGGAGATACTATGGATCCACTATCAAGGATTGGGATTTTTCAAAAGTTGAGGCACTTGTTTCCTCGTGCATGAGGGAATTAGCCCTAGAACTTGTGCATTGGGCACGCGTACTAGCTGCCTTTATACTAGGACTAGTACCTGATTATACTGCTGGGGCTAAGGTTGTGCAATCCTTATATTATAGAATCTGTGTTTAGATCATGGCCTATAACATTGCAAATGTCACACCATCACCTTATATTGTGAATCCTTATATTGTAGAAGCATGTGTTTAGATCATGGCCTATAACATTGCAAATGGCACACCATCACCTTGGGGGTTGGGCCACTTCTAGTGGGTTGAGTCTTCTCCTCATGCCATAGGCACTCATTAGCTATCTGGTTGGCCATGTAGTGTGGGCACCATACATTCTCTCTTGTTGGGTATTGTGGTGGCTAAGAGACTTGCAGCTTTTGCTCTATAGCCTGCATCATTTCTTCCTTCACCCTTATGGCCATGTCTTCCACTCAATCCTCAGTGGTGCATTCTTTGGTGGCAGTGCTTCTATTATTGGAAGACCTATTTTCATGATGACTTGGTTTATAGTCATCCCTATCACTTTCAGAGTCATTCATGCCATCCTCCATGTCAATTGCACTTCATGAGCATCATTGAACTGCACATAGCTGTTGAATTTTTTTATTTTTTTGCGAATGGACTTCTTTTAGTCAAAAAATGAACCATACAATTAGGTACTTATTGTCAAGATGGTAAACACAATTGGATATCAACCTCTTAATTCTTCTCACATACATTTCGACTTTCTCTTTTAACTTTCTTTTGGTTGTGATGGTGCCAGGTAAGTTGGCACACCTCTCCATCGAATTTGCAAGTAAAGTCTTGGGCATGGTATTGCGGTAAAAGATGTTGGCAACCTTGAAGGATACACTTGGGAGACTTGTGATGAGAGATATAGTACTCTTGACCCTATCATGCACACTTACAGAAATATATCTGCTGGCAATGAGAACTAAAAATTGATCTACCTTGTAAGTTGTTGAATCTAGAAACTATGTTATGGTGTTTATCATTGGGGAAATTGAGAAGGAGCCATTTTCTTGGATTCTCAATTAGAGATGCATCTAGAATTTATGATCTTGGATTCTCGATTACAAATGCAACTAGAGTAATTAGATGGAATTCTTCTGGCTTGATGATTCTCTTTGCTGCACCCTTAAGCATTAACATGAATGAAAATATAGTCATGATGAAACAATGGCTGCCAGGGGCCTTTCGAAGCTCTGACTAACAATGTTGAATAGTGGAGATTTACATTCATTGTAATAATAGGTAACACACCCATCCTTTGTCTACCTATGATGCACTATCATTACACTCCATCCTCTCTCTCTCTCTCTCTCTCTCTCATCCCAACCAACATTTTTGCTGCTCTTGGTGAGAAGACTTGTTGGTTATGGGAGTGATTCTTGTCATTGAGTGCGTTCAACTCAATCCCTAGATTAATGTTTGATTACCCCATAAGTGCCTTGGCATGTGGCCTGACATTTAAAAATTCAAATTCTTCTTCTTCTTCTCCCCTCTCTCATTCTCTCTCTCTCTCTCTCCCCCCTGTGTGTGTATGTGTGTGTGTGTGCATGCACGTGTGCGTGGGCATGTGTGTGTGTGTATGTATGTGTGTGCAAGCTAGAGTTGTGGGTCACATTCGGGCACCTCGAGGTGCCAATGGTGGCAATGGCACAAATGTTGGAGATGAGGGGGTGGTAGAATGGATCAGCAGGGATGGGATTAGTCCATGGGTGTAGCATCCAATGGATGGTGATGGAGCGGCGGTGCAGTGGCATCATCATGATTGGACATGATGCAAGCGAGGCACACAAGAGGGTGTGGGACACAAGCATATGACGAGGGAAATTGGGGTGTAGGGCATGGAGGTGCCCACCATTGCAGGGCACAATCGCTGATGCACAACTATCGAGGGCATCATCTTGCACAAACAGTGGTGCAGTGATGGCAATGCAATGTCTGCAACCGTCAAATTGCAATGTAGCAACACAAGCCCATCTAGCCAAGGTGTTGCACTTTGGTACCATGTGGTAGGATGCCGCAGATGATGGTGGATGGCAATGCACTGGCACACATCTATTGAGAGGCCGCATGAGAAGGGGGATAGAGGGCGAGAAGGGAGGTTGATAGTGGGTGTGGGGGGTGGGGAAAGAGAGGGGTGAGATCTAAAGAGAGAATGTGGGGGTGATAAGGGAGAAGAAAGAGGGATGGGAGTTAGATACAGGTGTGGGGGGTGAGTTGGTGATGAGGAGACATGGGTTGGAGGGGGAGGGGCAATAGAAGAGGGGTGGTGGAGAAAGGAAGGGGGCAGTAGAGAGAGTTTCGGGGCTAATGGTGGTGGAGAGAATGGAGGGGTAGGGGGAATGGAAGAGGGTGGTGGAGAGAGCAAGGGGATGGAAATGGGTGGAGAATGGAGCAAGATGACACAAGGAAATGGGAGAGAATGGCGATAGATGGATGATAAAAACAAGAGAAAGGGTGATGAAAGAAAGAGAAGGGGGTGATGGGAAGAAGATGAGAAAAGAGGGAAGGAGATACCTTGAGAGCTTGATAGAAAAGTGGGGCTCAAGGGGAGGAGGTTGATAGAAAAGTGGGGCGGCTCAAGGGGAGGAGGTTGAGGAGATTGATGAAAAGAATGGGGGAGGATATGGTGGGGGAAGATGGATAGGAAAAGTAGTGGTAGAGGGAGGGGGCAAAAAGAAATATAATAATGAAGGGGAGGAGATGGATGGAAAAGTGCACGTGGAGGGAATGGAGAAGGTGGATGGAAAGTGGAGGATGGTGGATGGAAAGTGGGGAGTGGAAGGGAGGACATGGACCAAAAAAGCGGTGCTGGAGGGGATGAAGAAGGTGGATGGAAGGTGGGGGATGGAGGGGAGTAGATGGATAGAAAAAGTGGTGGTGGAGGGGATGGAGAAGGTTGAGGGCAAAAAGTCAAGGTGGATAGAGAATATGGCGGATTGATGGGAACTTGGAGATGGAGGTGGCTTGCAAATGTGGGGGGAAATAATGAGGGAGGAGGATGTTGCCTTTATAGGGTGTGGAGAATTGAAAGGTTAACTTTTGTGATTAATTGATTAATGTGTATATGTAGGTCACCCTTATTTAGGATGTAAATCTCATCATTTTGCACCAATTGGAATCATTTTTTCACTCCTTTTCCTTGAGGGATGTATCTTGGATGGTTTTGTGAAGGGATTTCTTTCTCACACATGCAAACACTTGTTTTGCTTTCACATCAAGTGCTAAACCTACCCAACAGTGGTGCCAAAATGTTGTTATTATCTATCCCAAGTCCAAGTTTCGAGGGGTGTAGGTCACATACAGTCGTGTCATTGCTCATTGTAGCATAGATGTTCACAAGTGTAGGTCCTCGGGTCTTATTCCAGTGATAGGTATATGAGGAAGCATGGAAAGTTTCTCTCATGCATGCTTAGGTAAGAATGTGGGATTAAATGCAAATATGGATGAAGGTTCTTGCCTCCACAAGAGTGCAAGGGTTTAGAAGGCAGTTGTAGGGTGTAGAAGGTGGATAGGGTTGAGAAGGCTAACTAGGAGCTCCAAGGTTTAAAAAAGTGGTAGGGTTTAGTAGTTCATCATTTGTCTTGGAAAACGTAGCTAGATGCCATGTGTCATCAGGGGGCACCAAGTACAGGGGGTCCCACACCCCCACCTGCTAGCCACGCCAACCTCCTCTTCTCCCAAAAACTTCCGAGAGGGATTAGAGGAGGGTCTTCATATTCCCCATTTATTACACATTAGTATATGGTATTTCTCCCTTAATCTTCCACATGTGAACTACGCATCAAGGGGCTCCAATACCCCTATAATACATTCATATTACCAAGCTAACACCAGGGGGGTTAGGATCACACATAAAGGCCCCATAATTTCCAACAATGTGCTCCATGAGGCATGAGGATAATGTAAAAATCAAAGTACATTCACCACTACTGTTCTGGGAAGCTTTGTAAAGGTTTCAAAGCACTCAATGTAATTGCATGCTCCCTATTGTGACTCGCAATGCTTTCTTATATATAGGCTAGGTTCTATCGCTAGCAAGGGGTGGGAGCTAGATGTAGTTGAGGGATAAAATATGTTAAAATATAGCAATAATGTTCAATAATATATTCTATTAAAATGTGACAATTGTCTTAGAGAAGATGACTAACAAACCAATAGGAAGACATGCCCTTGCTTTTGAGCTAGGCAACAAAAGTAGAAGGGTGACATCATCTTAGAGATCAATGCACCCACCTATGGGCACCCAATTGAGGGGGCAAAGGGTCATCTACAAAGGTATGGCATATGAGGGCAACTAGGAGCCCCTTTAATAGGGCTTTCTGGTAGGCCTAACAACCAACTTGGTTGGTGAGCCAAGAGGCCCTTATGAGTCATTCAAGTGTAGGAGTCAGCCCCCTCTCTAGTCAGCCTATTGTTGCCTACATGAGATCTATAAAAGTCCCCCATCCCCTCCTTCATTTCCATTAGCCACTGAAGTAGCACTATGGATCAGAGAAAAAAGAATTTTTCTTAGTCTTCTAGATTCCCAACCCTTTGCTGGTTTCTTGTGCTCATCTTGAGATTATGCTTTGCCCACCATCTAGTGGAAGAATATATCTAAGTTCTCTCATAATCTCTCTTCTATGTACTTCCTACACTCTAATTGAAGTTCTATTATATGGTTTGCATCAATGTGTGGGTGAGATTGACTTGTTCCTATTATGCATAGAGGTTGAGAGGTTGACGAGAGGTTAGAGTGATTCTATCCTTATCTCAAAAATGGTATCAGAGCACGGTTCTAAACTCTAGATGCTCTCACATTAATATTATGAGTTCTTCTTCAAGAAAGAGACTTTGATTCACAAGATTTGTAGAGTTTCATTTCATGTATTGCAATTCTATTTGCTATTGAAATTCAAAGTAGACATGACAAAGTCGGCAGCCTCTTCTGCCACTACTCTTCATAATCCTTTGGCAATTAATATTCCCTCTTTTACCATCCCCAAACTTGGTGAGTCTAGGAAGTTGGCCCTGGGACAAATTACCCCATCTAGAAGATAAAGGTTTGGAGTGACCTTGTGGCTCAGAATATGTGGAAGATCACAACTAGATTTGACACAAGGCCAAAGGATGTTGTAGATAACAAGGGTAGTATTATGATACTGGTGAACAAAGATGAACTTTGGGAGGATCGTATCTTGAGTCTATAGCACCATCTCTTCAATATGGGAAGGACGGAGGAGAGTCTGTACATGACTGCTTAACAAAATTCAAAGCTATAAATGATCAATTGGCATATATTTGTTAGAAGGTGGACACCTATCAACTAGCACTGCTGCCACTCAAAAATTCACCACCATGAAGCTTCAAGGGATTAATCACCATTGTGATAGCAAGACAAAGGGCCAAGCCTCTAACATTTGAAGAGCTTGGGCCCTTGTTGTTACAGTAGGAAGAAGTCCAGGTAAAGTTGTACAACAAGGATGATGATAAAGCACTTTTGTAAAAGGTTAAGCCTGGCAAGAGAAGTCCAAGGACTCCAAATGCAATGCTGATGACTCAAAGCAAAAAATAAAGGTAAAATGTTTCTACTATGACAAGCTTGCTCATTATGTGAAAGATTGCCAAAACAAGAAGGCAGACCAAAAAGAAAGGAAGGAGTATAATAGCAAGGAGAAACCTAGGATGGATACAGCCAACATCACTACCAGGGAGCTTTTCTAGGCAATACAGCATTGCTCCACTCACATTACAAGTGAACACAAATAGGATTGGTACATGGATAGTGATGCCTCAGAAAACATGTCCACCAAGAAGGAGTGGTTCAAGACAATGGGAGGCAACTCATAGCGCCTCAAAGGGGACCTTGAGGGATAGCTTGATATGCCTTGTGAAGGGGGTTGGAAGTATTTTGTTCATCACCCATAGCAGGAGAAGAGAGTAATATCTGGTGTGATATTTTTTCCAAATCAATGCAAGAATCTTCTCTCTATGAGTCAGATAGATACACATAAGGTGTTAGTATTCTTTGAGCATTGCAAAGCCACCATCACTCACAAGGAAGACATATAGGTGGTAGTCCAAGGTTTTGAGGAGGACAGCTTATAGCAATTACATGCTCTTTTTCATCACAAGGACCATGGACATTCCAAGATGTGGCATGAAAGGTTTGGTTTTCTATATTCCCTGTTGCTGCCAGAGTGGATATTACTCCTACCATTTCTCCACTCCAAGCCTTCACCTCCCTCTTGCTCCTCTTCTTCTCCTCCCCTCCTCTTCCTCCTCCCCCCGATGACTTGCTCCCGTTTGAAAAGAGAGAGAGAAAGAGAGAGAGCAAGAGAGAGAGAACCCGGAAGCCAACGAAAATCACACAACGTAGGTGACGAACGGATGGAGAGGAGGTAGACTTCATCACAAAAATTGATGTTATGCTAATCATGAAGCTCATTGCACAAACGGATGGAGAGGAGGCGGATTTCTTAACTAAAATAGACATTTATGCTAATCAAAGAGTTGTTGGATATAAATAGTATGTGCACCTCGTTTTTTGCATATATTAAATTGTAATTAATAATTGCACGTGAAGTCATATAATCCCCAATGGTCACGAGTTTTCTTCAATCCTATCATCCTCGGTTTGCTTTCTTGGAGAGACTCATGCTATCATGCCACTACTGCTCGAGTTTCCATGCCCCGCCGCTATCAAGTTTCCATGCCACAATAGAAGAGAAAGGTCTCTCTCTCTCTCTCTCTCATGGTGTGTGTGTCATAATACTCTCTCTTCCTCTCTCTCACTCTAACTCTCTATGTGTTTCTCTATGTGTGTGTGTGTGTGTGTGTGTGTGTGTGTGTGTGTGTGTGTGTGTGTGTGTGTGTGTGTGTGTGTGTGTGTGTGTGTGTGTGTGTGTGTGTGTGTGTGTGTGTGTCTAATGCTACTCTCTCTCTCTCTCTCTCTCTCTCTCTCACGTTCTTGTGTATAGGTTTCATTCAATATAAGATAGGTTTCATTTAATATAAGACATGTTTTGTTCAATATAAGACAATCATGAAGGAAAGAGAGAGTTAGATGTGGAGGGAGAGGGAGAGGGAGTGTACAAAAGAAAGTGATGTGGAGGGTTGGGAAATTCCCAACCCTTCTCATCACTTACTTTTGTAAACACTGTGTACACACACACACACACACATAGTCATCTCTCATGGGAGGGTGGGAAAAGGAGATTGATAGAGAGAGATAGAGATACAATAATAGGAGGTGGTTTTTAATTCAACTTTAGAAAAAAATGTGTTAGTTTATAAAGTAAAAAGGGATGGTTTTATTGGGGAAAAAAATCTAGTTGAGTGGTTTTTCTAATGGCCCTTGAATGCACTATCTGCATAATGGTCTTCTAGGGTGACCTCATTCCACATGACTCTACAAGATCACAACAAACTCAATGATAAGAATCAATCCCATAACCAACAAGTCTTCTCACTACGAGCAGCAAAAATGTTGGTTGGGATGTGAGAAATAGAGAAAGAGAGAGAGAGAGAGGATGGAGTGTAATGATAGTGCATCATAGGTAGATAAAGGATGTGTGTGTTACCTATTATTACAATGAATCTAAGTCTCTTCTATTCAACATTCTTAGTTAGAGCTTCGAAAGGCCCCTGGCAGCCATTATTTCATCATGACTATATTTTCATTCATGTTAATGCTTAAGGGTGCAGCAAAGAGAATTAATGAGCCAGAAGAATTCCATCTAATTACTCTAGCTGCATTTGTAATCGAGAATCCAAGATCATAAATTCTAGCTGCATCTCTAATTGAGAATCCAATAAAATTACTCCTCCTCAATTTCCCCAATGGTAAAAACCATAACATATTTTCTAGATTCAACAAGTTACAAGGTAGATCAATTTTCAGTTCTCATTGCCAACATATATATTTTTGTAAGTGTGCATGATAGGGTCGAGAGTACTATATCTCTCATCACAAGTCTCCCAAGTGTATTCTTCAAGGTTGCCAACATCTTTTACTGCAATACCATGCCCAAGATTTTACTTGCAAATCTGATGGAGAGGTGTGCCAACTCACCTGGCAGCATCACAACCAAAAGAAAGTTAGAACAATCCATTTTAGTTGTGGAAGCCAAGCTTTAATGCTAGCACACAATTGTTATCCATGTCACTCTATCTAGATCAGCACAAAATCTTGGCAATCTTGTAACACAAAGGTTGGCATTTGTTAAATTTTTCAGTAAACTACATGAAATAAAAGCAGATTCCCATAAACATGAAATAAGTGGATATGTTTTAAAAGTGGTGAAAGCTTGTTCCACTGGTAGAGTGTCCCCTTAGGCCCTTAGGAGAAAGGCTACCATCCTGACCCTTCTTGATAAGCATCCAAAGGGGTTCCTTAAAGTTCAATGTGTACCTTTATATCATATCCAATATGTTATGAATGAGCAGCCTGTTATGCAATCTTCATGAAGCAATAGCCCAGAATGTGGAAGGGCTCATACGGGGTGGCTGCCATGCCTACTAAGAAGGAAATGAGGCTTACCTGGGGTCTCATTGTGCTTGCTATCCTTCAAAGGCCACAATCATGAAGGGTTTCTCATGGTCTCCAATGGTGCTTCCTTCGTTTTACAAGCTTCCTTGCTATTAGTGCCTACGATTATTCTAGCTTTCTCCCTGTAGCATAAATATACTCAAGTTTTTGGAGCTGTGTGCATGGGAGATGAGCTCCTCAATCTCTAGGGATACGTGAACTTTTATGCTTCTTTAGCTTGTGTGGAAGCCGTGTGAGCACTATTCTTGGAGGTGGAGGGAGGAGTGTACCAGTTCCTGCATTGAAGGGCATGCTCAGCCCTAGCTTATTAGTTGTAATGTGGCCATACTTGCACCATGCTTGTCCTAAAGTACAAGGACATGGTCCCTTCTCTCAAATGAACTTAACATTCTGAATAGTCCTTTCTCTTATCTACATTGGTATCCTTGTAGGTGTGGCAATGTAGTTCCACTACATATAGTCCCCACACCATCCCATCTCGTGATATCCTTGTAGATGTGGCAATACATCTAGTGCCACATCCCATCTCCATCCCAACAATAATTTCCCAAGAGATGGGGCAAATGGGACAAATACATTGTGAATGTGCCTCCTTCGAGAGGCAAATGAAACAATTCAAGTGAACAAATCCCAATGCTACCAAATACTCTCCCCCATGCTCTTCTTGCCTCCATGTATAGTTCGAAGGCCATACCTGCCCATATGGTGGCAATTTTCTAGGCTGCATCTGGATGCCTAAAGAGTTGACATGGAAAGCTTTAATAGTAGTCGCTTGTCACGTTAATCTCGTTGGAAAATGCCTAGTATTTCCCAACAAACACGATGGGGAAACTTGGAGATTGCACGTTGGAAAATGCACCTAGTAACCTTGACATTTTAGATATTAATATGCCCACGGGGGCATTTCCATCATCATGTCTTCTTTACTTCATCCACTACATTTACTCCTCACTTCAAATGTTTTATATAGCGCACTTGACGTTTTCACATGAACCTCATTCATCCTCATGTCAAAGGTTATAAACCTGAGTTAGAGCCAAGTGTGTCGTGGCAACAGGATTCATCCAAGCTATATCATGTGTGTTTTGAAGTGAGACATGTGACATGTCTAAGCATGCCTAAAATAAGTGTGGCAGAGTCATGGCAGAGTCAACTCCAATCTTGAACAACAAGCTGATGGAACCATCGAGGCCGAACCAACACCGACATTCGTGTATAATATAGATGATGCATAGACAACGCATTGCTATCATTGATTTTACCCTAGGCAAGTTTAGTGCCCTTTTCTTTCTCGAACTTGGTTGCATCTAGCCCTAGTCCACATTTATATGGCCAAACTAGAACAAATTCGGCGAACTAACTTGTAAATGGGAAAGAAAAAAGAGTATTTGCAGTGCATCTATAGTATAATTTGAGACAACCAATAACTTGCCTTATGAGGCCCCTTGCCTTAATGTAAGTGGAAGCTTGTTCAGTAGTTGAAACGTCGTAAGCTTGTAGGATGGTCTTATTCAACAAGCATATGGTAATACCACTATAATTAGAATCACTAAAAAAACACACACAAAGAGAGACCTGCAACGAGCACTTAAAGAGTGTTCACTATTACCCTTCAATAGCTCCTTCAAAGAGGGCATGGCATGCCTTGTCTTCTTCAGGCCTGCTCTTTCCTCCCCTTTTAGCTTACCTTGTCTCTCTGTACGAAGATAATTTGCACCTCTAATTGGAAGAATCACTTGTCTTGTGTTTCGAGAAAAGGACCCTACTCTTTGATTATGTAAGAGGTTTCCCTCCATTGCTTGCATCAAGTTCCATTATAGGATTCCAAAATCAAGAAATGAATCACATATTATGCGATCGACCCCACAATCACACTTATAAAAATCAAAAGACAATCTTGATTTCTTCTCATTTACTATTCACTCGAGTGCTTCTCATCTACTTATAATTTAATCAAATACTCAGAGACTTCAAAAATCACTAGGGAATCACGTGTAACATATTATTTGTCACTACACTCTAAAGTGTCTTCACCATGTAACCCACAAAAGATGAATCATGTTCCCTTCTGGAGTGTGCACTAGTCAAAAGGTTACCTCTTTGCCATGAGTATACACGTAAAGGATAGTTCTATGTACTAAGAAGTAAACTAGAAAGTTTTAATGGGACATGATGTTCACAAAGGGGAGAACGCTAGCCTTATGAATAGAGAGAAATGCCAGATCATCCATTGTCCCTTCAACATCGTACCTAAATAATTCATTTGAATTTTGACATTCGATGTTTTTTTTAGTGCTAAATTATATTATGGGCTAGTGAGAACCCCAAAAAAATCTCTCTCTCCCCTCTTTCTCTCCTATGCCTCTGTTGGAGCTACTCTATCCCTCTCCTTCTCCCTCTCCTGTGCCTCTGTTAATGTTGCTCTGTCCCTCTCCTCCCTCTCCTGTGCCTCTATTGCTATGCTACTCTGTCCCTCTCCTTCTCCTCTTTTGTGCCTCTATTGGAGCTGCTCTCTCCCTCTCCTTCTCCCTCTTTTGTGCCTCTGTTGGAGCTGCATTGCCTTGTGTAGGAGTCACATTCTTGCTGTTGCAACCTCTGCAAGCATGGTGAGGAGAAAGGCTACAAGACCATGCAATGCTCTGACCTCTTGTGTCTTCCACAACACTAGAAATGCATTGGATGAGTGGATCCCTTGCACCTACATCTTAAATGACTGGATAGTGTTCTATCCAGGTTGTAAGCTGACTCAAGGTTGGGATCCTTAGGTCATTTGGTTCACTTTACTATCGAGACTGTTGGAGCCTTCAGATTGATCTTCTGTGACGGAGCCAACCCCGAAACCTGGCGGCAAAACGTTGCATGAACGAGTAACAATGATTTTGCTCATTTGCAAAAAGCAATGATTTTGCCCAAAGTCGCACCTACGTGCACCAGGGCCCCTCAAGGGATGTTTTTTGTTTTTTTCTCAAGGGATGCATCCTCCATTACACACACACACACACTCATGGTGGAATTGGGCACCTCTCCCCCTTGGGGTGGGTGTGTGTGTGTGTGTGTGTGTGTGATGGAGGATGCACCCCACCAAGAAAAAAACAAAACAAAAGCCCTAGAGGGGGCTTGGTGGACGCAAGTGCACCTCGTCTGGCCCTAACTCATGCCTGCATGCACTAGAGCCCCTCTGGGGCTTTTTTTTTCTTTTTTTTTGGGGGGGGTGCATCCCCCCATCACACACAGACACATATGGTGGATTGGGGCACCTCCGCCCCTTGGGGTGTGTGTGAGAGATGGGGGATTCATCCCTGCCAAAAAAAAAAACCCAAAAAAAGCCCCAGAGGGGCCTTGGTGCATGCAGGTGTGACTTGGGGCTAGACAGGGGCCCCATTTGGCCCCAAGTCATGCCTGCACGCACCAAGGCCCCTTTGGGGCTTTTTTTTTGTTTTTGTTTTTGGGGGGTGCATCCCCCATCAGACACATACACACACACACCCCAAGGGGGGGAGGTGCCCCAATTCGCCATGTGTGTGTGGATTATATATTATAAAAGAAATGCCTGAAATTGGTGGATTGGGCCCCATCTGCACACACACAATATATATATATATATATATGTGTGAATATAGAAGAAATTTCATCTCCAAATACGTGTTACACCAGCAATCTTGATTAGACTTCATTGGCAATCTTGATCTTGTCTATGCATACATTTGGTAACTTGAAGAATTCTTGAAACCTTTGATAAGGGAATGCACTTTTCTTCAAAATCAACTGTATATTTAAATTAAGGAATTTCATAGTATCATTGCCATTAAGGAATTTCATAGGATCATTTATAATTATCCACTTTTGTAGTTCATCAAGTTCATGTACAATACTCTCCCTCTTGCCCTAGCCTCATGTGCTACTTGACTTTTTTAATTAAAAAACAAGCCCTAGTTAATGCAAATTTTGGAGAATACAAGAATACACTAAAATCCAAGAAATGAAACTCAATTATAATGCAAAACCCCGCCCATCTGGAAAACAAGAGAAATATATATTAAATTTTGATGTCTATGTACAATATTTCTTGTATTTTGCATCCAATAGATGCACTTTTTACAAAATATTTGCTTGCTTAGCTTTAGCTACTATTACTACTCTCCTCTGAGTTGACAAAACAGTGGGTTCATTGAAAGACTCTACGCGCTGCCCAGCATCATAAACACCTGCCAAAGCACCCATAGGATCAACCACATTGATTCTTCCTGCTAGTTTCTCTCCAAAAGTAGATAGTGCCAAATCCCGCCTCACCAAAATACACTTGCACATAGAAGGGGGTAAAGGCACAAGGGAAACTAGCCTTAACCTTAAGTCCTTTCTTTGTATTATGAAACCCAACAATGCAACCCTTCCAATGCTTCTCTTTCTTTTCTCTATCCTTTCTAAAACCCTTGAATGGACCTATTGCAGATGGTTGCATTGTGACTTAGGACATTAACCTAAACTCTTGAGGGATCCAAATGTCACTGTTGTCCTTCAAAATGTGACCCACACAAGATTGAATTGATAGATTTGGCCTAGGGAAAGGGGAGTGCTTCACCATTATAGAAAGAATGGGAGCAAGCAAAGATAAAGAGGTTGGGAGGAGGAAGAGGTTGAGAGGAGGAGGCTGAGAGGAGGAAGAGGTTGGGAGGAGGCTGAGAGGAGGTAGAGAGGAGGAAGAGGCTCAAAGAAAGGTGGGGAGTCAATGGGGATAGTTTGGGGAGACTTCTAGGAGGAGTTTGGGGTGCTAGGGAAACTTTTGGAAATTTTCAATTTTTTGGAGGGAAAAAAAAGTCGTGGATTTGGGGGCCTACCAAGAGAGGCTAGGAGGGTATGGGGAATATCCAAAAGTAAAGGGGGGGACTAAATGCCTCAAGAGGTGGTGGGAGCAAGAGAGAGGCAAGTGGAAGCCTAGTGGGGACCAAGGAGGACTCTCCACCAATGAGAGGCCAATATGGAATCCTCCATTCTTTTAATGCCCAAGCCTTCCCATTGGCTGGTTTGCTAATCACAAATCTTAAGGAACTAATCCAACAGGCCCTTTTTGAGTCCAAAATTCCCCTAATGGCCAAACAAACTAATAGAGAACTGACACACACACACTGAGAGAGAGAGAGAGAGAGAGAGAGAGAGAGAGAGAAGTGAGAGAGGGAAAGATAAATGAGAGACAAACAGAGAACTGAAAAACAGACAAGATTCTTAGCTGTTCATACCAATTATCAGTCACTTGATAGATTGTATGTGTTTTGGGCCAATGCATAATCGAGTGTAACTTCTTTTTGTGAAGTTTCAAGGCGATGATGGAGAGAGAGAGAGAGAGAGACAGAGACAGAGATAGAGACAGAGAGACAGAGGCAAACACAAAATGAGGGATCCCGGGAGCCAGTGGACTAGCTTGTGAAGTGGTTCACATATTGCAATTTCGAATCTGTGACCCTAATTGTCATCCCTTACCATTCAGAGTAAGTGATTAGTAAGTACATTGCATAAGGAGCTAGATTGTTGTTTTCAATCCACAAATGCTAATCCTTACATCATTTTCACAAATGAAGTCAACATTGGAGTTTAGCTAAAATACATCTGCCATCAAAAGGATGCTTTTGTTTCAATTCAATTACACATACTCATCGAGATATCGATATGTAAGTGAATTTGCAATGCATGAAATAAGTATCAGAATTTTTTAGAATAACAAATTATTTATTTTGTAGAAAGTTGTTCAGACTCACATATGCAACTTGTAGTGGTTTGAAGAGACTATCTTTTGCAATCGATTTCTGCGAAAAAAATTCATCTAAGTTGGGTGCAATCGAACCGCTGCACTTGGACATAAGACATAAAATCCTTTTCTCTCTCAGTAATTTTTTAAAGTTCATTAGAATAATTTTATGCTTACAAGCAACTGGATGGTTCACAAACACCACAACAATATGATGCCGTCTTTCTTTAGGCATCCATTTGTTTGTGTGGGTTTTGGTATATTTGATTTTTTTTGGGTTCTCACTAGCCCATAATATAACTTAGCACTAAAAAAACATGGAATGTCAAAATTCAAATGAATTAATTAGGTACGATGTTGAAGGGACAATGGATCTGGCATTTCTCTCTATTCATAAAGCTAGCGTTCTCCCCTTTGTGAACATCATGTCGCATTAAAACTTTCTAGTTTACTACTTAGTACATAGAACTATCGTAATTTATATGTATACTCATGGCAAAGAGGTAACCTTTTGACTAGTGCACGCTCCAGAAGGGAACATGTTTCATCTTTTGCGGGTTACATGGTGAAGACACTTTAGAGTGTAGCGACAAATAATATGTTGCACGTGATTCCCTAGTGACTTGTGAAGTCTCTCAGTATTTGATTAAATTATAAGTAGATGAGAAGCACTCGAGTGAATAGTAAATGAGAAGAAATCAAGATTGTCTTTTGATTTTTATAAGTGTGATTGTGGGGTCGATCGCATAATATGTGATTCATTTCTTGATTGTGGAATCCTAATAATTGAACTTGATGCGAGCAATGGAGGGAAACCTCTTACATAATCAAAGAGTAGGGTCCTTTTCTCGAAACACAAGACAAGTGATTCTTCCAATTAGAGGTGCAAATTATCTTCATACAGGGAGACAAGGTAAGCTAAAAGAGGAGGAAAGAGCGGGCCTGAGGAAGACAAGGCATGCCATATCCTCTTTGAAGGAGCTATTGAAGTGTAATAGTGAACACTCTCTAAGTGCTCATTGCAGGTCTCTCTTTGTGTGTGTTTTTATAGTGATTCTAATTATAGTGGTATTACCATATGCTTGTTCAATAAGACCATCCTACAAGCTTACGACGTTACAACTACTTAACAAGCTTCCACTTACATTAAGGCAAGGGGCCTCATAATGCAAGTTATTGGTTGTCTCAAATTATACTATATATCCACTGCAAATACTCTTTTTTCTTTCCCATTTACAAGTTAGGTCGCCGAAGTTGCCCTAGTTTGGCCATATAAATGTGGACTAGGGCTAGATGCAGCCAAGTTCGAGAAAGAAAAGGGCACTAAACTTGCTTAGGGTAAACCGATGATAGCAATGCGTTGTCTATGCATCATCATCGGCCTCGATGGTTCCATCAGCTTGTTGTTCAAGATTGGAGTTGACTCTGCCACACTTGTTTTAGGCATGCTTAGACATGTCACATGTCTCTCTTCAAAACACACATGATATAGCTGGGATGAATGCTCTTGCCACGACACACTTGGCCCTAACTCAAGTTAATAACCTTTGACATGAGGATGAATGAGGTTCATGTGAAAACGCCAAGTGCGCTATATAGAACATTTGAAGTGAGCAGTAAATGCGGTACATGAAGTAAAGAAGACATGATGAGGGAAATGCCCCCGTGGGCATATTAATATCTAAAATGTCAAGGTTACTTGGTGCATTTTCCAACGTGCAATCTTCAAGTTGCCCCATCGTGTTTGTTGGGAAATACCAGGCATGTTCCGACGGGATTAACGTGAACGAGTAAACTTGACGGCGGCGGCTAGGGAAACGAGTAACAATGATTTTGCTCATTTGCAAAAAGCAATGACTTTGCTCATTTGCGTCTGTTACATTTTGCCGCCCTCGCCCTAGTCCTGTCACATTTTGCTCATCAGCCCAGCTCCCGCCCTGAACTTGCTCATCAGCCCTCTCGTCCTCTCGCCCTGCATGGACATAACGATGCAGCTCGCCCCTTCCCATCTCCGGCCTCTTCTGCATCTTCGACCTCAGCCTACTTCTCCGTCGAAGCAGCATCGTCGTCATCGTCCGAATAATCCATGCGCCAGCCGCCCTCAGCGCAGCCATAGCCTTTCGCTCAAGAATCATCGCGGCCGCCGCAGCCCTCCACGCAAGAATGATCAGCGTCCACCGCCATCCGCTCCAGCCATGCGGCCCAGCAGCGTCGACTTCGCAGATTTCCTTGAGGACCTTCTCCTGCAGGAGTCCGCCGAGACCGAAATGCACAATCATGCAGCCTGCATGCAGCCCAGCAGCGACGTCGACTTCGCAGATTTCCTTGAGGACCAGCTTCTCATGCAGGAGTCCGCCGAGACCCAAATGCAGAATCCCCCAGACGTCGATCAGCAGCGTCACGCTCCCCAAGCGATGACAACAAGCTTCCTCTCCATGCAACATGATCATCACAATCCCCCAGTGGCCACCCTTCAGCTTGAAACTGCCGCTTCATTCGGCCATGAGCTCGAGGAGATCATGATCATGGACGTCGACCAGCAGCCTCACGCTCATCAAGCGACGACAGCCAGCTTCCTATCGATGCAGGATGAATATCAGCAAAACAATCACGATCGAGCAGTACCAAGCAGCTTCTTGCTCGATAATCTGAACCTCGATCTCGACATCCTCCACGTCCTCACAAACCCTTGCAGCTCCAATATCCAGCAGCAGCAGCAAGCTGGACCTTTCGACGAGGAGAATATTTTGCAAGATCCTGCAGCCCTTGAAGGATGCTTCGAGCAGCAGCAACAAGAGCAACGTCAAGCCTTGGAAAAAGAGATGCTGCAAGGCCCTGCGCCAGGCCTTGAACGATGCTTCAAGCAGCAGCACCAAATTTTGGAAGAAGACATGCTGCTGCAATTAGACCCTGCAGCCCTTGAAGCGGCTGTCCATGGAATCATCTCCACATCGCGTATCCCCGAGGGGGGCTTGTCTCTCACCCTACTAAAGGCCATAAACTCCTACTTTCGCCATCCTGCCCATCGCCCTCCTTGCCCTTGCTGCCGCAGCGATTCCCACGTTCACTTCAGGTACCTCGACAACGTTCACAAGCCCACCTGCAAGATTCTTCAGCCGAGGTTCGAATGCTCCAATCCTTCTTTTTGTGTATCCATACGGCACACGAGGAGTGGGAAGCGGAAGGTGGTCAAGCGAAGTTTCACCCTAGGAGGGTCAACACGTAGTCGCACTCCTCCCTATGGGACAGAGATGTTCGCTCCTAATTCGACTACTGTTGCACCAGGATACCCTCTTCCTCTTCCGCACTTGACAGCTTATATGGATATACTGCAGGCTGAAGACAATACAAATGTTCACGTGGATGACCTTCAGAATGCACAATACTGGCGCTTATATTCAGAGTTGGAGACTCTACTTCATCATGCAGACGCTCAAGAAGCTGAAATAGGTGAAGACAATACAAATATTCACGTGGATGACCAGCTTCAGAATGCACAATACTGGCGCTTATATTCAGAGTTGGAGACTCTACTTCATCGTGCAGCCTCTCAAGAAGCTGAAATAGGTGAAGACAATACAAATGTTCACGTGGATGACCTTCAGAATGCACAATACTGGCGCTTATATTCAGAGTTGGAGACTCTACTTCATCATGCAGGCGCTCAAGAAGCTGAAATAGGCAACTAATGCATGGGAAACGACGAGAGCTGGCTCGCTTTAGGAGCAAACCTGCAAGCCATGCTATTTTCTTTTCACTTCTTGCTCATTAACTGCTCTAAAGAGTTCAGAAAATCTGTACATTGGAATCACAGCCCCTAAAATCCTTGCATGCTCTAAACTAAAGTGCAATGCTCTGCCAAATCCACGAATTGATTGACGGCCGCCTTCTTCAAGGTGGTAACTTGTAAAAGCATCCTAGATGCTATGCTGGTCCCGGCAAATTGAGCTTCTCATACGGGGTAGTTTAAAAATTCTATTGGTTCAGTTTTCTTTGGCTCGGATTAAGACCTTTGTAGCTGTCGGGAGTCAAGACGTCTGTAGCTGTGGGAGGTTGAGGGATCAACGTCAACTAATTTTGTCTTTCAGGAAAAAAGATGCAGCAGCAATAGAAAAGTTCATTTTTTTGTCGTGTCATTTTGTTCTTTCTCTCAAGTTAACCTTCATCTCTCTTCCTCTTTAATTTACATCACTCCCGCTTCATTTTGTGATCTAGTTTTGTTGCAGCTCAACTCTTTAATAACAGCAAATGCTTTTACCTCATTGCTTCATTTTTGTTGCAAGTAGCCATCATAGAATTCTAGGAGGCCACATCCTCTCAAGCAGCACGCTTCCATAATAGAGGTGGAGGTGCTCTTGTCTAGGTCAAAGCTTCCAACTTGCATTTCACAAAACAACTGCAAGCCATGCCCATGCTAAGAACATGCAATGATCATGGCGCTTCAATGATCATGGGAGATGAATCAATGATCCAAGGGACAATCTCTCACTCTATCCTTTTGTAAATACTTCCCTTGGAGTGTTTTTAGATTAAGGTTAACTCCTTGAAGCCTTCATCTTAAATCACTTATATGAAAAAACTTTGCATTTTTACCAAATTAACAGTAATTGCCTCATGGAGCCTCGTGCTCCCATAGATGAATACTTGCACCTTAACCAATATCTGATTGTACCTTGGATTTTGTGGAGTCTCTTGAACTATATTAACTTATAGTTAGTCTACTACATTATTTACATTAAAACTTACATCTTGTTGTGGCTTCTTCAGCTTTGAAGAACAACCACGCTTTGGCATATGTTTTAATCTATAAACACAACAAGACAAAGCACCCATAGATGCACACACAGACGCGTTTACTGAACTAAATAAAAAACTTATTTGCGCGTCTATTTTTGTGTCTGGAGACCCGCATCTACCAGCGCGTCTATATAGCAGACACACGTGCGTATAGATGCACATTTAGACGCTTAAATAGACGCTCTTATAAACACATTTATAGACGTAAAAATAGATGCTTGTCGAACAGACCAACGCGTATATAGATGCGTTTATAGACGCACTGATAGACGCGCTTTATAATATTTTTTTTTAAATTTATAGAATGCTGTGTATGTTGTGTATGCTATATAGTTACAAGAATCCCATTTCCACATTGTGCAATTCAATTCTTACAGCCAACCGCATTTTAATTACAATTCCAAATAAAACATTACAACTCCAAAACACAATAAAATTGAAAGCTCAAAAAGTGCTTGTATGTACGTATAGCACGAAGCTAAGCCACATCATGTGGCTTCAAGTACAAAAAATAAGGAAGCTAAGCCACGTCATGTGGCTTCAAGTACAAAAAATAAGGAAGCTAAGCCACGTCATGTGGCTTCAACTACAAAACATAAAAGGAGTGTATATACAAGAGGCACGAAGCCAAGCCAATGGCTTTAAGTACAAAAAAGAGTAGCTAGCACTACTTCTATGACTAATCCTCGTTGCCTTCCACGCTCCCTTCTACGCTCCCTTTTGTGCTCCCTTCTATGCCTCCTTCCTCGTCTTCCTCATCATCTTGTGCACGGGCCTGTAAACAAGGGACAACATATATCAATGTATGAAAAATCAAATCTTTACTTATACTTTTGGCATTATTTAATTACTTTCAAATACCTCGGGGGCCGCTCCAGTAGCCCAGGTATACTGCTCCTCAGTAATCAACCTGTCATCATAGAAGTGCCTCCATGTATCTCCTCTGCGATGGTGGCGGTGGTAGGCTGTCTCCACAGGAGTAGGGTATCTGCCCACGATCTCAAGCTACAAGACAACACAATTTGCGGAGGGATTAGTACAAAGAAACAACCTCCTAGACGTAAACTACATAAGCAATATAATTTGAGATCGATACTTACAAATTGGGCCTCCCATGATTCAACACCCCCTGCTCTAAAATGCGTGCTTCCATATTCCTCCATCTGGATCCTTCGTGCCTCCACGTGCTACAGACTGGGGTCCTCCCTTGCTGACTTCATTGCTTTCTTCCACTCACGCTTATGAGCGGTGTGGGGTGGGCCGCTTGGTGGTTGACCTCCCTCGAGCCTGGCAAGCTCCGCTAGTGCCTGCCTCTTAAGCGAAGATCTTTTATTGCCAAGTATCGTAACAATCTTTGACTTGGCCCATTTACCTATGAACTGGCGATGGGGGGGGTTAGGATACCTAGAGCGAGTTCAGCAGCGAGGGTCTCATCAGCCAACCTCTTTGGTTGGTCTTTGAAGTGGATAAAGCAATCTCTGTAATTGTTAGCAATTATAGAGTGCATGAAGGCCATGATGTCCTTCCCTCGCGCATCCATATTCAAGATGCCTCCTATCTGAGTGATGTCATAGAATATCGTACCATCACCCGGAGGCACGTCTAAATCATCTGAATCATCATCGTGCCCACCACCACCCCTCCCAAAGCATTGTGCCATGCATCCCCCACGACTCTCCCTACTACTACGCCTACTACTGTGTCGTGTCGAGCTCATACGCCGGCCACTCGTAGCTGGAGATTGCATGAGACTACGCTGACCACTCGTAGCTGAAGAACCGAGTCTCGACTGTGCAAGATTACGTCGACGGCTCTGCGAGACAAAAAGACCTCCTGACGGCATGGGGGAAGGGCCATAAGACGGCATGGTAGAAGGGGCATAAGATGGCATGGGGGAAGGGGCATAAGACAACATGGGAGATGGGCCTGCGCTATGTAGCCAGCTGGGCTGTGTTGACTCCACTTGGGTGATCTCAGCTGGTGTGGGGTGGTTTGGAGTCTGTAGTGCCGACTCTTGACGGGTGTTTAGAGTACCCGTCATATACCCGTATAACTCCGCAGGACTAGGAGGGTGCCCTAAAAGGTTATATAAGTCCCTCCAAATAGAATCCCGGGGATCAGGTGAGCTAGAAGCGCTTCCTGGCCACATGTTGAATTGGAAAAAAGAAAAAAAATCTATTACTGATGAGCTGAGAAGAAAGGGGAAGGGAAGAGAGGATTACTGTCGGAGCGTGTCTATAGACGCGTCTGATTAGCACGTCTATTTTTGCGTATAACAACGTTTCTATAGATGCGTCTGTCTGTGTCTGCAAATAGGCTAGATGCGCGTTTAGACGCGCCTGTAGATGTGGTTTTAGACGCGCTCTGAGACATGCCTATAAACGCGCTTCGACAGACGGACTTTTCTAAAAAGTAGAAAAGGACATTGTGCCCAACACAGAAACGCGACACTAATACCCAGATCATGCGTTTTTTGGATACGAGAAAGTACAAATCCAAAGAGAGCAAACTTCCAAAAAAGATCAACTGCAAAAAGAATTACCTTGGATAGAGGTATGGAAGGTTCTTCTTCTTTTTCAAAGTTGCTTCTCCTCCTTGTTCGTCCTCCTCTCCTTTAAGCTTGGAAGTAAGTGTGGGTGCCTTCCTCTTAAGTGTAAGCTTGAAAGTAAGTATGGAACCCTTCCTCTTAAGCATCGAAACTGTGGATCTGCTAATAAGGAAGCAAGCAAGCCACGTGAAGTATAAGTAATGTGAAGAAAAGCAAAGCGAACGCGCTAAAAGCAGGTTTAAAAGCCGTGTCTATAGGCGCGTCTAATAGTGTGTCTATAGGCACGTCTAAATACACAGAATAGATGCGGTTTTAGATGCGCTTTTATATGCAGTTTTAGACGCGCTTTTAGACGTGCCTTTAGACGTTCCACAGAGTTTAAAATTAAACATTTGAAGAAGAGCAAATTTGGTGGGTTGTTTATTTGTAGGATGTCTTCATCTTCAACAAGTAGCTCCAATGAGGTGGAGCTACGATGATGACATTGATGTGGAAGAAAAGGAGGAAGAGGAGGCAACAAATCAAGATGAGATGCTAACATTGGTGGAGGTCGAGGAGGAGGACAAGGGTGAGGACAATAGACATGAGAAGACTCGGGATGAGGAGAGTAGTGCTAATTCAAAGGGTTATTAAGAAGTACAAAAAGTAAAATCATCTCTATTGGTGCAACTCTTTCACTTTGTTTTGCTTTTTTTTTTATAAAATATTGTATTTGGAGAGAAAATTAGTTGTAGATGTGCATTAAGCTCGCACTTTCATATTTGTTTACAAGATGAGGTCATGAATGATGACGACAACAATACTCCCACATCCACTATTAACTAGTTAAAAAAGTATAACAATCGGTAATAATAGTTTTGTTACTCTTTGTACAAGGGGGATGTCACCTACATGCATGAGCTTTAAGAAAACCCCCTATATATGATCCATGTAGCATAATAAAACACTCCTATTTAAGCTTATAAAGATACCACCAAAAGTGCACTATGTCCCCCCTTTCCTTAAATCTACATTCTTTCTCAATTATTTAGATTAGACCATAAGAAAATTGAATGATATAGATTAGGCCATCTTCAAATATTCACCAATGGGTAATATTCATTTGTTTCCCTACCAAGGCCTAAAAGTAGACACAGCTCGGGCTTAGTTCATGTGTGTGTTCTTTTTATGTTTAGGGAATAAGAACGTGTATTCCCTACACCCCTCGCTCCCCCCACCCCCAAAATTTAAAGGCCTCCCTAACTGAAGTGAAGATGAGCATTGGGTTGTCGATCTGATGCTAAGGTGACCAAAGCTATGTTGGAAAACCTTGATGGTGTAAGAGTGACTGAAGCAGGCTTCCATTGGCCAACCACTCAAGGCTGGGCAGGTTTTGCACTATCTGGGGTGTCCCATTGCGAGTGGGGATTCCCACGACTCAAAGGCTGGAATGGTCCAAGGTTAAGGTCTTTGGCAAATTCCACAAGTGGAGAGATAAAAGAGTTTCTCTTCTAGGTCGCCTAACACTAATGAAGCACATTCTTTACCCATGTCTGGTTTTTCTCTCTATGGTTCTTCCCTTCTAGCAGCATGGTTTTTCTCAGTTCGAGAGAAAGGCGGCTCAATTTCTTTGGCAAGAACAATGGCATGCTTTTTCCTGGCAAGCCTTCGATGGCTCTTCAAACTTCACTCTTCTCAACCTTAGGTAATTATCTGTAGATGGTGGCTAGAACAAGCCCGGGGTGTGGGCTTTTAAAGAGGTCAACTTACCTAGCAAGAAGTTGTTCTTTCTCCATTCCATGTGGAAATTTGTCACTCTAACCTCCTTTGTCATCAGCTACCTATTTGGTGTAGGGTAGTCTCTAATGTTGTGTGGAGAACCAATTCCAAGTCAACAAGTTATCGATAGTTGGGGCTTACTATGTGGGTCAATCATTGGCCCTTTTGCAATGGTATTGCACCTGTACAGATCAAGCCAAGACTGTCACACTGGATTCATACTAATTGGCAGTCAATTTGGGACCCCCAATCCTCATAGTTTCTATCTCTAATTGACATAGTAGCTCATTTTAATCTATCTCCTGCAGAACAATGATTTGTTGCTTCAACTCTGGAGAGGCTATGGGATTACTAGCCTTCTAGTTCATAACTGATGTGGCTGCAAGGCCTTTGTGGTTGTTCACTACTCCCAGATAAAGACTTCTCGAAGCTTTTGCAAAAAGATTTCCCTCTTTTGATCCCTGTTGATATTCCATCAGCTACATGAAAAGCTTGGATGCATGTTGCACCGCATGACTCTAATTTCATATGGATACACAGACTTCAGTAGGTGTGGTGTGCAATTCCATTGGGTTGTTTGAATTTTTCTGTGGTGAGTCCTGGTTTGCAAACTACCTACTAAAGATCGCCTGTGTAAATGGAGGGACATTTCTCCATTTTGCAAAGATAGCTATGAAAGTCACTACCATTTGTTTTAGGAATGCTTGCTCTCTAAGTCTGTTTGGTGAACAATGCAGGCTTGGTTAGGTCATGCTTTCATCCACGAAACAAGCCTTGCTTGCAGATAAGGGCCAATTGACAGATATCCAAAGTGAAGTTTGGCAAGTGGTTCACGCTATTGTTCTTAAGGGAGTTTGGAGGGCCAAAAATATGCACATTTTCATAGAGTTCCACCGCTTGGGGATTTTAAGCTTAGTCTACAAAAGGATTGGTTGGATTTTTTGTTTTTCTTTGGGAAAGGATCTAGCTCCATGGAGTATCCACACGGTGCATTGCAGAAGCTGAGAAGTTGCTGTTAGAAATGGGATTCCATGGAGGACATGTCAAACTTAAGGAGGATAAGAAAATGTCTCGGGCAACACAGAATCTTCCTACAAAAGTGTCCATGGGTGGAGGGAAGGCAAGGAGATTCCTATCAAACCACAATCTCGACAAAGACAAACATATATTGTCTTAAAGCAATTTGGGTTGGGAATACTGGAAAGCATTGTGTGAATGCACAACCTATAAGGCTTCTCATCCTCAAGTAGCAACTTTGAGAGCTAAAGTATGGACAAAGGTAGATGCATTAATAAAATTGCTTCGCTAGTTTCAAATCAATGAGATGTATTATGAAAGGTTCAGGATGGCTGTGAAAGAGTTTATGCAATTAATGATGAAAGCATCGGGGGAGTCGCACATTACGCATTACATGGTAATCTTGGCACCATCGTAATATTTAGCACTTGCTTTATAAACAGTTTTTGTTGCTGAAATGATTCTCATTATGTTTGCAGCATATTCTCTATGCACACAGACCATGGTTTGTATAAAATTGGGGCCCTTTGTCCATTTGGAATACACAAGGCATGGAGAAGTCGCACTATATAGCCAAGGTAGCCTACTTCAAGAACTCAGGGCATGGTGGTGGTGTCACTCGCCACAATGCATTGCATGAGATGTTTGACTAGTTTTTTAGATGTTTACTAGGAAGGACTTTGAAGTCTAAAAAGGCAAAGGCATCAACTTGCAAAAGCAGTTCAAATTGTATCAAAGAATAGAAGGCATAGTGCTTGGAAAGCATCCATAAGGAGTCGAGGAGTTGCACGTTGGTTGCAAGCTAGAGTGAGAGAAGGAAACAGATGGGTCCAACCACCAACAGAAGCTATGGTGTAATTATATACAAATATGAAATAAATATAATGCTTATTTTGATCACAATTTGTGTACTCACTCTTTAATATCTTGCTTATTTTGACCACAATTTTTGTACTCACATGACGTTGGGGAAAGTGGGGACATGGTGAAGGAGGGGGGAGAGAAGGGAGGGGCACGGGGTGGGGCAAGGGGAGGGGTGGAGTGGTAGAAAGGGTGGGGGAAGGGGGGGAAGGGGGGTATGGGGGAGGGCAACGGGTGTGGGCGGGACAAGTAGGGGGAGGGCGACAAGGGTGGGCAGGGTGGAGGGGTTAGGACAGGGGCAGGGGGCATGATGAAACCCTAAACGTAATTAAAAGGGGTGTCAAAACATGATGGGCCTATATAAAATGTTTTTAAAAACCCTAACTCTCATTATTCAATGGCAAGAGTGAAGAACACCGCTAGACCCACGGGATGCCGCCTCCACCCTTCCTCCTCTAGCTCCACCACCTCCATGGCATCTGTGCACACGAACCTATCTAGGTCCGGTCGTGCCTCCCCTGACTCTCGTGAGCCCTCCCCTAACTCTCGTGAGGTCTCCCAAGACTCTCATGAGCCCTCCCCCAACTCTTGTGAGCCTTGCCCCCAATCCCATGAGCCCACTCCCCGGTCTCGTGAGCCTTCTCCTCCTCCCAAGTCCTGTGAGCCCACTCCCAAGCCCCAAGAGCATGAGCCTTCCTCTTTGCCTTCCCCTCAGCCTCAGCCTTCCCCTCAAACTTCCCCTCAGCCTTCCCCTCAACCTTCCCCTCAACCTTTCCCTCAGCCTTCCCCTCCCCATGAGAGCACTCCCCCGATCAAGCAACATATCTTTGAGAACCTCCCTTCCCCTCAGCCTTCCCCTCCCCATGAGAGGACTCCCCCACACAAGCAAAATGTATTCGATAACCTCCCGAACATAGAGAGGCTTCCTAAGGGCCAATAGACTACTAGGAAGAGCACAATCTTCCCTCTCCCGGTGATACAGCCCATCGTAGAAATGGTACATGTGCCCATAAAGAGGGTAAAGTAGACGACAAGGAAGCCCCATCCCAAAGAAGGACAAAGATCAAGACGTTCGCGAGAGGAGGATTTGAAGGAGGATCAACGCAGAAAAGAGAAGCGCAATAAATTCAAGGCAGACTGAAGGCCGTGGGATCGTGTTCGGGTACCCTTAAAGCATCCACCAAGAGTCAAGAAGCCATACAGAGCAAAGGTAGGAGCGCGGGCCCTAAGGGAGATCAGACAAATGTAGACACCGACAAAGGTAGGAGCGCGGGCCCTAAGGGAGATCAGACACCGCAACCTAATCCTACATGCTCCCTTCCAACACGTGGTACGAGAGATAGCACAGGGATACAAGGACGACGTGCGATTCAGCACAGGAGTTATGGGGGCACTCTAGGAGGCTACGGAGCAAGTGACCGTCGCTCTATTCGAGGACGCCAACTTGTGTGCCATCCACGCAAAGCACATCACGATCATGGACAAGGACATGGCTCTGGCAAAGCGACAACGGAGTGACCCAAGCTTGAAGCCCTAGATTCTCTTGCAGCCCATTCTTAGGACTTAGACCACCCCCTGCCCTTGAAGGCACTATCTTGTATCTAAAGCCCAAGAGCCGATCTTTTTTAATAAAATATATCCACATTCTCTACACTATCACATTGTTGTGTATTCTCCATGTTTATGACTAACTAATCATTTTAATGTAAGTTTTGAATTCTGTCAAATATTGAAGGAATTTCACCATCGCGCAGAAGGGAAAAGTGTCCGGGATATCGCCAGCACCCTAGAAAGCCTAAAACCCGCCACAATGCGAAATTGGGCATTTTGGACTTGCCAAAATTTCCAAATTTGTGCCGTGGCAGGTTTTATGCTTTTTAGGGTCCTGGCAATGTCTTGGACACTTTTCCCTTCTACGTGACAGTGAAATTCCTTCAGGATTTGATAGAAATGAACTTTCGATACCTAGAATTGGTGAAAATGATACTAAATTGGCTAGAAATATATTAACACAATTAAAATGATGAAGAAAATACATCAACGACTTAAACAAAATACAATGGAATTCATGACAAGCAACAATAACTTAAAACAAATAATAAAGACATGCAGTCATGTATCCATTGAAATATCCATTTAAATATATGTTTATATATACAAAAGGCCTCACAGGCTATCTTTCTTCTTGGCTAGTTTGAGTACATTGAGAATAGGGGTCTTTGAATCCCCTAGTGGATTCCTAGATATAAATCTAGCCGCAACAACACTAACATCCTCCTCTCCTGCTGCCAAAGGCATAGCCATTGCCGTCAATGCCCTGGCATGAATGTTCGATCCAAAGGCATTGATAGCAGCCAGGCGGTGTACCAAAATGACTTTGTCAGCATTCCGAGTAATGTTGGAGTATACGATAGCGTACGACAATGCCTTGCACTTCAGCAGCTCCGAAGGACCTCAAGGAGAAAATTTACTGTGAAAGTTCACGATATGCTCTGCGACTTTGCCAAGGTAATGGGCCAAAGAATGATCTCACCCAAATGCGCTGCGAACATTACCCCGTCGAGATGAGAATTCATCAAGCTCAAACGCATCCTACAACAATTCAACAAACATTAGAAGACTGACAAAACAAATTATACTAAAAGAACATCAAAATAAAAAATATTATTTAAACTTACCACTACAGCCTCGTCGGCTTATATCCCCTCCTCATTTGCAATGTTGATGGAACCAAGTGTTGTGTGATGTTCCATTTGGGAGGTGGACGCTTTCTCCTGACCTTTGTTGGAGGTGGAAGCTTTTGCATGAGAGGGTTGTGCATCATATACGAACATGTCTGCATCCCTCATTGAAATCAGCGTCGTCAAGAGAAACTCTTCCATTGTCTGGTCTTCGGAACCTAAAACCCCGAGATCTTTAACACTTGTGTCAACTTCGAACCCCGATAGGACTTCGAGTGTCTCATCCTCTCGTAGTCCAAAAAGAACCTCTATGTCATGGAGGAATACGGACTCTTCTCCATCAATGATGAGGGAGGGAAAGGACCATAATTCTGATTCTGGGCCAGTGGTCTCTAATGTAGATTCTTGCTCTACTGCGGGCTCTTGAAGTAGGCTCAATGCTTGAGCTGCTTCCATATCCTGTATTGCATCATCAAAACTCTCTTCCATGTACATGTCCGAGTCTAGTCTTGGAACAACTAGATCAACATTTCTACTAGAGGGGGTGCTAGACGATGAGGCTTCTTCCTCTAAATTTCCTTCTTGGAGAAGGAAGATGAATGTCATCTCCCATGAAAGGAATTTGGTGCTTGTATTTCTTGTGATCCCAGCATCTAGGATGTCTTGAACTTCGACTGTCCTAAACCCTTCCTCTGTAAGGTTGTCACAAAGGCGGGCCAAGCGCTTTACAAACTTGGGTTCCTCTACGAACAGATACTTTATGTAATCTATGGGAACCCATCTCTTTGAAGAGTGGTCAAGTGTGTGTATAAACAAAATTTGAGAAAGTATCTTGCATGTAAAGGATGAGATCTGAGAAGTCATCCTTGGCTCGCATATATGTGCCTAGGACATTTAAAGTCCTATTAAACATTAAAAATAGCTCTTCCTCATGATCTACAAATGCAGTTCGTCAGATGAAGTCATGGAATGCAGTTCGAGCTGAATCCATGGCAACTAACAGCTGATGGAGGGAGTAACTTTTGAGGACGGGAGTTTCTATGGCTCTCTAAACGTGAAAGTAAGAATGTGATGTAAAAAGGGCTCTTACCCCTTAACATATATCAAAACCCTAAAAATTAAAATTAATCATAAAATCCCCAATTTTTTTGAAAAACATTTACCATGAACTAAAAGGAGAAAACATTAAAAGAAATAACATTTTAATTTAATTGTCCATCATCTTTTGAAGCAATAACTAGGATTTGACAGACAAAAAATTAAATGTTGCACTAGTCAAACACATTATTAGAAATCTTCAAAGTTGCAAGAGGAATGAAATTGGCACTATGCATGCACTTCTCCACACGGCAGCTGATCTTACCACCATTTAAGGTAAAGTAGAAGGACTCTAACATGCTGTCCTCCATGACCAATAGGTGTTCTCGCACATCCCTTAGAGTCCATTGCGATGTGACATTCACATTCTTGACATCTCCCTCTTCAACATCAATAGACAAACTTACCCCCTGTATTGTCTTTATCATTAGAGTCTAGGGGAAGCCACCGGCCATTTGTTTCCTTCCAGCACCTGTACTGAAAAGCTAAATACAACATTTGGCGTGACAAATGGTATCTAATAACCATATTGTCTTTACATGCATGACATTGAAACACATCACCCTTTTGGTCGCCTAACCTGGTTTCCCAATTCATCCCAAGTAAATTTTCAAGAGCATTTTCATCTACACACTTGCAGGACCACATAGTTTTGGTTCTATGCATATGTATATTCTGAAATAAAGAAGCAAAAATGTGCAGAAGCATAAACCAAGATAACCTTGCCCATTTGGATCCAAATGTAAAGTTCATGGCCATGCCCAATCCTTTGCAATCTTGTCCTTGTACGATTGCAATGTCCTCAAGTGCACATTGCTGCAATCCATGTCTTGAAGTTGTGGTGGTGCAATGGTTTGCGGACGGCCATAGCTTGACGATGTCGTTGGAGTGATGTATGTTGCATTATACCAATACACATTCTTCATTCGCAAGGAGTCCAACTTCTCCCCGGCATGCATTTGCTTACCTAAATCATCATGAATCATAGTGAACTTGCCTATGAATGATTCAATTGGTTTCCACTCCTCGAAGTCCAAAGGGAAAACATCTACCACCATGAATAAGAGTTCTTAAAAACCAAACACAAAATTTCCAAATGGACTCATTACAGTTACAGGTGAAAAAGGTACATAGATAGAAAGGCTCACAGTGTGATGGTATCCTAGATTGATTGAATGATGGAGGAAGCCGCATATCTTTTCCCATGTAAACATGTTGCACTTTTGCGAGGCATCCTTTCTTCCCAAACTTGAACTTCAAGATGCGCCCCTTCCACTCATGCAAGATGTCACCTCTCTTGCTCTTGGCAAGCTTATGTGCACCTTTGGCCGATCCTTTCATCACTATCCAGGCATTTGAGTTGTAGGTGCAAGGGATCCACTCATCCAATGCATTTCTAGTGTTGTGGAAGACACAAGAGGACACAACATTGCGTGGTCTTATAGCCTTGCTCCTCACCATGCTTGCAGAGGTTGCAACAGCAAGAATGGGACTCCTACACAGGGCAATGCAGCTCCAACAGAGGCACAAAAGAGGGAGAAGGAGAGGGACAGAGTAGCAACAACAGAGGCACAGGAGAGGGAGAAGGAGAGGGACAGCAGAGCAGCTCCAACAGAGGCACAAAAGAGGGAGAAGGAGAGGGACAGAGCAGTAGCAACAAAGGCACGGGAGAGGGAGAGGGACAGATCAACTCCAACAGAGGCACAGGAGAGGGAGAGGGGAGAGAGAGAGAGAGAGAGAGAGAGAGAGAGAGAGAGAGAGGAGCTGCAGCAAGTAGGCCAGAGCAAGAGGGAGTATAGAAAGAGGGGGAAGAGGGAAAATGCATGGGATTTGGTTCAAATGGAGTGATTTGGTAGGCTGGACCAAAACAATGGGGGGCAAAGGCCCTAGAAAGAGGGAGGGGAGAAGGAAAATTCTCCAGAAGGGCCCTACCATCCCATTGAAGGCAGTTTTGGGCTCATCTGGGGGAGGTGCACGTGGTAGGAAGGTCAAGGAAATAGCACTCCATAGTCATGGAGATAGTGGGGACTAGTTCAGAAATAGCACTCCATGCTCAGCGTTGTTTCCCCCACCCTTGAGAACCATTAACGTGGCACTCCTCTACTATTGATGTGACATTTTTTTTATAGCACTCTCTCATTTTACGTCGGAGAGTCATGTGACAAAATTTCCAAAATATGCTCTTCCAAGGGAAAAAAGGCATCTTCTTAGGACCCAACCTCAAGGACCATTTAATCAAACATCATCATGCTGCTACATTCTTAGGACCCGTTCACGTGTGAGGGGTCAATTGCAAACCTGGTTGCTCTGCAAAAACTATACTATCTTGCAAAACGTGTTCAGGGCTATTGGATTCTGTTGGCAAGTTACCTGTCTCCGTGCACAGTCCATACATTGCCTTGCATGGAAACACCAAAATTGTGGAGTGATGAGTTAAAATTAATCATTACCATTGGTTTGTTCAGAAGTAGGGGCTCAAGAAAAAATGAGTTTCTGCATAGCTTTTTGCTATCTAGGGACACCTTGCCTTGCGCCTACCCTATAAGCAGGAGATTCGAACGTGGATTGCTGCCTAGGTAGGCAGACGTCCTACCACTGGGCTGCTCCACAGCTTCATTGGATCCGCGCAAGCTAAGTTTTGGCATAGCTTGCAATCAATTTCAACTGAGGTCTGTTCAAATACTCCATGTGAACGTCTTAAGGGCAAACAATGCTTATTTGGTTTGCAACAGACCCCTCGCGCCCTTATGCTGGGTTCACACCACCTGGCCACCATGGAGGAGGAAATAGAATTTGAGGATGGTTGATGCGGGGTCTAGTGGTTCACACCAACCGACGTGCGATTGGTGTAGATGGAGCTGGAGTCATGGGCCCGTGTCAAAGGGTCGGTGACCGGTCCTACTGGGCCAACTAGGAGGGCATGGGTGTAAAATCGCCTTAGAAGATCAAACACTAGCTGAGTTGACGGCCTTCTCAAAAAAACAAGGCTAGTTCGCAATTCTTTCTGAGAGAAATTGAGAATGGGTTGCCTTCTTCATTGGGTCTGCGTAATTCTGTTGCTCAGCCTCGCTTATTCTTTGCATGCCCTCCGCTTTGATATCTCTGGTCACACCCCTAAGTGCATCGGCGAGGAGATTCAAGCCAATGTCTTGGTGCTCGCTAGTTATCATGTCATCGCTGAAGACGACAAAGAACACAAGATCTCTGCTAAGGTAAGGTAACCAGTGTTTGCCTTCTCACTTCTCTGTCCTTCACGTCATTCCTTGGGCATGCGTCATTGTGCGATGGAGGTGGACAATGTTGCGATTTCATGGCAACCTCCAACAATCAATAGACATCAAGACTAGAATAGATGGCATCAACACAACCAATCTTTAAATGTGCTCCCGCTGGTAGCAAGGGACTACGGGAAGGAGGTTGCTTTTTAAAAGTTAAAGGCCCTATGATTAGCGTTTTGCGTTAGTAATGTAGATGTTTTGGTTGAAAGAAACAATGAGTTGCGTCATTCATTTGCAAGAAGATTGAAAAAGCATTATTTTACCACCTGAAGTTGCCATCTGTATTTCATAATATGTGTATAAATTTGATGCAGGTTACATCCCCGTATGGGAGCACTCTACACTCTGTGGAAGCAGTGTCATCAAACCAGTTTGGCTTTACAACATCAGAGTCTGGGAACTACATGGCATGCTTTTGGATGGTGAGCTCTGAAGAGGCCCCAGTTTTGAGCATAGAGCTGGATTGGAAGATTGGAGTGGCTGCAAAGGACTGGGATGCAGTAGCAAGGAAGGATAAAATTGAGGTACTTTTGGACACACTAGGTGCCTTTCGACAGCCTGTCACTTAATTGATATTTCTAGTTATATTTTCTTGCAACTGCCTTTGACATGATTTCAAATATCAGATTGTCGTTGTAATGCTTTTGTTATGAAGATGATGCATGCTGAGAGCTGTTTAATAGACTTCTGTGTATCTGTTTTAGAGTGATTCTAATACAGCACTGATTTTCCAAGAGTGGTCTGGCATTAAGAATGTTAATTGTTTAGAAATTGATATCAGGGTGTTGAGCTTGAGT
Source organism: Dipteris shenzhenensis (assembly GCF_047967505.1). Classification (NCBI taxonomy): domain Eukaryota; kingdom Viridiplantae; phylum Streptophyta; class Polypodiopsida; order Gleicheniales; family Dipteridaceae; genus Dipteris; species Dipteris shenzhenensis. The sequence goes on along the minus strand of NC_141599.1, from coordinate 51,071,956 downwards.
TGATGAAGCTTCAAGGGGCAGTGGAGGCAATTCATGAGAACCTTGTTTACTTAAGGGACAGGTATGCAGAATTCAATATCTATTATCCTTTTTAAAAAATGTTTGTATTTTCGTGAATGCTCATATGCCCGCAAGGACTGCGATATTCTCTCCTAAATGAATTTTAAAGGATAGGAGGCAGTCTTTGCCTTGATTTAACTACAGTAACAACACAGCTTCGTTAACTCAGTATACAAACAGCCATGTGCGTCAGCTGGGGAGTAGTCCACAAGGAGCTTGGAAATTGGGGTTGTTTTACCATGAGGCCTCACTGTATCCTTTGGTGAAAGTGGTTTGTGCCTATACATCTGCAATAACATATGCAGCTGCTAGAGGGTGTTAAAACAATATGATCCCTTTCCTCTGTGGGGCAAAAGAAAGTTGTGACTCCATATGAAACAATATGATCCCTTTTCCTCCGTGGGCCAAAAGAAAGTTGTGCTAGAGGGTGTTAATGCAATATGATCCTTTTCCTCCGTGAGGCAAAATAATTTAGGGTTCTCCTGAAGGGAGAACCCTAAATTTTACTTTGTATGTGGAGAATGTGGACGGGACCCATCAATGACATAAATAAAGCTCTTTTGAGTACAGTGGATTGTTGCATATCCCAACACACAAGAGACAACAAATTTGTTGCAGAAAAGGCATTCCATATCTTAAATTTGTAGGCACTCTATCCATTGGCATGCACAATTTTCATTCTTATTAGATACTCTCTGCTATGTGCCTTAGTGGTATTTGTATCTGTTGCCCTTGGACAGGCAAGTCAGTGGTGTTCGAATGTAGAGGGCAACTCCTGAGTTGTGAGCCCCCATATGAGGAGGACGAGGGGGAGTCAAAGACTGTCCTACTTGTATTTGATTGGACCTCACCTTGCAGGCTGAACAATCGATGTGGGATTCCGATAATGCTGCCCTTCTTTGGGGCTGCACATGCCTGTAGGGGGCCAATGGCTGGTATTAGGACCTGCTATGAAGGCTGGGGGAAGACCCACCCAGCAATAGGTGCCTATGGAAGGACCTTATATGGGCCAAGAGGGCTGGCACTGGTAGGCCAGGTCTGCTGGAGTCAGCAGCAAGCAGGAGGGGTCAGCTGTAGGTCAGCCAGCCTCTGGAGCTGGTCGGTTTCTAGGGCACTCCAACCTCGCTGCTGGTCTACACACCGGAGTGCCCCAGTGTGCAGACCAATAGAGGTTGAAGAGCAAATGTGACGCATATAAATGAGCATCAACCTGGATGCCTGTTGCTGAACTTCTAAAGACCCCCCACAATGGGGCCTTTATACAGCTGAATGCCCTCCATCTGGCCTGCATAGGACAGTCAGACGAGCTCTACCTTGAGCAGCTACAGGAGTCTCTACCCAGGCCCCTTGGCCGGAGTGCAACGTCGTCGTCTCAATTGCAACTCTCTTCCTCCTAGGGTTAGGGGGTTATCCCTTTGGAGCCAGTACAGGAGCCCTCCCCTCTCTTGAGGACTACAAGTCATCTAGGATATCCAATTCCACCGGAGTTCTGGCAGCTAGGGCCCTGGAACTATCTGGATATTCCAGGTGAGTGAGACCACAGGCGAGGAGTAGTGGGCTCCCATTCTTTTTGACTTGATGATGAGGGATCAGATGTTCAGGATGATGAGTGATTGGTTGGGGCAGCAAGGGAAGTAGCTACACGGCTACCAACAACCTGTTGGAGAAATTATAGCCAAAGAGTGTGTGTGATGTGTTGTACTAGGAGATCTAGTAGTGGTCTATGTGTGAGTACCACGTTGGAGTTATTCCATATGCACTTGGTACTAGAGGGTGTGTGCGTGGTCTATAAAGGGTAATAGGCCTCCAATCAGCCAGAGACTTGCATATCTGCTTCTTAGGAAGAAGCTTGACCAGCCCTTTTTTCCATGAGTCTGGCATGTACTGCTTTTCCCATGCATAATTTATCATGCGCAACAAAGTTGACTTGAGGATATCCCAAAATGCAATGCAAAATTCAACTGTAAGACCATCCCATCCGGGAGATTTCCATCTGCCACAAGATTTTACCCATCCAAGAATTCACTTTCATGAATGAACCTTCCAAATCTAGAGCTTGCTGAGGAGAGAGAATAGGAGAAACATGCTGTAATAACTGACGCCTCGCATCAAGACCCTGTTGAGAAGGAGGATCAGCTGTCCCAAATCGCTTTGAAAAATGATCCACACAGGCTGTAGCAAGTTGGGCTCTAGAGGAAGTCCAAATACCATCAGGCATCCGGGTTCTGCAGATATTTGCACACTGTCTCTTGCAATGCAGACTCTTGTAGTGCAGACTCTTAAAAAATTCAGATTGATATAGAAAGCCTTTGACCAATCAGGATTGCGTAGAATGGGTTCTGAAGCCAGAGCACTCTCGATTTGTACAAACCCATGATCACAATCCTCATCCCAAGAGAAATCAACTCCATCTTTTAATAGCATAGTCATGGGTCGCATCAAAGCAGCATATTGATCAATGAAGTGGCGATATATCCTACTAGATTGACAAATGAGCGTACTTGATGTTTGGTTGTTGGTGGGGAGAGCTTGAGGATAGCTTCTACCTTCTCGGGGTCAGGCTTGATGCCCTTAGATGAGACAATATGTCCCAGTAACCTCCCTTGAGTGGCTCCAATGGTGCCTTTGTCAAGAAAGGCTCTCTCTCTTGCTCTTGTCTCCCATTTAGTAATTTTCCTGTGATCATTGCTTTGCAAACAATATCTGGCCTGACATAAAACTGCATTCTCATCAAAAGACAAAGGCTGAAACCGACTTAACTCAATCAAAGATTGACAAGTGTCTTTGGCTCTAGCAACTGTCTGTCTCAATGCCTTCATGTATTCTTTGCCATAGTCACGAATCACTGATTGCATGCGAAAGACAAATGCATCCTATGCATAATCCATATCAATATGACTCTGCTTTGACAGAGGCTGACAAGCATTCAAAACCATCTCGTTATAATGATCATGTGCTAGATAGCTGTTATTCACAATGAGGACTCTCTTGTGTGACAAGCGATCAAGTGGAATTTCATGAAAGGAAATTCTCAACCAAAGAGGAGCATAATCAAAATGCTTGAAGGCATGATCTACCCATAAAGAAGAAGTGAGAATGTCACCATGCTGCGGATTGATTCTAAACCAGCGATCCAATCGAGTCTGATACAAAGACTGAACATTATGTTGAAAAGTAAAACCTAGCAGCAGAGGGGAAGCTTCCTTCCAAAGATCAGCAAAATTGAATTGCAGCATTAATTGAGACTAACTTTGCCTCTCCTCCAAAAGCTTGCGCCGCACACTCTCCAGCATAGGGGCAATTTGTTGTTCTGCTGATATGTCAATGCCAACCTGACAACTTAGGTATCGCGTTGTGTCCTCACATAATCTAGTGGAAACTTGCAACACCCCAATCTAGGACCTTCACTGTGCTAGGAAAAAACCGACTGATTCAGTCCAATTGATCCTCGCCTTGGAGGCTAGACAATATCTCTCTAGGGCTCCCCTAACTCCATCTAGATTGCTTGCCGTGCCCACAAAATATCGTATCATCTGCAAACTTTGAGTCCAATAGTGCCTCCTCCTGGTGGAACGGGGGTGTCAACTCAGTGACGTCCGTTGCCTAGGAACACAAAAAGTATCCCTGTGCCTCTGCCACAAATAGAAAAAGGAAAGGGGTGAGGCGGCAGCCATGCTGCTCTGTGACCATCTATAAGCATCTGATTGGCGCTGCCTACATACAAGTCAAAAACCCCCCGAATCCATATGTGTAAGAAGGCCAACCTTTGATGCCCTCCAGGAAAAGACCAAGCCGACCTGACATAATCCTTCTCGAATTCGAGGACTGTGATAGGCTGAGGCTCCTCCCGATCTCAATCCATTACCTCCCACAAGGTGTGTCATGTGCATGCTAGGGACAGGCAGGCAGATGACCGGCTAGAGTGCCATCCGTGGAAACATGGGTCAGTAGAATTGCCTTTTCGCTTTTCTTGGTGCTTGTGTGCTTTTCTTAGCTTTTCTTGGCGAGCACTCTTTCATGAGGCTATAAAGCGAGTGCCAGGGCCATAGCTGCACACCAGCTAGTGAGGGAGCAGAGCATGGAGCTACCAGCGCAACTGTTTACCAAGGGACACCAAGAGTGAGGCTTTGCTTGCAGGGCTGGCAATTTCCATGAGGCTCTGTAGCCTGGGCTCGGTGGGGCTGATTGGGTCTAGCTTTGCTTGCAGGGCTGGCAATTTCCACGAGGCTCTATAGCCTGGGCTCGGTGGGGCTGATCGGGTCTGGATCAGCATGGTTGGTTGGCGAGTTGCCTACACATGATTCTGGTGTTGTTGACCATGGTTTCAATAGGTTTAGATCCTGTGAGGGTGTGATCGATGGTATCAGAGCTGCCCTATTGTGGATGATTTCGATCGTGGTTGAATTGGTTGCGAGGTATGCTGGAGTAGTGAATTCCAGGTATGCTCCTTATGTTTCACAAATTTTGATTGCTTCTCTGGGTAGTTGGTGGAAGGGTAGTTATGGATGCAAGTTGGGGAATTAAGGTCAGGAGGATGGAAGTAGCAAGTGAAGTTATGTGTGAAGTAGGAACGATTCACTATCGTTTCCTCTTTGTGGGCTTCCATCTCTACGCCTAGAAAGGATTCATGCTGAGGCACGTCGGAGATTTCTAGCTCATACGCATGGGGTTGGATTGACTGTGAAGGAGGCTGCTTGACTTGCGTTGCTCCTTAGATAATGATTGTATAGACTGCCAGATAATGATTGCGTAGATTGTTGGTGGTCCAAACCAAAGTATTTGTTCAAGCTGCCAACTCGCAAGGGGAGGCTGCAGAGAGACAATGATGGAGGTTGATTTGGGTGTGAGCACCTGACAGTTTTTCAGAAAAGGAAGACTGTTTTTCTTAAAGGAAGAAAGCACACTTTTTTTTTTGGCTATGAAAAGCACCTTTTAATAGTGGGCCTTGCTTTTTGGGGTCAAAAGCATATATTGCTTTTCATAGCTCCCATCCACTCTATAAAACTCTCCTCCATCGCCACCCTGGTCCTTGTCCTTGTGCACCTATTAGTCCTCTCTCCTTGGGCGATTAGTCTTCTCTCCTCCTATATGATTCTTGGTCCCCCATGCTATCCTCCCTCTCCTGTACCATTCCATGCAGCCATCATCTTCTTGTGGACGATCTCTTCCGTAGATACGTGGTGGATGGAATTGAAGCAGCTTGCAGCTTGTAGTTCAATTTTTCACTAGCATTTGGCAAAGGAGAGCCACCACAGTAACGTCACTCCTTCGTTGGATGACTGCCTTGTGGAATTGGAGGATGAGATCGCATCAAAACTCATTCCACAAAGAACGGAAGCTGTCCTTCAAAAGATAGAGTATCTGCAAGAAGAGTTTTGGGAATCTCTTAAATATTATAAGACTCCACATTTTCGGAAGTATGCGACTGAAGGATCCCACTGTGACAAGTATCAAGATTATGTCTTAGATGCATTGAGTCAACACGATGTTCTTTGTAAGCATAAGAGGTCTTGGATTTATCTCTAGGCATCTCGACCTTTATTTTGTACTCACCCAATTTTGGCTGAATTCAATAAATTGTTTTCTTATCCTTGCCATAAGGTTGCTTCTTAAGATTTTGACCCACTTGCTTGTGTATGTGATTGTGAGATTTTTATGATTTGTTGCTTATAGACATGATAAGCTTTTGATTACCAGCATAGGAAGTGACTGTTAGAAATTACCCAACAGAGGGTACGCACAGCGGAAGACTTATAGTAATGCCCAGGAGCTCACACAGTGTGCGTGTGGGATGTGGAATCACAAACTTCTTAACTTAATGTGCATAATATAAATGTGTAGACTCATCAATAGACAATGAACCAGCCAGATAGAGAAACCACCAAAATAATATATCTCCGTCCAAAGCTATGGACACAATACAAAAGAGATAGATCCAGAGTCCCACCAATGGTGTGGTCCTCTGATCTAACCACAAGGTCCTTCTCCTATCTGCTGGCTATCTCTAGACTCGAGCCCGTGTGCTCCACCTCGAGCATCTGTAGACTTTCTGTCCAGAACGATCCTCTCCACCTTGCTGTCTGGAAACCAGCCTAGGTGGGCTGCCACTCAAGCTCAGTCTGCAGCTCCTTCAGGGTCACCTTCACCTTCTGTGTATAGGCCCAAGGCTTGCCTTCTTGCTGCTCCTGTCTGCTGTCAGAGGGCTGCTCCAGAGAATGTGATCAGAACACCTCGCTGCCCTAGAAGACAGCCAAGGTCCAGCCTCTAGGAACTCAGTCTGCAGCTCACCTTCAACTCTCCTTCACCCCTAGTGTGAGGCCCAAGGGAGTGGCTCCTGTCTGCTCCTGCTTTTACTGAACTGTTGGATGATTTGTGAGGCATCAAACCTCTCCTTTTATAGGCCCCAAGGGCCTGTCATAAAAACCGACCAGTCAGCTTCATACTGGCCGACCAGTCTGCTGCTGGTCTGACACATCCCAGCACTCTTGAAACCCCTGATCTGCAAAATAACCACACACAACATCAGAACTGAGCAGGCTGCTCACCACCCAACCGTGACATCTACGGGATGTGATCCCGAATCAGAAGATGTCCCCCCGAGCCACGAGCTGAGCTACCGGCACGAACACCCAATCAGATCCAAACCAGCCTGGTGTCCCATACCACCAGGTGGCGCTGTGAAGCCCTGGATCTGCCACTGGGCCTTGGGCTACGCTAAGATGCAGGCGCGCGTCCGCGACACAATCCAGGATCAGACCTAGCACCTGGGAACGAGACTTGCTCCCAACTGCACACTGAGAACTGAACTCCCTGGGCCTCTTTTATAGACTCGGGCCCCGGCGCCAAAAATAGCGAAGACCTATAAATAGTTCGTACCCTTGCCACTCAACCCGAGAATCAAGCCTGCCTAGCTCTAAGCCTCCCCAGGCTAACCTGAGCTAGTTCTGTGTACCTAGTACACGTCAGATACCGCTCCGTGCACATGACATACTCCCCCTCCTCTAAGAACTCACTCCTGAGTTCACTAAGAAATCCGAAAATGTTCTTTGGAGGTTTTGTAATGTCTCCCATGTTGCATCCTCCTCAACACGATCCTTCCACTTAATCTTGTATTCCGTGATAGTACGATTTCGAATCTGTCTTTCACGAAATTCAAGAATAGATTCAGGTTCGTGAGGAATAAAAGTCAAATCTGTAACATCTATAATCTCATGAGGAGAAACAAGTTGATCATCTGCACCACATCTCAGCACTCCTGAAACCCCTGATCTGCAAAATAACCACACACAACATCAGAACTGAGCAGGCTGCTCACCACCCAACCGTGACATCTATGGGATGTGATCCCGAATCAGAAGATGTCCCCCCGAGCCACGAGCTGAGCTACCGGCACGAACACCCAATCAGATCCAAACCAGCCTGGTGTCCCATACCACCAGGTGGCGCTGTGAAGCCCTGGATCTGCCACTGGGCCTTGGGCTACGCTAAGATGCAGGCGCGCGTCCGCGACACAATCCAGGATCAGACCTAGCACCTGGGAACGAGACTTGCTCCCAACTGCACACTGAGAACTGAACTCCCTGGGCCTCTTTTATAGACTCGGGCCCCGGCGCCAAAAATAGCGAAGACCTATAAATAGTTCGTACCCTTGCCACTCAACCCGAGAATCAAGCCTGCCTAGCTCTAAGCCTCCCCAGGCTAACCTGAGCTAGTTCTGTGTACCTAGTACACGTCAGATACCGCTCCGTGCACATGACATGGTCCAGCCCTTTAAGGGCTCTAAAACCGGGGCCCTTTGGCCCTCCAATTAAGGCAAGGGCCCAGCCCTATGTAAGGGCCCTATACGACCCTAGACTATGCATTTCGAGGTTGAAAAGTAGATATATTGAACTTTCTCGATCTGGGAAGTCAAATTTGATTTCACTTTCGAGTTTTGGAAGTGCAGATTTGTTGAGCTTTCCGCGTTTGAAAATAAGATTTGATTTTTTCCCATTTAGGAAGAGACTACTATTGTGTTTAATACTTCAGTAGTAGATTCTGGGTTTCTCCGAGTATTTGGTTTCCCAGTGTAGAGGACATCAAGATGAAAGCATGCTAGGGACATGCAGGCAAACGACGGGCTAGAGTGCTATCCGTGGGAACATGGGTCAGCAGGATTTCTTTTTCGCTTTTCTTGGTGCCTATGTGCTTTTCTTGGCTTTTCTTGGCAACTCTTCCCTAAGATTAAAAAGGGAGTGCGAGGGCCATAGTTCCACACACCAGCCAGTAAGCGAGTAGAGTATTGAGCTACCAATGCAGCTGTTCACCGGGCGGAATGGGACGCCAAGTGTGACACTTGACTTACAGGGCTGGCAGTTTCCACGAGGCTCTCTAGCCTGGGCTCGATGGGGCTGATCAGGTCTGGATCAACATGGTTGGGTAGCGAGTTGCCTCCAGATGATTCTGGTGTTGCTAACCATGGTTTCAATAGGGTTAGGCGTGACAAGGTGGAGATATTGTCCTGGATACTATGCTCCTGAACAAGACTGTCTGTCAGCCATGTGATGTCAGCTAGGTGAGGCTGCAACCGCATGCTCAAGACCTTAGCTAAGGGATAATAGGTATTCATGTAAATAGGAATGAATATGTTCCTTCACTACTGAATATGCCTAGTAGGTGTGATCCCTACGGAAGAAATACAGAGATGTAATTTGAAGTATGTACCAAGGCATGAGGATATCAATATATTAATGATGCACGTCCTCTTGGCATCCCTCTATCCATTAGCAAGAATGCTGCAGCCAAGTTTCCTCTACCCCTCCTTGATAGGATGAAGAGATTTGTTAATCATGGCTATCCTTCCTCAAGGACAGATGTTCAACAACACTATAGGTCACACTTGTCCATGCATCTGTAGGTGCCATAGGTGTCACTGCCTTGATCATTTTCTTCCATTGCAGTGTTTACAGAATATTGAAACAAAATTTTCATTCAAGCACATTCCTCTCAATTTCAATATGTGCCATACATTGCTGCTCTTTTTGTTAAGAGTGGGGAAAGTGTACCTGGTAAAATCCCCTATTTCTTTTTTAAAGTAGGTATGGAAGTGGGTGATGCTGAGAATGTAGCATAAACAGCGCTCTCTTGGCTAGCCCTCTTCCTTGCATATGAGGGAACAACAGTATTGGGATAGCATCAGGTGGTGACTGTTTAGAGCCTCATTAACGACCAAAGATCAAACCAATCTTGTTTCAGGAAGAAGACCTCTGCGTTCAGTGTAGAAAGAAAGAAAGTCTATTAACGTCCACGGAAGACCAAGAAGTCTATGGGACAACATGAAAACCAATAAGTACATCAGCTTAGGGAGGGTAGCTCCCAGGGAGTGCATAAAGCAGAGAAGTACGATCCCCCCCTAAGCCAGTCATATGCTGTTCATGCAGACTGATATCCCATCCCAAGCTTCAGGGAGTCGGGTAAACTTGATGGTTCAAATTATTTTTTGGGGTAAGATGAAAGTTCAAACCCATCTTGTGGTTATATTGAGTTGGGAGATAGCGACAAGAGTTGAGGTGATGCCGTAGGCCATGACTGCAGCCACTGTGACTGCGGCTACGGGTTTGACATCGCTTAACCCCTTAGCAGTGAGATTGGGTGACGCGTGATGCGGAGGCCCTGGCCATCATTATTGGCACCACTCTAGATTTTGTGCTTCCACACATTCGTTGGCAAACAGTTCTTTTGCTGCGTGGACCACCTTGAATGGCATATACGAGGTGAATAATGAAGCAAGGATTCTAGATCTAGAGTCAAAACTCTACAATTTTCATATGGATGAAGGGGAGTCAGTTTAAGAACACATCACCAAGATGAAGGTGATAAGAGACAAGCTCTCTGCGGTTGGTCAAACAACAAGTTCGGCTCGGATGGCCAAGCTCTTGCTTGGTATGCTCCCATGTCATGACCGTGATTACAGGTCAAGAGACGGTACTAGTTACATTGAGCTAGTGCCCCTCCTACTATAAGAAGAGGCTTGGGAAAAGAAGTTCGAGGGATCCAGTGACAAGGCCTTCCTTGCCAAAGGGAAAGGCGGAAAGGGCAAGCCAAGAGATAGCAAGGCTGAACAGGACGACTCCAAAGGCAGCAAGTTGGATGACAGTGGAGACCACAACCTTTGAGAGATGTAGAAAGATGGATTGGTAGATGGACTTCCACATATGGCAGGCAAGTCAAATGTTTGCCAGGCTTGCATGGAGGGCAAGCATCGGAAGGCATCCTCGAAGAAGGCTACACACAGCGAGCCAAGGTCGCACTTCAGCTAGTACATGAGTTCAACAATGGAATCCGGATGCAGGTACATCAAAGTTATGGCATGAGAGATTTTGGGCACATGAGCTATGGAACCCTTTGAGAGATGCTGAAAGTTGGATTGGTGGATGGACTTCCACATATGGCAGACAAGTCAAATGTTTGCCAGCCTTGCATGGAGGGCAAGCAGCATCGGGAGGCATCCTCGAAGGAGGCTACACAGCAAGCCAAGGTTCCACTTGAGCTAGTACAATTTGACACAATCATTGAGAACTACAGAAGGAAATACTGCCACACTCTATGCTGATCATGGGACCTTTGGAAGGTTTCAGTTTGCATAAGTGTAGGGCCAAAATGTCAGCCCTTATGTAGGCTGAAGAGAGACCTGCCCAAAACAGGCATAGATGATGGCACGTCTGTCCCGGTCTGTTCCTGGTCTCCCCCGTGCTGTTTTTCCTTGCTCCACCTGCTGCTACACAGACTTAGGTTGAAATCCGTACATAAGCATAAAAGGACTGTAACCCATACTTGAATGCTTTGCACTGTTATAAGCAAATTCTATCAGGGGGAGATAGTCTTTCCATGAAGACTGTCTCTTAGAAACATATGCATGAAGCATATCTTCAACCAACTGGTTGACCTTTTCGGATTGTGCATGATCTGAGGAACTCAGTAGTTTCCAACTTCTCAAGAACAAGTGTCCAAAAGGTACTTGTAAACTTAGAGTCCCGGTCACTAAGTATGTCTGAAGGCAATCCATATAACGTAAACAATTGGTCCACAAACTCATGAGCCAATTGAATAGCTGATACAGTCGATCTAGTAGGTAAGAATCTAGCCATCTTTGTCAGACAGTCAATGATGACCCAAATGGAGTCATAACCCTTGCACATTCTAGGCACACCAGTAATAAAGCCCATGAAAATACTATCTTATTTATTACCAAGGATTTGCAATGGCTGTAATAAACCCGCACTTCTAAGACGTTCTTGCTTGGTAACCGTTCTAGGCAAATCAGTAATAAAGCCCATGAAAATACTTTCTTATTTATTACCAGGGATTTGCAATGGCTGTAATAAACCCGCACTTCTAAGACGTTCTTGCTTGGTAACCTGACAAACACGGCAACCTACTACATAGCTTTCAACAAATGCACGCATCTTAGGCCAATAAAAGTTATGTTTCACAAGAGACAGAGTCATATGTACCCCTGGATGGAGCTCCCATCCGCTTCTATACCGACACGGACTATGCAGTGTTGGACAAAGCACTTCGGACCTTCTATAAAAAATAACTAAAATGACTATCAGTTCCGCAAAGCCCTCTCAAGGATTGAAATAGGTCTGAGGATATTTTCGTAAATGACATAGCATTTACAAACTTGACCCGACTTAAGGCATCCGCCACACCATTCAATGGCCCTTTCGATAACGTGTATCTCAAAATCAAAGTCTTGCATTAACTCTACCCATCTAGCCTTTCTTCCCCTTAATTCCGACCCGTCACACACATACTTTATTGACTAATGATCAGTCAATACAAGAAACCTTGACCAATACAAGTAGTGTCTCCAAACCTTGAGAGCATACACTATGGCATACAGTTCTTTTTCTAGTGTGGGCCAGCGATATTGAGTGTTATCTAGCTTTTAACTCTCAAAAGCTACAGGTCTACCCTCTTGGAATAAAGCTGCCCCAATCGCAAAGTTACTCGCATCGGCCTCTAAAATATAAGGCCAGGTAGGATCAGGCAGTGCAACAACAAGTGCTCGAGTGTCATCTATGATCCTAGTGCCATGCTAGCTCTTATGTGGGATGCAAAGATATCGGGTCGTCTCTCACTCTGCAATGGTGGGGGGCTTGGTTTCCATGATGTGTGTATCCGGTGAGCCATATTGAGCCATATCAATGTGTGTATCCGATAAGCCATATCGAGAGTGACACCTTAGATCCAACGGCTCTCTCTAAGTAGATATGCGACGGGTTGGACCTCCATCATGCATGCTTTGGTCAACCTTTAAGATCTTGAGTCAAGAAATGTCCCATTTGAGCCACAAACTGAGCTACTGGCAAAATCCCGAACCAGCCTGGTGTCCCATACCACTAAGTGGGCCTTGGATCTGCTGCTGGACCTTGGGCTACGCTAGGATGCGGGCACGCGTCCGCGACACGATCAAGGATCAGACCTTCCACGAGGGAGCTAGACTTGCTTCCACCTGCGCCATGGAAAACTGAGCCCTTGGGCCCCTTTTATAGACTCGGGCTTAATGAGCCAAAAATAGCAGAGATTTCTATCTAGTTCGTACCCTTGCCACTCAACCCAAGAATCAAGCCTGCCTAGCCCTAAGCAACCCTATGCTACCTGAGCTAAGTCGTGTGTACCTCTGTACATGTCAGATACCCATCCGTGCACATGACATTCATGGATCCCCAAGAGGACTCACGGGTTTTTTGATGCAGGACTGTCACAGCCAGTGGCACACCAAGATTGAGCAGAAGCACATGCCATGCATGTGGGACAGGCCATGGGGGGCTGGAGCTTGAGAGCGACAGCTCTTAGCATTGCAAGCACGAGAATTGAGATGGAGTCAAGATGGAGGCAGCAGAAAAGAGGCACAGTTCGAAGGCGTACGTACGGATGGGATCATGGCAAATGTACAATATTTTTTGAATGCAAGTGTTTTAAGAGTGTCTTATGTGTATGTCTTAACGCATCTCACATGTCTTACCTGTAAGGCATGCATTTCTAAACGGCCATGTACGTTTGGCATTTCTCTAAACTATTAAATACTGAATCCTCTTCTAAATTCATAACACTTCAACTATTTTGTCGTTAAGATGGCTCTTCTTTTTTGAGACGCAATATCAACTATTTTCAGAAAAGTTTTATCAACCCTAATACTAAAGGTTTTGGGTGAATTTTTGTGTCAACATGAATAAAAAGGTAATGAAGTGTTAGCCCTTGATTATATGGCAAATCCCTTCAAAGTTAATTTATGAAAATAAGGAAAATGTTTTTGAATTATGGCTTAACCAAATGTCTTTATTATTATCAGTCTATTCAATGCCAAGGTTGTTGCCATGTCAAAAAAAAATTATGCTCAAAATATAAAGTCTTCTAGAAGATTAGGTCTTTTTATTACTTTCTTTACACACATTTTGAAAAAGGGCGTATGTCATGTTAAAGAAAATGGTGATTTCTAGTAGTGTCTCTTCATGCGACCATATAATAGTTGAGCTTGAGAAAAGGACTTGTACTTTAGGGGAGCTTTCCATCATGCAAATTGGTTTTTCTTTTAAAAAATGTGTGTAGTGTTTTGTCTTTTCAACAGACTCTTTGAAAATGCACAAATCTTTTGAAGAATCAAACAATACTTTTGGATACCGGTGTGCTTGAAGCAGCAGTGCCAAAAAGAAATTGACGCATAGCTGCGTTTTCTTGTGATTATAATGATGCAGGGAAAAAGAGATGCGAAATTTAAGTGAGCACACGAACACTAGGGTGGCATGGTTTGGCATCACTTCACTTTTGATATGCTTGTTAGTCGCTGGATGGCAGTTGTGGCATCTTCAAAGCTACTTTGAGAGGAAAAAACTGATATAGAGGGCCCTTTGATGTGAGACCGAGGGATGCATTCTTTACTTTACTTTATAAAATTTTTGTTCCATACACATGGGAATTATAGTCGGCACTTTTTGGATAATCGAATGTGCAACCAGCATTTGGAAAGCGAACATGCTACAAACTCACATTATCCGATATAAGTTTCTTAGGGGTGCATTTTTATGACAAAAAATGGCAGGCTTGCAAAATTTTGTGTGTTATTCAAGTGTGTATAGCCATCCATTTCACTACAATGCAGGTTTGTGACTGGAGGTGTGAGGGTTTGTGATTTTGTGTATGACTCTGTGTGTGTGTGTGTGTGTGTGTGTGTGTGTGTGTGTGTGAGAATGGTCATGTGGGGTGTGTGTGTGTGTGTGTGTGTGTGTGTGGTGGTCGAGAAGAGCTGAGGCATCGTCGACGCTTTCTGCAGCATCCCGTACAACCAGTATGGCTACCCGTACAACCTGTACGGTGTTTTCCGTACAGCGTACAGGCCATTTCGCACAGCCCGTTTCCTTTTCCATAGCTCCCTAGGTCTTCGTGCTTTGCTCGCGTGGTGTTTCGTTGTCTTTTTTTCGTCCCTCTCCAAAATCCCTGTGAAGCCTCGTCCGTACAGCCGTACGGCACCCGTACAGCGTTCGTACGCTTGTACTTTTTTGTATTGCTGCGTCAGTCCCCGTTTCACTTTCTTCTCACAGTTTTGGCCGTACACCTGCAAATGGGCAGCAAATGGTGCATGTCTTGCCATGGTCTCCCACAAGGGACTATCAGGCTTTAATCCGACATAGATGCCCGGTTTGGGTTGAAGTTGTTGATTTCCCCCAATGTATGGCCTCGCTTCTGCCTAAAATTGCAGCATCTTTAGGTAAAGTGGTTTGCCCACCACGGCCAAATGGCAACTCAAACAGATTTTGCATTCTCTAGGATACTGATAATCCCACACCGGACTCTTATTCAGTCACGGTGAATAATGTGAACATGGGAAGTGCTTTTTATAAACTCAAATGGGGTTTATTTGCAGGGGCCTGTTTTGAATGCAAAAAGTTTGGACACATGGCTTCACAGTGTCCAATGAATCTACATAAAATGCCTCGTGCCACTTTGTCAGTTTCTATGCCCACTAAAGATGTTCCTACTCCAGTGGCCAACAAAAATAAAAGCAGTAGACAGCCTGCTGGGAGTCAGGATAAAGGCAAAGCTCCAGTGGCTCCCAATGGGAATCTCACATCACATTCACCTACTGTTATTCAATCCTCGACCAAAGGACAGCAACCTTCAACTGATGGCTGGCAGAGTCCAAGAAAAGTTATTTCTGCTAGAAGAATTCCACCCCCCCGCACTTGGACTGGTGCCTCTTCTAGCGGGAATACCCCAGAGATAAACACAGGAATTGGGATTACATGGGCTGCAGTAACAGCCAGCAGAACACTCTTCCCTGAAGAAGAGGTTGCTGCTTTGCTGTCTACTTCTCAGGCGGCTACTTCTTCTCAGGCGCGAGGTCTCGACCCTGAGATAGAAATGCAAGGCTGACCTCACTGTACATAGTTGTTACATTACTATAAATACCTGTATATATGACTGCTCACATCAAATGTTTTACACTCAATGTCCAGGGCATGTGTGACAGTAGGAAATGGAAATCTGTGTGGCTGTACATCAACAGATTTCAGCCTGACATAGTGGCATTACAAGAACACAACCAACATGTATGCAGGCAAGATAGGACACTACTGTGGATATGATATTTTTTATGTTGGGGAGCACTCTTTCTCAGGGGTTGTTCTTCTGATCAAACATGAGCTTCAACCAGCCATTGCATTAAATGACAACAAAGGCAGATGGCTTGTTCTCCAATGCCTTATTAGAGGAGAGGGGTTTGAATTTGCTTCAGTTTATGCACCTCAGTCCTCTAGAGAAAGAACTGCAATTTGGGATGCCATGCAACAATATCCGTGGAGATATCATGCCTACATATGTGGTGATTTCAATAACGCTCCACAACAGGGAGACAACACCTCCAGACATGATCATATGTTATCTTCTGAAAGGCATGCATGGTCTCAACTACTTCTGCATCTGGATCTGGTTGACCTTTGGAAGGAATTGCAGCCTTTGTCACCGGGCTACACTTTTCAACATAATGCTCTTTCAGCCTATCAGGCACGTCTGGATCGATGGTATAGTGTTGCTCCCCAACAAAATGGGGAGTTCACATGCAAAATGTGGATTGACTATGCCTTTGTGCATTCAGACCATGCACCACTATGGTTACGGTTATCTTTTCATAACATGCCAGATGATAGATTGCCACACAGGAGACATCTCATCATAAACAATAGTTATTTGCAACATGCTGATTTCAAGGCAATGGTTACTGAAGCAGCTCATTGTCTTTCCTCTAGCAGCCTTCTCAATGTTGATGGTGCCTGGGATACTTTTATTTCTAAAATGCAAGTGGTGATTAGAGTTTATGGCAAGTCTTACATGAAGACTCTGAGGGAAACCATTGCTCAGGCCAAATCTACTTGTCAAGACCTCACTGAACTCAGTCATCACCGTTCTTTGTCCTTGCATGAGCAAACAACACTATGCCAGGCCAGACATTGTCTTAAACTAAATGATCAAAGGAAACTGGCAAAATGGGAGACTAGAGCAAGACAAAGAGCCTTTACAGATAAAGGTTGCTCTTCCAAAGAATTTTTCAAAAGTTCACATCAGAGGAGAATCAAAACAGAAATTTGCAGAGTGCTTATGCCCGATGGATCATGGACTACCTCACGGTCACAGCTTGCTTCCTTTTGTGTGCATCATTTCTCTCAGCAATTTGGCTCTGCAGCTCCTCTCTCGCAACAGATTTTGCATGCACGAAATTTACTGTTGCAACATGTTTCTCCTATCATTTCCCCTCCTAAAGCTTTGGAATTGGAGGAACCTTTTACTGAGAGGGAACTATTAGATGCGATCAAATCATGTGGCAGATGGAGATCCCCTGGATGGGATGGTTTAACAGTAGAGTTTTTTCTAGCCTACTGGCCTATTTTGAAGCATTCATTGCTATATATGGTGAATGCTGCATGGCAAAATCAGAAAATGCCGGACACATGGAAGAGAGGTCTTGTTAAGCTCCTTCCCAAAAAACAAATTTGTGAGTCTTTGGCAGATTGGAGACCTATCACTCTTATGCCCGTAATTTACAAAGTCACCACCAAAATGATTGTCGACCGGCTAAAGGGGATTTTACATGATGGGTTGCATCCTGCTCAATATGGCTTTGTCCCGCGCAGGCACATCACCGATAACATTGCTAATGCCTACATTGGAATTGAATATGCTAAATATACACAGCAGGATGTTTTGTTACTGCAAATTGATATTGCCAAAGCCTTTGATACTGTTCAGTGGGATTTTATATCATCGACTATGCAAGCATTGGGTTTTGGCACAAAAATGCAGCAGCTCATCACTTGGCTATATCAAGATAGTGAAGCTGCCTGTATACTCTCAGGAGATATTTCCCCATCCTGGACTCTTGCTTGCTCTGTCAGGCAAGGATGTCCCCTGAGTGCTTTACTTTTTGCTATAGCCACCCATCCACTGCTTCAATATTTGGATCACCTTTTGGACACTGATCAGTTGCACGATTTGGAGATTCTTGGTAGTCGCAGCATGATTGCTTAGGCATATGCTGATGATTCATTCTTTACTCCAAAAAATACTCGGGCTGATTTGTCCATGATTATGCATGCTCTTACTTACTACATATGGTTTGGCTGCTGGCCTTTGGGTAAATTTTCAGAAATCAAAATTGCTGCCATTACATGCACAGGAATGGCACAACCTTCTGTGGCCTGGGGAAATTGTCCCCGCTTCTCATTTTATTCGACATCTTGGTTATCCTCTAGGCTGGGGACTCACCCGCTCACAACAAACTGATTGGGTGCTAGCAAAGTTAAGGGCAAAACTTGAATATTGGAAGCTTGCAACTTGGCCATTACATGTTCGCCTGCGAATCACACAATCCATTTGGATAGCATACATACAATTTTATCTGCCTCTCACTATGTTCACTAAGGCAGATCTGGTTTCATTTATGTCAGCTATCATGGAAATTTTTTGGCGTTCAAAACATGGCAAGAAAAGTCTCAGATTACTCTCTATGCATCGTCTCTGTTCTCCCAAGATGCACGGAGGTCTGAACATTCTTGATATTCAAATGCATTTACTTGCCCACAGAGGGAAAATGATGATACAGTTTCTGCAAGGAGATCAGCCTTGGGCTTTCATGATCCGCTCTCTCTTATTACATCTTCATACATCTGCCTTTGGGCATTGGCAGCTTACTCAGTGGGATTTTTTATTTGGCTCTATCCAAGGCAAGATCAGAGGATGCCCTTTTGTCTCTCGTCTGCTTCTTGATTGGAAACATATTCTATCCCATTTGGAATGGCATGGCAGGGACTCTCTCTCGGGCAACTCTTTGAGGGTAGAGAATATTTTTTGGTCTAAAGTTTTCCACCCCCCTTTGGCCATACAAGAACCCCGACGTTCTTATTTTCTCTCCTTTAAAGGCATTTCATCTGTGGTGGATGTACTTCAGGATGATGGCACAATCTTATCCTTTTCTATGGCTGCTCGCAAATATGGCTTGGGAGCTCATTATCGTCCTTTATGGCATCGAATTTCAGCAATGCTCCAACCGTACTTGCCGGTACCCCATTTGGAACTTCAGAATCGGCTTGAGGATCGGATCTTACGCTCTCCTTCCTTATATGCCCGTCCTCTGAAGCTCTCACATATCACAGTGTCATCACTGTATAAAGTGTTATTACCTCCGCCTTGGATTTCCCACAAAGCAAATACTGTATGGCATATAGATCGCCCAATGAAGTGGTGGAGAAAAAGGCTGCGTCTCCTTTGGCATTACAAAGTCCCTCTACGACAACAGCTTTTCCTATGTCGAGTTCTTCTTGGCATTTTTCCATCCGGATAGTTACTCGCACACAGACATATTGCTTCAGCTGTTTGTCACCGATGTGAGCACTCTACTGAATCAGTGTTTCATATCTTTTGGTCCTGTCCAAACACTTCTGATCTCATTGCTCTCATCAGACAGAGGCTTCGACAGCGATTTCCTACTGTTACTTTTGGCAGATTTTTCTGGTTGTTTGGCTTTCATCCAGAGAGACAGGGATTTGATTTATTTTTTGTATGGGTGCGCTATTGGACCCTATGGACTTTATGGATGGACAGAAATCATAAAGTCTTTGGTGATCCACTATTTTCATCTTGTCTTTTTTTCAAACGATCTCTGCAACAATCATTTTATGATTGTCTTCAGACTCGTTTGATTGATCAGGATGTATATACAGCTTATACTGAGATCTTCAGTTGAGTAGTAGTTACTTCGTTTTTTGAAGTAACTATGAATGTAATTATTCTACAGCAATAAAAGATTTCTTCCCACAAAAAAAAAAGTGTGTGAGAGAGAGAGAGAGAGAGAGAGGATTTTGTGTGAGGGTTTGTGATTTGTGTGTGTGTGTGTGTGTGTGTGAGAGAGAGAGAAAGAGAGAGAGAGACGATATGATATGATATGATATGGTTAGACTAAAGTTCTCTTGAGGCCCTTCAGGGTCTGTAGGGCTGGTGCCCACTATTAAATAAATAGTGGTCAAGTACATCCAGTGAAAGAAATTTCACTGGATTGGATATTCACTAGTCGTATGAAGGTACATATATACAAATTTCTACCAATCTTTCTATGTTGTATTTTCTGAGCTATTATGTGTGGTAGCCAGAGGACCTTGCTGCAGTGCTCCAAGACTCTTTTAGGCAGCTTCCAAGCTTTTGGGCTTTCTGTTGCAGTAGATTTTTCTGCCGCTATGCTTTCCCTGATGTGTGCATCTGCTCTGCGTTTCAGGAACACGTGTTGTTTCATGTTCTACTTCCCATGTAGGGCAGATTTTGCAGATCCTTCGTCTCTTGGAATCCTGGGCCGTGCCCACCTGCCCCTCTCCCCCTCTAGATTGTGCGAGCTGGTTCTTATTTTGCAGACTAAATGCCTTTTGAATATTGAGATATCTCCCTCAAGATATATCTGCATTTCATATCTGTCCATCGGGTCAATCTCCTGCTTGTACAATTGCTATTTTGTTCCTGGGGCCAGCCATAATTTTCTGTAGCATTTTCTGCATTACTAGGTCCTTGATTTCATTTGAGCTTCTGGTATATACTTTCATGCGCCATAGCTCCATCCATTCCTCCCCATCTCTATACCAGCCCATGGTCTTTATAGCTTCCATGGCTTTGTGTGGTATCCAACTTGAATCCATCTTCCTGAGTTTATTGAGGTACCCCATGAATTGGCATAATGCTTCCCCCTCCAGTGGTATCACACTGGTCTCAGCTAGCAAGATGGGATAGGGTGTTTGTGCCTTCACTCCTAGCTCTCCTTTGAGAAAGCGTGTATGCAAATATGGTCTGGAAAGCCCGATGCCAATGCTGGACACCCATAGAGGATGACTGTTTGCATAAGCATAGTGTAAATGAATTTTTCTCATCTCCCAATTCCACAGGTATGCCTTCCTGCACTAATTTTGGAAATGGTATAGGGCTTTCAAACCTCCCAAGATTCTTATTTCTACACAATCATTCCACTCGTAGTTATCAGTAAAATCTAGCTATAGGTATTTATATGTGGTGATTGTACCCAATGACTCTCCTTTGAATGATAAATTCATCTGTTTGTTTCGAATCCTCCCAATCACCATTACCTTTGTTTGCGCTATGTTGACCTGCATACCTAAGTATCTGCATAAATTGCTCAATGCTAAATGTGCTTTGCATGTCCCTATTTTCTTTTGCAAAGAAAACCACATATCATCCGTAGATATGAGTAGTAATAAAGTATAACCAGCAAAATTGAAGACTTTTGACATGAATAAGCCTCCTCTAGTGTAACTCTCTCAAGTGCTCTCGCCTTTGTCTTGTTGATGATCTGGACCGCTATCTAAATGGCCTCAGCTTAGTAAATCCTCATCAGGTCCTTTACTTGCCATTCCCATAATGGCTCGGTTCTTGGGCTCCATCACACCCTTTTGTTGAGGTGTGAGAGCAACTATCACTTGTGTCTTGATCACTTTTCTCTTGTAGAATGCTTTGAACTCCTTACCAACATACTCTCCACCTCTGTCAGTGCAAAGAGTTTCAATTGGTGCCCATTCTCTTGCTCCATTTGGGCCAATGTGACCTAGATTTTGCCAAGCATTTCATCTACAAATGGGTTTTAAAAATGTATTTTATATGAATTATATATAAAACATAAACAATTAGCTTCAGATCTCTCTCTCTCTCTTTGGAAAGAGCTCTCAAATACACATATACGTATTGAGCACAAAGAGTCAAGACACAAGTGACAACCAATACTAGGGCATTTCGCCCAATGCACTGGCGTTTCGCCCATTTTGGCGAAACGTTTCTAGACACCCATTTTGGCGAAACGTTTCGTCTAGAAACGTTTCTAAGTGTTTTGCTTGCTAGAAACACATCTTTTGGTTACACTAACTTGGGCCAGTCGAAAGTATTGGACTTAGATTGGATAAAAACACACAACAAAGAAGGAATATAGGATTTCTAAAGCCTAGGTTCATATCTCAAAAGAGAAAGAAGCTAGATTCAAAGTCCAAATAATGTATCTTCATTAAATGCAATAGGGATACAAAGAGGTCGAAGCCACATGATCTAGCCATGAAGAATGTTGAGATTCACAGTAGAGATGTCATCATTGAGGATGAAGAGTACAACTAGACTATGTAAGACTTCTGCTCTTACAACCTAGATGACAACCATTCAGATGGTGTTTTCTTTAGCAGCCCATCATGGTTGGCCACTATTGTAGTTGAACATGAAGTACGCATTCCTAAATGGGGAGATTCAAGAGGAGGTATATTTTGAGTAGCCACCAAGCTTTCAGATAAAGGGAAAGTAGTTGGTGTGCAAGTTCAAAAGGGCATTGTATGAGTTTGTTGACAAAGGAGAATGTAGTTGATCTCCTAAGAAAGGCATTGTCACAAGAGCAGCTTGAGCATCGCAATTATAGGCCCACGGCTAGGCACAAAGAGGGGGTGTTGAAAAAGGCAACACATACATGTGAGCCCCTGTATAGGGACATTAGGGGATGCAAGGAAAATGGAAAGACCAGGATTTGTGGAGACTACTGGTGATACTACACATCCTATCGTGCAAATTGGTAAAATTCCTTTGTCTATGTAGGATGGGAAAAAGAAATACTTGTCTAATGTATTTCATGTCTCGAACATCACCAAGAACTTGGTTTCTATTGGTCAAATGGTTGAGCAGGGCTTGCAGGTCAGATTTAATCCTCATGGATTCGTTGTTGAGGATATGCCTGAATTGAGTGCAGCAATGTTTGCACATGGGACAGGTGTAGTTGCAGATATTGATATCTGGCATAAACGCATTGGTCATGATTGCTAGAATCCTTTGCAGATGCTTCAAAATCTTATAGATTCCGTATATGGACACTTTCTTTTTGTTCTATCAAAGGAGTGCATGTTGGGCCTTCAAAGACCTCCTACCCATCTACAACCACTAGAACAATCCCCAAGGCCCAAGGTTTGACAATATTGCCAAAAGGTATGTACACACATCATTAAAATAATTAAGAGTTTTTATTTGCTTTAAACATTTTGAGTCACTGATCATTATCGAGGGTTAATACAATTATGAGTTTGTATGTATTTGAGCCACTTTCACATGAAAAATTTGTAGCAAATACTAATGGTTAAAGAAAATGAAAAAACCCCGAGGTAGTCACCCATAAACTTGTAACATAGCACGTTAGTGCACAAAGGGGGATTCATAAAGTAGCAACATTTTGTAGATTTATGGAGGGATGTTTGGATTTTAAGATTGAAAAATGTATGCAGGCAAGAGGGGATTAATCATTTACATGATAAAATGTAATAGGGATATTTTAATACATGAGAGTACGTTCGCTTATAGTTCATGTGGTGAACATATTAGTTAAAAGGTTGAATGGTATTAGAAATGCATGGTTAGTTTTTGCCTAATTGTTGTAAATTCATAGCATTGTGGAGTGGAAAGCCAATAAATATTAGTTGTGCAAAGGTGTCCACTTTCAGTTTGAAAATGCAAATGATTGATAGTAGCTAGACTTGTTAAAAGCTTATGAAGGGCTAGAGTGAACCCAAAGCTTTTACTTGCAAAGGGTGGCATTACAATAGGTCATGATAATAATGCAAATGATTTGGTAATAGTGCGAAGGGTGCCAACAATGAAGGCAATAGCTTTGAATGATTCTAAAAATGTGAGAATGATCTCACATGTTTATGCTTGCAAATGATGGATCTCCTATTTATGATAAGAGTTACCTTCTTTGACATGACATTTAGACATACAAATGATCCCTTAAACATGCAAGATTTGAACCCTTTGGATAAGGATACGTGATAATGATTCTATCTTCATCTTCAATGCCCTACCTCCTCGTCACCATATGCTATTGCAAAGTTCATAATTTGAGGACTTTACCTCAACTGCTAGTTTACGAGAGCGTGAGAGAGATTGAGAGATTGAGTGTTTCGATTCTTTCATTCCGTTGATAAAAGATATCCGTTCATTCCGCTTTGAGGAAATTCATGTTTATCTCTTAGATATTTTCGTTCATCTCCTTCGAGAGATCTAGTGATCAAGAGAGAATGTGAGATCTTTTTCGTCACATGAGAGAGAGAGGCTTATGAGATAGTCTCAAGTTTGTGAGAGATCCATAGAGAAAGAGAGAGATTTTCCTTCTTGTGAGTTCTTGTGAGGAAGAGAGCTTTGTGAGAGATTCTAGGGAGTGTGAGATAAGTGAGATATGTTGCCGCAGATTCCGGCTCTCCCACAACTACTACGACCACCAAGGCTCCAATAGACTGTGACTCCCATGCAACCCATCCACCAACGACAGCCGCCATCAATGCCTCCTTGCACCTTATCAACCGTCTCCAACTACGGGTAATGCCATAGCAGCCCCTGGTGGCTCAAGCACTTGACTAGCTAAGGCACACAAGGCTCCATCGATGGGAAGCTCTACAGCTCCTCTGCAGCAAACGACCGAATCGGCTCCTTAGCGCAAACAGCCCTCCTTTGCAAATGAATCTAGCACGCGGCTCCACAAACAGCTAGCGAGACCATTACGTAGAGATATCGCCTGAGTGATCTAGAGCACGAGCAACTGCCTTCATGAAGGCTAAATGAGAGGAGAGCTGCAGTAGAAGATGTTGAATTGGTGCCTGGGAAGAGAGACATCATCATGGGAATCCCAAGGGCCTTCACTGTTATAGATCATCTTTTCAAGGTGAAGCTTCATCGCCTCTACTCTCAAAGAGTCTCCATCTTGCATCATTTTGACATCACCATCTTCAATCGTCGGAGGCACCTATTACGACAACCACAAGAAAAAACCAATCCACAAGAGGTTATGCAATGCAGAGTACGAGTGACGATGTGAATACTAGTTTTCCATGACTGTGGTAATGGCTTTGTCGAAGCCTTGGACTCTGTCCGCTCCCTTCGTAATGCTCACTCCGACCGTCATGTCCTCCATCACCACCAACATCCTAACAATAGACCTCGTCTAGGGATGATTTTTTCATGCTAGTTTCGTTAGGTGAAACTTTTATATTGGTGTTGAAAGTTTGTATGTCCTAACAAAAATAAATATTTATAAAATTCGCCAAGATTTGAAACTTTTATATAAATTTTTTTAAAGTTTTGCTAAGATTCACATATTTTATGTGAAAATTCAAAAGAAACTATAAAAACGTGTACTATATTTTATCAATATTGTGAAACTAAAAAAACTAGCTCGATAAGTTTCACTAAGATCTTATATTAATATATAAATATACCTTTAATAAAAACATCTATGCTTCCAATTAGTAGACTTTGTCTTGGATCGTCAACCTCTTAAGAAAGGACCCGATCTTGAGCTCTGATACCAATGAAACCTTAATCATAAAAATAGAGTAGAAACACTCTAGTTTACTCTCCCTCTCTCAACAGAGACACTAGGACTCAAGACAATCGTCGGACTAGATTCCCCCGAAGATATTTTATTACTTGAGAGAAAACTGAATACACAGTTCAACGTAAAGCTGTTCATACATATCTAAATGTAAATAATTTCATTACATGAGCTCTCATGCTTCCCTTCTTAGCAACAAGCCACTTGTCAATTTCTACTTTACTTTCCTAATTACATGCCACTAAGGAAAACTCTGGAGTCTTCGAAGCACTTGGTCACGCGAACCGTCCCCTAAACTCTTGTTAAGCTCCCATAGCACTTAGAAAAATAACTTTCCTAATACCAGCAACAATTAACTAAAGCGCACCACCATGGCATCCATTAATTGTTAGCGCTTGCATGCAAACAATACACTATGAACTAATTCTAATCACAATAAGCGTCTCCACTAAACACATATACACACATAACAAATATAACAATATATTTATTCTCTGATTAACCTAAGTCAACGCTCTTAATCATAATTAAGAAGCTTTGACCAAGGATCGAGGTGCCTTAATTATAGTCAAGTCTCTCCAACTGATATTGACACAACTCTCCAACCAAAGTTAAGACATCTTGGTTAACCGTAGTTGATCGTCTTTACGCATGCCAAGTCTCGTTGACCGAAGTCAACACTCTCTGACCGTAGTCAACTCTGTGGTTCTCTGATTAACCATAGTTAACCCTCTTGGTAATAAACCAAGTCTCACCGACCGAAGTCAAGTTTACTTGACGAGAGTCAAGTATCTTTGATTGTAGTCAATTCTTTGACCATTAAAAGAACTCTTTGACCATAATTAACACATATGGAAAACTCTTTAATTATGATCAAATAAATTATCAACTGTACTTTGACTTGGGATATTTACATGATGGTGACCCAATCTTCTTCATCGATGGCTAATGTTCTTGCAATCGCTTTGTCAATCATTCATTCTGTGTCTGCAAATCCTTGAGAGCTTTGTGATTGCTCCATAGTTTCTAGTTCTCCCATACTTTTGAATTCAGATTTCACAAGCTCTGGAGTTTCCAGCCATTATCAGAAATTTTGAAGGAAAACATCCAAATGCCCACAAGGAACAAAGGTCAGGGGTTATCAAACTAAGCATTTACTACCTTTACACAGGTACATTCAAAGAGTATTAACAACCTTTACAATACTTGTAAGCATTCTTCAATTCGGAAAGACCCAAGGGCCACAAGGCTTAGGTGCACCTGCCAAATCAGTTGGCCATCCCTTATCGGCCCTCTGTTTACAGCCAACCACTCAACTTCCCCCTTCAACTTGCACTATGCTCATTAGTATTAACTACCTTTACAATAAATTCAAATACAGAAAGACCGGACCTGCCAAATGAGCTGGCCATCTCTCTTATTCAAATACAGAAAGACCCGAGGATCATAACACTTCAGTCGACCTGCCAAATGAGTTTGCCATCTCTTATTGGCCCTCTCTTTACAACCCACCACTTGACTTCCCCCTTAACTCACGGTATGGTCAAGAGTATTAACTATCTTTACAATGAAATCCTTGTAAGCATTCTTCAATTCCAAATACACAGAAACCCGAGGGCCATAAGACCTGCCAACCATCTCTCCTATTGGCCCTCTGTTTACAGCCAACCACTCAACTTCCCCCCTCCCTCAACTGACGCATAAGCTCCCTCTGGCCACCTCCTGAAAAGGAACATCTGCCAACCTTTGATGATTCACATAAACAGTTATATTTCAAAGATCCCCTAATTTATGCATTTGGTCAAAATCACCACTTCCTGAAGTGAAACATCTGCCAGCCTTTGATGATTCGCATTAATGGTTATATATTCAATGGTCAAAATGCAGAAGAAACACACATTTGCCAGTGAGTCCCTCTAAGGTAAAGTAGTCACAGGTCTATATTAAACCCAGAGGGTACTCCCCAACTCCAATCAGCTAACAGGCACCTGACATGCTGCACAAAACTGTCTCTGTCTGTCTGTGTGTCTGATTGTCCATCTGACTGACAGGCTGTGTTTGTCTGTCTGTCTGTCTGTCTATCCAATCTCTATCCAGTCAAGCATTCACCATCAACAACATGGAATAACATGAGAAATAGATTCAATACTTCACAAATTATTTATAAACCAGGAAATTTGAGCGATGCCAGAAGTTATCTTGCATTGCCAAAGCTAGAATTGTAGTACGGCCGCCGCCTTCCATCAGCTCCATTTGCCCCTAAATTGTGAAGCCGTCCATTTGAAGGAAGGGCCAACAATCTCCGAGCTTTCTCCCGTTCTTGCTGCTCTCGCTTCAGCCTCTCTTCTCTTAATTCGTCAATTGTCTTTTTTCGTTTCTCCACACGTATAACTATTCAAATACCGGTAAAAATTTAAGTCAGGAAAGACATAACATCACAAAGAAAACCATGCTGGATTTATACATAAACTCAACCACCTTCAATGACAAGTACATGTCATATAAGCCCTATTCCACAAGAGTGATGCATGTCATCTAAGCCCTATTCCACAAGAGTGATGCATGATCAATTTGGAGTACAATATCTGCAAAAGACTGACATCAAATACCAGTTCATCTTGCTATATGAAAAGTTCAAAATATCAAACACATTGAAATTCAGCAATCAACTACCCTGAAGTATGCAGATTGTCACCTTTCATGATAAGCTAGCTCTGGCAAGAATAGCCTAGCATTATAAGTCCTCTATTTGAACAGCATCGAAAAGAGGCCTACCTTGAGAAATCGAGTAGGGAGCAGTGGTACTGTGAACTAAGTAGGACAGGCTTCGTCAGACTTCTATAAGTGACCAGACAACCTATATCAGCGCAATGAAGTGTACAACTAAAATATTCCAGAATTACTCGCCTCCACGCCAAAGCCATGTCACCACTGTTGAGTTTCAAAACAAACCACAACCAACTTTGCAGCTGCTTGCATGACAGGCAAGTGATCTGCCAATGAGGTGGTGATAAACCAACCCTGCCACTTGTGGCAGAAATATCTAGGAAGACACAAGAAATATAATGAGGTTGCAACGTGACATGCATTCACAAACCCAAACCCTGGTGTTTTGGCCTTTAATTGAATTGGAAGATGATGGCCAAAGGAGGGGGGTGTTCAATTCGCCCTTGTATGTACAGATTAATGAGGATTTGCATCGGACCTTTCATCCACGCATCCTTGGCAACTACTCTAAAGACTTCCTTTGTCAAGGACAAATGCTTTGTTTCCAAACAACTGATCTTACAACTCTACTCCCCAAGTGTGGTAACGGCCTTCCTTATCTTCATAAGCCATCTTGAATGCAAGTTAGCTCCTAAAGTGATAAAGAATTGGAGTGGCAAACAGACTGGGGGTTTTAGATGCACTTCTACAAGTGATATCATGAAGGACGTAACTGATAGTATACACGAAACCATTTAACACTGCAGCAAAAAAATGGGACCAGGAAATGGCCCATGGCCAGAATTTCCCACAGTAACCTGTTGCTCAAGCAAATCGGCTACCAGGAAATGGCCAAACCCTCTCAAAAGGTGTGGATCTCCTTATTGGGCGGGCTAAGGGGTGCCACAAGCTGCATTTACTGATGTAGATCTTATTCTTATAAAAATGGCACATAGCGCCCCTGTTTCCAGATTTCAAACCCGGAAACCTGCTAGAAGCAGGGCACACAATTGAGCACCAAGAGGTGCTCTGGTGCTGTTCAGGGCTCACACATCTGGTGCTGTTGGCTTAGCTCTTTATTGAAAATTCAAACAAGTGTACACTTCCGAAAATCATGGGACCATTGAGGCCAGTTAGCAAATAATTGGCACCACCAATTGCAGGGAAGGTAACGCACGTCCAGTTTGCTCTGCCCACAAGGTTTTAAAATAAATAATGATCCTCTCAAAATTTGAAGATTGTCAAAGCTAGCGATGCTTATAGCGCCTACAACCTACTTTTGGAAAGCTCAGCATGACATTCACACAGACCCAAACACAACAACAGAACACAATCATCGCGAGATCTTTGTGGGGATTCAAAGAAAATGCAGATTTCAGGAATACAAATCCACATGTCCAAAAAATCCCAATAGATTTGGCATCTCTTTCTTCAGCAAGAACAACGTACAACATGTGCCTGCTGCTTTTTCGAGTGCACTATGTTATTTAAAAAAAATTCTGAGAAGAGGGCACTGAGATTCATACCAACCAAAAAAAAAGGGTTAATCCCACTAAAGGGCACAAGACAGAGCTACAAATAAATTGAGAGAAAACACTACAGTTCGATGAACCCACATACCAGACTCATCGATTGAACACCACCTGATGGGAAACCGAAAATGAGAGCTCACAAACGGCAAAGACAGCAAGAACAAAATTGTTGTAGGATCATAAACCCTAATATAAAGCCCTATCAATTGTCCAATCCTAAGTCTTTAATCACAGTTCCATTCTGGAAGCCCCTTCCACTTCACTTCCCATGATACCTTTGTGTCGCCTCATGGAGCCCCAATGGCACGTCCTTGTGGAATTCAATGTCCTTTCCATGGAGTCTAGTGTATGAATGATACTAGTGAAGACAAACTTAAGGCTGTCAATAATCATCGAGAAGATATAAATAGAGTGATTCTGCATATTCAGTTGGCGTGGACTTCAAAGAGAGCATAGGACCATCCATGTGTACTGCTACAAGCCAAGCATGGTATCTTCGACCATGAACTTCATATTTGAACTCAGACATGTCGATTTCATCACTCACAATCGCTTCTACAACGCATGAGGCTAAACTACAAGACAGTAGCAAAATGTGTCATGATGCATATGAAGCTTGAGATCCTCACATATTCCAAAAGCTTTGATATTAACAAGACATTATAGGCATAACCCAAAAAAGAAACATGTATTCACTTGAGAAATGAAAAGTTTGGATCAATTTTCTAGGTTTATTAGGCTTAACACATGCAAGCACCACATTCTTAAAGAATCCTAACCACATAGTGTTCTTTACAGAGCCTGTTTGTTTTCTTGAGCTATTACAGAATATTCCGTTGCTTCAAGGTGCTTCTCTTGAATGTCAACTAACCATAAGGACCTATACAAAACGAATTATACTACAAGGATCCTCAGCGCTGCTCTGTATGACTTCCTCACAAAAGTGACACAAGTGGAGCCGGTTCAGTTGCCTATGCTCGTGCTGAAATGCTGCTGAAAAACTTCATAACCTTTGTAACCAGCATTACGACTTCGAAAAGGTCAAAGCCACTCATTTTTTAGGACCTAGGGACTATATTAGTGTAACATGGCTCTTTCTCACTGCCATCTTTTTGGATCATTATTTTCACTTTCTTGAGATCTCCTCTCTTTTTACTAACCACATGTGTGTATTCTTCTATATGAGTTCTTGCGACAAGGCTTCACATCCCAACCGGGCATCTTCTACTACCATGTGCACATCTTCATCGGCAATTCAGAGTACTCTCATTTCATGGTTGATCACGATGCTTTGCTTTCTCCAATATAGTGCTCATCACATTTAGTGTGACCCTTTCCGGACATCAGAGCTCTTATCACCTTCAGTGCGATCTGTCACCTTCACCACGACCAGTCACCTTCAACATGGCTCTATCATCTTCAGTGTGATCTACTGTCTTCAGTACGGTCTTGGTTTGCCATCTCCAGTATGATCTTTTGTTACCATCTTCAAAACGGTCTCTCTTTGCCATCTTCAACATGGCCATGGATCTTCAGTATCCATCAATCGCATCCAATGATAGGATGTCAGAAGCTAGTGCATGGGGTGGACTTCACACTAGTGAAGAATGACTATCCTACCGGATCACCTTCCACCTTGCATTAAATTACCAACATGCCTTACGAGATTGAAAACGCTTCGCACATCCAGAAGGGTTCTCCATACCCAATTGTTCTACTCCTAACACCTTCAATGGCCTTGGGGGTGAGCCTTGGTGTGTTAGGCTATGATGCTTAGTTAATGAGGACAGATCTAGATCACATGGTTTTGTGAGTTGGAAGTGATCTCAAAACCCAATCCTTGAGTCGTTGTTTAAGCATCTAATTATTAAAATTTGATGCTTTTCTGCTTTTTGCTTTTCCAAAAAGCTAGTTTAACTTTTCTGCTTTTTGCTTTTCCCAAAAAGCTACTTTAGCTTATCAGCTTTTCTACTTTTAGCTTTCCTAATTTTCGAAAAGCTACTCTATTTTTAGCTCTGCCTCTCCTTAAAAAGTTTGGCCCAGATTCTTTGAGGATGATTCAGTTACTCCTCTCCAGCTTAGCCCATCTTATGTATCTCTTTATGTATCTCTTGCTGCACATCAGCAGCCATAGCCTCCCAAGCTACCGCACCCTGCTTCTGCTCTAGTTCGCTGCCATAATCTCTCTCTCTCTCTTGCTGCGTACCTGCCCCAGGGCTCTTCCAGACGGTTGCGCTGCTGAAGGGGCCACCCTGCTGCTCTCTTTGCAAATTCGCCCTATTCCTAGCCATCCTCCTGCTGTCCAACTTGATGAATTGCTGGAAATTCTACTTCAGCCTACCTTTCTTCCTTTCCAGCACCCAAGACAAGTCATGACTCATGGGGCAAGTATTCTTCGCGTATTTCACTTTTATAAACCACTACACTCTCCTATACACGCTGTTTGTCTGGCATTCAGTTCCGTTTTTTGTCTTTCAGGCGACCAGACAGTGGTTTTCAGATTTCGTTTTTCACTCATAGGGCTTTCTAAAACTGATTTTATTTATACTAAACATGTTCCCTTCATTTTCCAAAGGTTCTAACCTCATTTAGGTTGAAAACGCTAGCTGCTCCTGTTGTGGGCTATGTTTTCCAGAGTTTAAGGGTTATATACTAACCCTAACGGGTAGAATCTGAGTTTCTTGAGTTTCATGGATAAGGAGGACCAAGACCATTTTTGTGTGGCTTTCTCCACCTGATACCGGGCCAAGGGTTGCCAGTGGTTACTTTCTTGCATGATTCTCAGTCACATGCATATCTGAATTCCAGTTTGAAAAGGAAGATCATTGTAATAGTCCTATATTCGAGTCTTGGTCTAGAACTCTGGATTTCCCAGAGGGGGTTTTGTCCAAAGATCTGTACTACCATTGTAGTGAGGATAAGCATTATTGAATATAAAAATACAACTAGGTTACCCAGTTGGGGGGAGCGGCCTCATTCTCACCCAGTCGGGTGACGGTGTACTTGTCTCTCTCTTTTATTTTTCTGTTGTTATGTGGTGTGATTGCGTTTAAAGTTGTGGTATTATTATGTGGAATTTATAAAAATTCTAAAATTATAAGTTTATTAATTTATTTGACTGAAAATCACGCTTCCATGTAAGCACAACTCCGGTAGTTAGTACAAGAGGAGCTAAGATTTTGATGGAGATAGTCATGACCAAGCCGTTGTTGTGCAAGGCAATGGTAAGGGCACAAGAAAGCGCAAGCATGGCAACGGTAAGACCAACAAAAAGAAAGATGACAACTCTGATGACGACAAGGACATTTCAAAAAGAAGAAGAAGCAATGTTTCTACTGTGACGTTATAAGAGCTTCCTTTATATGGAATTACATATCTATGGATGAGATCTATTACGGCTTTGCATCTGTGTACTCTCTCTCAGAACTGAAATCGCTCTTGATATCTGTTCTTGTATCTGCACAAGTCTCGAGTTTTGTGCCGTGGCATATCTTCTACATTAGATGTCACTTCTTGGTTGATGATGGCAAGGAGATTATCTCCAGGCTGTTTTAGCTACTTTATGCTTCAAGTGTAGGTGTGTTTTTCAACATGTGGATCTGCATTTGGAGCACATAGACCACATCCTCCTGATTGGCAGCACGTAAGAAGCTCGGAAGCAGAGCTCATGCTTCAAATTTCATAAGGACAAATCTTCAAATCATGCAGTTTTTCTAAAATGGACAAAACTAGAAGAAAACTATTTTATGAACTGAAAGATATAGGATATTTAAATGCAGAAAACCCAGGCTTTCCGATTAAGCTGAAGGTATTAGATAGAATTCGGAATCGTAGTAGGCTGCTTCTCTCATTCAGCTCTTGAAAGAGCTTCGACACTTCTGCCTTAACCGAAGGACAAGAGAGGAAAGTCCAAGTTCCATGTTTTTACAGTTCAAATATGTGGACAGAGAACTAAACTGGAAATGGCAGCTCATTAACGTCACTAACAGTTGAAACAAAGAACCAATTATATGATCAGGTTTGACAACAGATATGAAACTCTGATATATCCTACGCTGCCTCTGAAAAAAATCGAAGGCCCCAGATACCAATGCGTCACCAACAACTACTGTGAAATTTGCATCTGAAGCTGATGCACGATTCATCAGATCGACACAAGCTAAAGGCCTCTTTCTTCCCTGCTCCTGTTGTCCCATCAATCATCTGTTATCTACTTGTTAAACACCGACTAGTGGGCCTGGTCAACCGTTGAATTCGCATCTGAAGGTTAAGCATGATTCGTAAGATGGACACAAAACATACCCTAAAGCTAAAGGCCTCTTTCTTCCCTGCTAATTGCTAAGAGTAAAATAATGCAAACAAATACAGTACCCTGAAGACAAAGAAGCATGCGACAAGTAAGGTCAGCTAAATTGAAGCATCGATCACCCATTATTCTCTGCTTGAAGGATCCTAATACTTTTGGAAGTCAGACAACAAAACTAAAAAGCCATCTTTCGTTCCTTCCATTTTTGCAACAAACACCCATTGATTTGAGTTTCTGCAAGAGCATAAAAGTCAAGTTACCAGAAGCTTCAGATCTATCTGCGTCAACTGCTCCATTTTGGGATTCATCCGTCAGAGAACTCTTCATAAGATACCAAGGCCGCTTTTTGTCCCTGCCAGAACACCCATAGCCTAGCTTGTAATGCTCATCGTCGGCTTCCACGCCGTCTTTCCCTACTTTGGTCGCTTCTTTTGTTGCCCTTTTATACAACCGCTGTAGCTCTTTGTCTCCCCTGAAGATCTGCTTATCCACATCCCCCTTGAACTCTGCGCTTCCAACAACCCCCGGCTGCACTCTCTGAAACCCGATCCATCCTTCGAAAAGGTTGATATGCTGTATTCCCTCTCCGTTCTTTTGTTTTTGCTGCGCCTCACCGCACTCTGACTCCGCTATCACGCTGGTCGCATGAAAATCGCTAGATCCTGCAGAGGTAGACCCTCTTTTGGCCTGCGCGGTTTCTCGGAGCTTCTGCAAACGAGCTTCAGCGTCCTTCTCTCTCTGCTGCTGCTGGCGGATACTTTCTTCCCGGGCAGCAGCGTCCTCATCTTTTCTCACGCGTTCACGGTTGTCGAAATTGTAGACATTCCAGCGCTTCTGAGGGAGGATGTTGAGACCGCCATGTCCACCCATTCCAGCACCGAAAGGAAGCTTTCACTGTCCTCAACAAAACAAGAAACGCTCTGAGGCTGGATTTATGACAAGGAAAACCCTAACGCCACAAAATCATAGAACATTCATCGCTGTCATAAAACATTATTAACACATTTTGATCTGGCATCAACAGCTGACCTTTATGGGAAGGGTATAGGAACCATTCGTGTGTTTAGCAAAGATAAAATGACTTTTTTTGCTTTTTCTTGGATTGGCCACATGGAAATTTGGTATTGGTTGCTGGATATATGGTTTAATAGCAGTATTGATTAGCAAATCTAGTGTCATCTCCCTAGAACCTTGTTGGCGCGCCGTTGTGATCGAGGCTTCGCTCGATGGCATTTGTTCTCTTCTGGACTGGTTTTTTGGATCATATGAGGTCAATAAATTCTTTGAAGTGGGGACTCAGGAGGGCATTGCCCAGCCAATAGTAAAGACGGAGAAGTATAGTGTAGTAAGGATGAATGACAATGTACACGATGCAAGCTAGCTGTTTTTGCTCTTTCCAAAGCGGGGAACAGGCCAAATCCACCAACAAAATAATATGCATTATCCTGACCAAGGTAGTAGAACCACAGTGCTCTGTTATCTCCCAGATACTATGGCCCTTTCAGGGTTACAAAAAGAATAAATGAGGTTGCATACAGGTTGGCATTGCTAGAGCATTGGAAGGATTCACAATGCATTCCATGTGAGTCTTCTAAAGAAATTTCAAGGGCTAGAGCCTACAGAGCCAGTATCAGAGGATCCACCAGAAGTGGATAAGCTGGAGGAGGTCCTTCAGCTAGAGCAGATTGTGTACCATATTGTACGCAAAGGCCCTCAGGGCAAGGAGTTTTACAAGTATCTTGTAAAATTCAAGAATTATACGGCATTAGATGCCAAGTGGATGAATGAAGACATGTTGTCCGATCATCCACAGCTTTTGGATGTTTACAAGGAAGCTTTTCTATTGAGGTCAACTGAATAGAAGCCGAGGGGATGTCACCATCATGTAAATATCCTAAGTCAAAGTACAATTGACCATTTATTTGATCATAACTAAAGAGTTTTCCATCTGTGTTAATTATGGTCAAAGAGTTCTTTTAATGGTCAAAGAATTGACTACAATCAAAGATACTTGACTCTGGTCAAGTAAACCTGACTTCAGTTGAGGAGACTTGGTTTATTACCAAGAGGGTTAACTACGGTTAACCAGAGAACCACAAAGCTGACTACGGTTAGAGAGTGTTGACTTCGGTCAACCAGACTTGGCATGCGCGAAGAGGGTTAACTACGGTTAACCAAGATGTGCCAACTTCTGTTGGAGAGTTGTGCCAACTTCGATTGGAGAGACTTGACTATAATTAAGGCGCCTTGACCCTTGGTCAAAGCTCCTTAATTATGATCAAGAGCGTTGACTTCGGTCAACCAGAGAATAAATATATTTGTTATATTTGTTATGTGTGCACATGTGTTCAGTGGGGACGCCCACCGTGACTAGAATTAGTCCACAATGTATTGTTTGCATGTAAGCACTAACAATTAATGGGTGCCATGGTGGTGCGCTTTAATTAATTGTTGCAGTTACTAGGAAGAGTTATTTTCCTAAGCGCTATGGGAGCCTAACAAGAGTCTAGGATGCGGTTTGCGTGACCAAGTGCTTCGAAGACTCCAAAGTTGCCCTTAATGGCATGTAATTAGGAAAGTAAAGTAGAAATTGATAAGTGGCTTGTTGCCAAGAAGGGGAGCCTGAGAGCTCATGTAATGAAATCATTCACGTTTGGATATGTATGAGTAGCTTTACGTTGAATTGTGTATTCAGTTTTCTCTCAAGTAATAAAATACCTTTGGGGGGGTCCAGCCCGACGATTGTCCTGGGCCCTAGTGTCTCTGTTGAGAGAGGGAGAGAGGGAGAGTAAACTAGAGTGTTTCTACTGTATTTTTACGATTGAGGTTTCAGACTGCGCATCGAAATATTGTCTTGGAAGAGGACTGATTTTTAACAAACTTTGAAAATGCTTGTACAACATCCAAAAGTTTAAGATCTGATAGGAACTTGATCTTGATCAAATTGCCTTTTAATAGCTCGATAGGAGCTTGCTAGCTTAGAGGACCTATCAGTATACATCCCTCATGAGCCAAAAACTGTTCTAGATTATAGAGAGACCTCTCACAAAACAATAGAGTTCCAGAGCTTCTTATCAAATGGAAGGATAGGGCAAGCAATGACAAGTCCTAGGAGAGCGTTGGACCAAATAGAGTTTTGTACAACCAAATAATTTTAAGATTAGGACCCTTTATATAGTCTCAATGCAAAATAATCTAAACATTTCTTAGACTGCCAAGTTTTAACTCTTCAAAATAAGTCCCTTATGAAAAGTGAAAAAGGTAGGAGGTAAAGGGTGGAAAGGCAAGCAGAGGTAATGAGGATGTTCGTTTATTTACAAGAAAGGACCTCCCATTTATAAGGGTAAGGACTTATAACCCCTATACTTCTTTTATAATATCTTAAAATAGCCTCATGGTAAGACATTGAGAGTGACTATTGGAAGTTCTAAGTTCAAGTCCCCATTTGTTCGAATTTTGAAGCCTATCTCTTTTATCTTAGCTTAAGTGGGGTGCTCCACCTTTTCACCTAAGAAATTAATTTAATTTCTTAAAACTAGTTTTGTACCAAAATAGGACACTATTGCGTCCTTTCTGAGGTTTTGCTAAAATATTCTACTAGGTTCAATGTAAGGAAATCCTTCTAGTAATGATACATACAAAAGATAAGGTTTTGGCATACTAGACATAGAAAAAGTAAGAATGGAAACTTTCAAAAGTGCTCTTGAAGCTATTGTGGTCCAAAAATAGACATAATAATGTCAAAATTCCTACACTAGAAAAGAAAAATGATTTTGGGAGTTTGCTATGCTTTCATAACTTTCATCGTTAAAAAATGGTGCCTTCTAAACTGTGCAAGAAAAGATTATGGAACCAGACATGGTTTCATGTTGTCTAAATAAACCAAAGAAAATTTATACTTTGTTTTTAAGTCCAAGAATATTGAAAAAAGTATAGAGATAGGTAATAGAATTTCTTTACCAATTGAAAATAATTCTTGACAAAGTATGAAGAGGGGAGAGGAAAAAAGTGGAGATGACGAGAGAGGGCACAACTTGAGAGCACACCACAAATGACTAACTGTATACTAGATTTAGTTAAAAATATAGAATATGTACAAACTCTTTTAGGGTTAGGGCATCTAATCCTTTCTTTTATAGCACTCTATTGGTTAGTGCTATGCATAATATTATCACATGATGTTGAGCATTGTTTCTCAACACCTTCCCTCGAGATAGCAATCATGTAAGATGATGATTTTGGGGAATCGAAGGAGGACTGAGCATTATATACTATCATAGCCCTTAAATGGGAATGTCTTTCCTCTACGTCAAACCCAAAACTTATCGGTGTTTCTCAAAAAGCTCTTTACCAAGTGGTTTGGTAAAGATGTCTGCAGCATTCTCTTTGCTATCATAATGCTGTAGTGTGATGTCACCAAGTAACACTCTTTTTCTGATGAAGTGCTCTATGACATTAATATGCTTTGTCTTGGAGTGATATATTGGATTCTTAGCCAATGCTTGAGTCGATTGATTATCATAGTACATTGTTGTTGGCTCTGATTCATCAAAGTAATCTGTTTATGACAATAGTCTTCTGAGCCATATAGCCTCACATGCACTTGTAGTGAGAGCCCTATATTCTGCTTCAGTTGAAGACAAAGAAACATTTGGCTGTTTGTTTGACAACCATCATATATAACACCTTGACCAAGGAAAAATGCATATCCCTATGTCGATTTCCTTGTCTAATGATCTTTGGCATAGTCATTGTCACAATATCCATGCAACCTTGGATGACTTCCTTTGTATTCTATTCCAAACTGTCTTGTACCTCTAATGTATCTCAAGACTCTTTTGGTTGCATTCCAGTGAGACTGTTTTGGATTTGCCATAAACTGTGCAAGGGAACTTACTGCATAAAAAATATCTATCCGTATGACAGTCAGATATATAAAGAGATTCGATGAGCTGCCGATAGGTACATATGAAACTTCTTCAGGAGACTGTCAACATATTTGAGTTGACTCATGAAGGTGCTGTCTGCATCTCTCAAGAACTCAATACCAAGACAACAGTGTAGAAGTCTAAGATCTTTCATGTCGAACTCTGCAGATAAGTCTTGTTTCAACTTCTTGATGAAGCTATCCTTGCTTCCAGTCACAATCAGATCATGTACGTACAAAAGTGTAATAGTAATGTCTTCCCCTTGAACTTTGTTGTAAACAATATAATCTGCATTGGATTTCATGTATCCCAAATTAACAAAATACTTGTCGATTCAGATGTACCAACTTCTAGGTGCTTGCTTTAAGCCGCAGAGGCTTTTCTTGAGATGGCAAACCTAATTCTCTTTTCTTCTCGTTTAGATAACCATTGAGAAAAGCATTCAAGCCGGTACACATTCCATTTACTGAGTGTCGCTAGTGATATCAAGAACCATATGGAATTCATCTTTGCTAGTGGAGCATAAGTCTCATCATAGTCTTGACCGTGCTGCTGTGCAAATTCTTTTGCAACTAGTCTAGCTTTGTATCTTTCAATACCCATTTGTTTGCTATGGCCTTCTTTCCTAGTGGAAGGTCGCATAATTTCCAAGTATGATTCTTGTACAAAGCTTCCATTTCTTCATTCATAGCAGTTTGCCATTCTGGCTTGTCAACTGCGTCTTCGAAGTACACTGGCTCTCCCTAGAAACAATATTCCACAAATGCTTTGCAACAAGAATATGTTTCATGAGATAAGACCACATCGGATAGTTGGTGCCATCCAACTTATCATCTTCACGAAGAATGCCAAATAGATCTTGATTGTTCCCAGCCATAGCAAATGTGATACCCTAAAAGAGACCTAAAAACCCAAAAGCCTCAAGGCTATCACTGCAAAAAGCTAGCTGTCCAAAGATGACAGCAAATATCTGCAAATTTTTGACCCAAATCAAAAGGGCAATGCAAATCTGACCCAAATGTGATTGTGGTAGGCAATGTTCACTGCAAAAAGAGCAAATCTAGCAAAAGCCCTAAATTTAATGAGGGCAAATAGGCCAAAAAGAGGGAAAATGCAGAAAAGCCCCAAATTTTGCTGAAATTTTTGCAAATGTGACCCAATGTATGCAAATCTGACTCAATGTTCTCCAATCTATCCCAATGTATTGGAATCAAAAGAGAAATTGCAGACTAAATCCCAAAAAATAGCCTCAAGGCTTGCAACTGCAGAATTAGGACTTGATGTCCACAAATTGACTGCAAAAGTGTACCTGTCCCAGAGTATAAACCTCAAGATGTAGGCTTTCCAAACTATTGAAATGGCTTGGGAAGATTTCAATTAGTAGAAGGAGGATGAGGATAGCAAAAGTCCTCAAAAGCCCAAATTTTTGAAAATATACTGCAAATAATTCACATGTGCCAAACCTGTACTGAAATCTTGAGAATAGTATGATCTGTACTGACAAAATGTATGATTATATGGTAGTTGCACAGAGCATGTACAACTGTATGGGGTTGTACGGATCAGGTGTGCTGAATCCAACGTATGGCTGTACTGTACGAATAGTACGATTTGTATTGATGCAAGTACGAGGCTGGTACGTTGGTCCAAAGATTGTACGAGGCTGGTATGCATGTACGAATGTAGGTACAGTGCCTATACGAAGACGTACGTAGTGCCATACAGAGCAAGTACAAATGTACGGTGACGGTATGGAGTTGTACGACGACTGTACGCAACGCAGGTATGTACGATGATGCAAATATGATCGTATTGGATCTAATGCAGGATCTGTACGTGTCTATATGAACGTCCATATAGTTGTACAAACTATACAGAAAGGGTGCGCAGGAAGAAAAATCAACCTGCTCTGATACCACTATAGGATCAATTGAAAAAGACAGTGTGCAGATTGCAAAAGAGTCGATAGATTAGCCGTCACATCAAAACTAGGATTATGGGAAAAGAATGAGTACAAGGTGCAAGTACCTAGACCTAGGACTAAGTGTCCTAGGTGTCACATAGGACTAAGTGTCCTATGTGGCCTAAAAGGCACTAACACTACAAGTGCCTATATTATGCCTACAAGGCACATACCATGGCCTATAGGGCATCACTAGAACCACCAGGAGATGGCCTACACTTCTCAAAGTAGATTATAGTTCAAAATAGAGAGGTAGATACTATTATTTGGGGCTAGACATGGAGCACGGTGTCTTAGAGGTAGGTTTGTCCTTCAAGGTCTTGGAGGTAGGTTTGGCAACAGGCGTGTGCCCTTCCTTTTAATCATATCCTATAAGTCTTCAATTGCCATCTCTAGCACTCTTCTTGAGGAATTCCCACATATTCACGATCGATGTCAGCTACACCTTTCAAAGTGGGAATGAGGTGTGCTTCTAGCAGAATCATGAAACTGACTTCATGCTTCATATCTAGAAATATTGGCAAAATAAAGGCTCTAAGTACTCTTTCTATTTTTGGCGTTTGCTTGCCAAAAGTTGCTATGAATTTTTTGGTGAGGAGAGTTTTGAGGTAGGCAATGGGGAGGAGGAGATGCTTGTGATGAATAGCTTCAATGAGCCAATGACATGCTACTAGTAATCAACTACACTAAAAATAATCAAAAAATATGTCGGTGATATAAAACACATGCAAGCCCAAGAAGTTGTCATGCCAGTGACTGGTGATAAACTAGTAGTACTACCTAGATTGCATCAAGCTAGGCAACTCAACCTAGGTAAAGTAAGTGCACATTATAGCTACTCTCAGATG
Organism: Dipteris shenzhenensis; assembly: GCF_047967505.1. Taxonomy (NCBI): domain Eukaryota; kingdom Viridiplantae; phylum Streptophyta; class Polypodiopsida; order Gleicheniales; family Dipteridaceae; genus Dipteris; species Dipteris shenzhenensis. The sequence continues at coordinate 51,030,679 of NC_141599.1, read as the reverse complement.
ATCTAAGTGTCTTTACTCTCAGCTCCAAGACACACAACATATGTGGAGCTAAAATGTGCACTTCTCTTACCAAGGCTTTAACAGTTTGCCATCGAGCCTACTAACCTTTCTCAGAATCAAAAGAAGAGCTATTGGTTCCTTGGCTCAATACTTGGAATGGTATGAGCCATGACGATTGGAAAAGCTTAGCTACCCATGGAAGGGCTTGACGGAACCACAAAAGTATGAGAGACACCCAACATCTTTTGATCCTCCATTTCCCTTACCTTCAAGCAAAGAAAAATGGATAGGCATGGAAAGGCTTGGTGACCTTCTAGATAGGTTGGGTCTTCACCATTGCAGGCTAGGTCTTTGCCCCTTCATGGTGGTCTCCAAACACATCATGAAAACTGGAAGCCCCCCATTAAGACACGAATCTGCCGTATTATTGTCTTCATTGGGTAGCTTGAAGGTGCTTGCCACCTATGCTTCATTGAGAGTCTTGATCTTCCTCACTCCGACTTGGAAGGTCATTAAGACTGTTTCCCTTGGCTGTGCATCCTGCAATGCCCCTAGTCATGGCATGGTTGGTGGAGTGTTACAAGATGCACAACAATATATCCCATGACTTGACCAGCATTAAGTAAAAGGGGCATTGGGGTTGTAACAGATGATTCATTGCAAGGGTGGAAGGGGCCTTTGAGAGCATGGACAGCGATAGGAGAGGGCTTTTCTTGGGTGTGGCAAAATTTCTATCTCCCATTAAGGTGAGGAAACAAATGACACAGTATCACAATGGGAATGAAAGACACTTTTACAATGTTTGCGAAGGGAGAAACAAATAGAAGAAAGAAGATTACCTACAGAGCAACAGCAAGTAGTTGTAGATGCATGCATTCTATCATTGCCATCAGAGTGAAGAACACAAAATGTGGTCTTACAATTAGTGGGAGCATTTAAGGCAGCAACATCAAGCCATTTAGGTGAATACCAATCTAGATTCTTCACAAGCTTTTCAAATTTGGAATTTCAAATATGTAAATTTGAAATTAAAATTCACAAACTATAAACATCAGTTTTAATTTCAATTGGGTTTTGTGAGAGCATGAGAGAGAGAGAGAGAGGGAAGGGGGGGGAGACAACTCTGTGTGTGTGTGTGTGTGCATGTGTGCATACATGTGTGTGTGTGTGTGTGTGTGTGTGTGTGTGTAGTAGTAGTAGTAGTAGTAGTAGTAGTAGTAGTAGACATTAACAACACCCCTTTCCATAGTGAAGAGTAGACAAATTTGGAGTAGGAAAGAGAAATGTTTAATAGATAAACTTTGCAATAAACATCCACAAAAAATGAAGTAGCATCATTAAAGGATGAACAATTTTTTCTAAAAGAGGAAATGTGAGCAGCAGAGCTTTGATAAGTTGATGGCACCATCACTTTTATTAAAGAGGGAAGTCTGCCTACCTGCCACCATCCAACAAGCAAAATAGTGAGAACTAGATTTAACTTTGGTTGGGAAGACAGGTGTCATCAACACCCCTCCCTTGTTATCGGAGTCACAATAAAAATTAATACTTGGCCATACACTTATCAAGCATAATGAAAAAAACAAGATTGTCTGGGTAGAGAAGTGAAATTAGAGGCTATGGGGAGAAAATTAAAAGAAATGAATAGAAAGAAAACGGGGGAAATGATTAAAAAGAAATAATCTAATAGAAAGTTAAAGAGATTTCGATGTGAATGCCAAACCACAAGAGAAGAGATTAAGGGGAGGTGGGGTTATTGAGAAGTGTGAATAAATGAAAATTAAAGGGGATAAATGAAATAAACACATATAACTTGCATTCTTGGACTTTCTACACCTCCCCCACATGGGCCTATCCTACATGGAGGGAATAATCCAATATAATATCCATCTCCACCTATTTTATATTACTTCTCCCATGGTCCTTGGGCCATATCTCACTAAATGCAGGCATGGGACCGCCTAGGTGGAGGGGTGGTGCATGGAGGACACATGCCACCTTATCATTTTATATTATTACTACCATGAATTATGTACAACACACCTTATGGGTCCTCTTACATGGAAGGGTGGCACATGGTCATGCCCTGCCACCTCAACTCTGGGCCTTATGCACACCATATTTTATTATACTATTGCCACACATACAAGCACACGCACATATTTATGCATTTTACTTTGGTCAAATTTATCCATAACAGTGGCCCACCCCCAACCTAGAGGGTAAGACCATATGGTGGGGAGTAAGCCCACCATGCGGAACTTACCCCCCACCTACTGATAATAAATGAATAAAAGTGGATCTGTATGATAAGTGTCTAAATGAAAAAATTATGCCAATAGTAAATAGGGGTGAATAAATAAATGAAAAATAAAGGGGGTTATTGTATGAAGCAACAATGGTCAACCTATAAAACATAGATCTTTTTTTGAAAAAAAAGGGGGCAGGTCACAAAAGAGATCGACAAAAAGAATTGGTTAAAGTGATGAAAATGATAATGCTAGGTAGTATAGGCAGTATATAAGTTTTAAGAATTTAGATAAGAAAAGAAGGGAAAACAAGGGGGGTTGGGTTGGAAGGGTCATAAAAAGATTTAATACATGAATTAAACAGGAAATTAAAAGAGAGGGGGGGTAGGGGGGGGGGAACCTTAGGAGGGAAATTACAAAGGGACTATATATATAATAAAGGGAGAGTGAGAGGGGGTTTGAAGCCCCACGTGCAAAAAAAAACATAATGAAATCTAAATCAACCTGTGAGTCCATTCTTGTATGTGGTTCAGAGCTGTGTGTGGAGAGGTACATGAGAAGAAGGTACAAGGCTATGTAACACGGATGCGATTGGCAATCAATGACTTGGAGCAGAGTACCGACTCTAAGTGGAGAAGTTGAGGGGCCAGGACTTGAGGTGAAGCCGTTTGGCGTAGTGGCAGAGCAATAGGGCGGGATTGGGTAGAGAGACAAGGAGCTTGATTAGAGCGAGGGCAGAGGGTTGCAAAGGTAGTGGGTTGAACCCATGGAGGTATTACTGTAGCGCATAGCAGTGGAGTCCCCTTTTAAATAGGCTACCAAAGTACAGAGTTGGGGAATGTGAAGGCTCAGGATGCGGGTTGGCTTAAAGTTTGACCATGCGTGTCATTGCACCTAAACAAGGATGGGTGTAGAATAGTGGGCAATAGGCTGGTAGAAAGTGTGGGGAGGGGAGTCAATAGCATAGGTACCACTCTCAAAGGTTTTAGCTTTAACCAATTTAATAGGTCTTTAGTTTTAACATTCTAAAAGGTTTTTAGAATTAACAATCTAATAAAGCTAGCATTACCCAAACTAAAAAGGCTTCAGAAAGCTTTTATACAAAAATAGGAAATAGTTAGGAAACATATAGGGGAATAATTAGAAAATAAATTAGAAAGAATTAGGAAATAATTAGGAAATAATAGGAAAAACTTAAGGAAGGATAATTTTAAAAAAGGAGAGGTATTAAAAGAAATAGAGGAATTTAGAAAAAGAAAATAATTGAGAAAAAGAACTAGGCTAACAAGAATTTAGGCTTAAAAAATTTAGGAATAGAGAACAAAATGAGGGGAAAGGGAAAATTAGGAGTATCTTAGGAAAGTTTGCATTATTATAAAAGTCTAGGATACATAGGAAATAATTAGGGAGAGATATATATCAGGAAATAAATAGGGAAATAATTATTAAGAGTTTAGAAGAAATTAGGAAAAATTAGGGAGAAATACGAAATAATTAGGAGAATAGGCAAAAAAAATGTAAAAATTAGGAGGCAGTTTTAAGAAGAAAATTAGAAAAAATGGTAGGAAAAATATGAAGAAATTAGGGGGGGAAAGGGGGGGAAGAAGGGACGAGGGGGAAATTTTCAAGAAGGGAAATGCGAGGGAAATGAATAAAGAGTGGGTAAAAAGAGGGAAATACTAGGGAGAGAAGTTGAGAGAGGGGTTTTAGGGGGGGGGTTGTTGTCGGGGGGAGAACTAATGAGCAAGTGACCAAACCAATGGAGGAAGGGATACTAAGTGTGTGTGTGTGTGTGTGTGTGCGCGCGCACATGTCTCCTTCCTAATTTTATAATGTGCAAAACTTTTCCTTCTTACCATGACCCATGGATATGTTAGCACGTATACGAGCAAGAGAGAGAGAGGATCGTGCACGAACAGAGACAAGGGGAAAGGAGAAAAGTGTATGCACATAAGGAGTGTAAGAGGGAATTGCAAATAGGAGACAGAGAGATGCGAAGACAAAGGTGATCGTTATTCCATGATTAGAGGGATCAAATAGCCCAAAGGCTGGCGCTTAACAGCTTGCGATTACAACCGTAATGCATGCGAGTGCAAAGGTCTTGCCTTATTAGATCCTACGTATTAGGCAAGAATTTATTAACTAAGCTTTGGTGTTAATCACTGTTTTAACACCCCCCCTTAACTCCAAAGCGGAAGAACTAAGGGGTGATCTACCCAAACCCACGGGAGCAGAGCCAATGATTTGGCGCAAGGAGAGCTTTAGTGAGGATATCGGCCAGCATGTTCTGAGTGGGAATATAGATGAGGCTTGCCTTCAATGCGTTGCGTGATGAAGTGACATTTGAGATCATGTGCTTGGTACGCTCACTGTATGCACTATTTTGAGCAATTGCCATGGCAGATTGGTTATCGCAGTGAAGAAGAAAGGGGGTCTTTGGGGCGAATTTGAGTTCTTTGAATCCACAGGCCATCACAGATAGCTGTGGTCATTGAAAGGTACTCTGCTTCAGCTGTTGAGATCGCTACAGTAGGCTGCTTCTTACTATACCAGGTAATTGCGCCTCCAGCTAGTAGGAACAGATGACCGGAGGTGGATTTTCTAGTGTGCACATCTCCCCCCCAGTCTGCATTACTCCAGCCAGAGAGTGTCTGTGGAAGGTTGGGGCGATTCTCGATGCCGAGGGTGGGACGGGAGCGGAGATATCCAAAGAGACGGAGCACCGCCTGCCAATGAGAGACCCCTGGATTTTGCATGAATTGGGAGACTTTGGAAGCAGCGTATGCTATGTCTGGTCTCGTACATGAGACGAGATACCGAATTGAGCTGACGGCCTGGCGATAGGGAATGTGCTACATGGCAGCTTGTTGCTCGGGATCCTGTGGGGACATGCTGTTGGAGAGCTTGATGCCTGCGTCCATTGGTGTGTCGTAATGTTTGCCTTGTTCCATCTGGAAGCGTCTGAGGATGTCGATGATGTAGCATTGCTAGAGAATGAGGATGGAACCTGTCTGTAGGTTGCGCTGGATTTGAATACCAAGACAGTATTCGGCAGGTCCATTGTCTGTCATTGAAAACTCCAGAGACAATTGAAGCTTAATTTGCTGAAGAAAGTCGGAATTATTACTGGCCAGTAGCAAATCATCAACATAGAGACCGAGTAGGCAAAAAGACTTTGCAGATCGTTTAAAATACACGCTACTATCAAAGGAAGTACGAATGAAACCGAGCTCGAGCAGAAACTTGTTGAACCTTTGATACCAGACACGCGGGCTTTGTTTCAAGCCATAGAGACTTTTGAGCAGAAGGCACACCTGATTTTCCCGTCCATTTTGAACATACCCGAGTGGTTGCTTCATATACACACGTTGGGATTTGGGAAGTACTCCATTAAGGAAAGCCGTCTTTACGTCCATCTGGTGCAGGAGGAGGCCATGAGCCGCACAAAGAGCGATGATGATTCGAAGGGACTGCATGCGAACAACAGGGGCATACTGTATAATCGAGTCCATGGATCTGTGAGAAACCTTGTGCGACTAGCCGGGCTTTGAAACGGGACACCGAACCATCTGTGTTAAGCTTCTTTTTGAGAAGCCACTTTGAGCCTATTATTTTTCTGTGTGGAGGAGGGTCGACCAGAACCCAAGCCCGATTTTGTTGTAAGGAGTCAAACTCCTCATCCATGGCGTTATGCGGTTGAGGGGCTTCCCGAGAATGTAGAGCAGCTTGGAGTGGCACATGATCATCCGTATGAACTTCTGGATCTGACTCCGGTATATGAGTTGTGGCGAATGAGTATCGTGTCGGATCAGGGAGATCCTCCTAAAAGACTAGAAGACATTGTGACATTGCTTATCAAGGAGGTGTTTATCAGGGGTCATCCCTGACCGATCGGGTAGAGACCATGTACCTGAGGGCACCGAATGGGTTGAAAATCAGGTTCTGAAGGAGAGACGACCATGCAGTGATCGCAAGAGAAGGTCAGACTCAAATTGAGTGTTGTGAACGCGACAATAGAGATGAGATTTTTATGAAGGTCTGCCACCCATAAGACGTTGTGGATAGCAACATGTCGACCATCTGGGAGCTTAATGAACGCAGATCCTTGACCGGATGCTCGCAGAGATCTATTGTCACCAAGACGGACATCAAGTGGAATGAGAAATTTCTCAAAGTTGGTGAACCATTGCCTGCGGGACGTCATGTGACGTGAGGCTGTAGTGTTAAGGTACCACGTGCAGAGGGAAGCTTCATCATCCGGGTCAGGGAGATGCACTATGGTACATAGTAAATGGGGTGCAGGAAGAGCTTCTGCACAATAGGCTCGTGGAGCGTCTGGTCGGGCACCTGATGTTGGGTTGCGTCTTTGAAACTCAGACTTGGGACGATGAAAATTTCGAGGAGTTGTTGTTGCTCCAGACAAATTGCCTTAGGGAAGAGGAATTAGGAGAGGAGCTTGACAAGAAGGCTACTGATAAGTCCGAACCAGGACGAGTAAAAGGTCAACGGTTTTGTCGTTGAGATCGAAAATTGTGGCTTTGGGTGAATAGAGCAGCAGGGCCAGACGTTGGTGGAGTGGTTGCACTGTGCCGGCGCATTGTGTCCTGAAGAATTTTTCCGAGGAGAGTGGGAAGAGTGAGCGTCGTGAGGCTGGCCTAAGTAGTCACAAATGCACGCCATGAGGAAGGCAGTGCAGAGATTAACATGGTGACCTGTTGTAGAGGAGAATAGTAAGACCTGCGTTGACCGTCTCATCAAGTGTGTTCTGCCAAACGATCGAGGAAGTCGGGAACAGATTCAAATTCAGAAAGTTGAAGATTCAAGAGTCTACGATGTGCGTTCACTTGCATTGCAATGTCTGTGTTGTCATACATGCTCTTGAGCTTTTCCCATATGGCCTTGGCGAGACTTGTGGGTAGTTTGATTTACTTGTGCAACACACGGCCGGACATCAGCTTTGCGACTGGTGTACTAAGCAGGTTTTCCAATAAGCCCCAGGAGAATTATTGGAGGGCAGGGATGCGGGTGCTGAAATACATCAAAGGCACACTTGATTATGACATCACCTATACCAAGGGCAACATCTTGACCGGATTCTATGACTCGGATTGGGCAGGAGACGTGGACAGCAGGAGATCAGTGATAGGTTACTATTCTCACTTGGATTTGGAGCTGTCATGGGTCAGCAAGAAGCAACCTACAGTTGCTCTTTCTTCTACCGAGGCTGAGTACAAATCAGCATGCTTTGCTTCTTGGCGAGGCAATGTGGTTGAGGAGGATTTTTGGGGACATGGGTGCAGTGCAGAACAAGCCTAGGCAGTTATCATGTGATAATTAGAGTTACATGGCGATTGCAAAGAACCTTGTGTTCCACACTCCACAAAACACATTGAGATTCAATATCACTTTGTACGCGAGCTCATCATGGATGGAGAGGTCAACTTGGTGTACTGTCCAACTATAGAGAATGCTGCGGACTTTTTCACGGAGGCTCTTGGAAGAGACTTGCTGGAGAGGCATCTTCATCGACTTGGCATTTGGCCCGAAAAAGTAAGTTCACTTACGGGTGGACATTGAGGGGGGGTGTTAGATATCAATGCTCCACTCTCGTGTAACTATGCGGGAACTAGCTAACTCTACTTGTAAGCCCCCCATATGAGGAGAAGGCATTTGAGTAGCTCAATTATTTGGTAGATCCTGGTTTGGACACCAGATGGGGGCCATGTGTGGCCTGATGGCTGGACGGAGTTGGCACACTGCCAACTAGGATACATGCAAGTGCGGGATGACATTCCATGAATGACCGCACTGAGGGTAGACAGAGCTTTTCTCGGGACAGTCCACTCTTGGGTTGTGGGACCCGTTTGGAATCCCAGATGATCCTGAATGGCTCTGGGCCGAACGGAGAAAGTAGGTCAGTTGATCTATTTTACACCACGGTTCTATCGTGTGGTCAGTGGCCTATTTCAGGACCGACCCCCAGTTGACCATTTTGGACGGACTGGGTCGGTCACCAAATTGGGTCTAACCGATTACGACTAGTGGCTATATAAGAGTAAGCCCGGGAAGCCCATTTTATCACTAGCTACAGCAACCCTGATTCCTTAACATCTAACCTCCGTCCTCTACTGTTTCCAGCTCGCCATCGAAGCTTCTTTCATAGGGGTGCACGGTTGGGAGGCAGTGCCATCTATTATATCAGTTCTACAGTAATCAAATTTTTGATTCTCCATACTATCTGTTTTCTCTCTTGCGTATGAGATCCTGTTATCTATTGAGCACAGACGTTGTATTGTTTTCTTATAGTGCCTTATTAGATCCTACATATTAGGCAAGAATTTATTAACTAAGCTTTGGTGTTAATCACTCTTTTAACAAGATAGGGCCTACCCTTGAGTTGATGTAGATACACCCCCCCTTTCTTTGAGATTTAAGGTGAAGAGAGCTGAGTTCGGAGAAGGTTATGCACGATTTGGTGCAAGCGATGGAGTACCTCTAATCTTTGAAGTATTTATTGATGTACAAAGGTTTGTGGCCTTATGTGAAAGGCCACAAACCTTTGAAGTATTTATTGATGTACAAAGGTCTGTGGCCTTATGTGAAAGGCACAAAACAAATCGACATCACTACGGATGAGGAGGATATTGAAGAGTAAGCGTTGGTCGTCATTGCGCTTAACCTTTATCCAAAACCCATTCACTTGGTGGCAAGAGCCATGTCACTCTAGACTCTGCTTGGAATGAGTTAGATAGACTCTATGGAGCAAGTGTAAAGCACTCTCTGATTGCACTCCCTCTGATTGCACTCCATAGGATCACAACGCAATTGGCCACTATTGACGCTATTGCTGTGCTCTTGCAGAGCATGCCCGACGCATATGCTCACCTTGTCACAACCTTAGAGCATCTCCCCTACCCTAATTTGGAAAATATTATTAGAGCTTTACTTGATGAAGAGTGCAACATCCTCCACCTCCTAGCCACTGCCTCACTCGCCTTCGCTTCTACCTTCTTCGCTTCCTTCGACTCACCCTTTCCATCGGCCATCTTCTCTACATCCTTCTTCTCTTCTTTCTTCTCTTCCTTGGCTTTCTCTGCCGGCTTTGGAGGTGCTTCCTCATAGTAATACACTTTCAGTTAACTGGGTAGGATGTATCGGAATATGTAATAGGATGCATGATTCTGAAGGTCAATTATTTGCTATTGATCCAGTGATTAAACGTTAACCGTGGGGCGCAGCCGTAACCTTATATCGAGGACTGCCCTGTGGCGACTAGCAAAGCCAAAACAGTATTCTTGACACACAAGTTACAGCCTAAAACAGAAAAAAACTTAACATATTGGAGTGCAGATGCAAGCTTTTAAATCACAGTTCTTTATCACGGTTCACAATTACTTCTTATTTTTGAACATCTTATCCGGTCGACGTAGCATGGATTCAAATGCTCGTTTCCGGAAGAGCAACAGAGAAGGTTGATTGAACACAATTCTAAATCACAAGAAAGCAGAGAACACAAATTGTCAGCCTACATACCGCACATTATGGGAACGAAATTTCGATCATCTTCGAAGGATTCAACCCCAGTGTCAAGAACTAGACGTCTAAGACAGAGACAGTGACAACTTGGAAACTGAACCGATTGAAAAAGAGCAATTAAGGGGTATGATCAAAGACAACCATAAGAATCAGCCGTCTATCGTATTCACATTATATACTATTACAAAATCAGAGATTAGATGCATTGCAAAGACCTTTGCTGGCACTGCTACATAAGTGTTTATACATGGTTAACCCCGTTTCACAGGATCAAAAGTAGATACTCCAGCAATAGCCCCAGCAATGGCAAGGAGGACGACTCCTCCAGCAACAACACTGAATAACAGATTCTTCAACGACGGGGAAACTCCCGGTTGAGCTGCCTCAGCGATTTCAGGAATGATCATGGCAGCTGCAACCGCAGCAGCAGTAAGTCCAGCAACATGGTCATCTTTGGGTGCAGACGCACTGCAAAAACCAAGCCGAAGGAAACGACAGGGTAAGGGCGGAAGCAGTCAAGTAAAGTCGAGGATATGGGTCGTGCAATTATCAAGTTGGGGGACGTACCTCATGACGATGAGGCGGCCATGGCGGGAGGCAAGCGAGGGGGTCGAGACGAAAGCTGAAGGTGGGCGGTGCTGGATGGCGGTTGAAGACAAGGAGAAGGCGGGCAAGAAGGGGGTAGCGAGAGGCATCGAGATAGCCATAGCCAAAGCGATGACGAAGGAAAGGAAGTAGAGAGGAATAAAGCTCGAGTGGTGGTGTTTGTTTGTGAATGGATAATGGACTCAATGCTATAGGGGATAATCCCAAGCAAATTTGTTCTAAGTCAAAGAAATCATATTGTTGTCACACAATTATATAGCTAGATGATAGAAATATATCATGGACATGCTTATTAAAGGTGGAATGAAGGATTCAAAAGCCACATATATGTTAATGGAATCCAAAGTCAATTTGCACAAGCATGACCATGATGCAAACATGAGCTATGAGGTTGCATACAAGGTCTTGGTGGAAATATTTACCTAGCACGCACATGGTTTTATGTTTGAACCACAAATTATAAGTGCATGGCCTTCTTCTTCAATTCTACCAAGCTATGTTGCACCTTTTTTGTAAGAGAACACTTGGCCTTTAGACTTGAATAATGGTAGGTGTTGATTGAGGAGGAATTCCTTTTCGTGACATGAGCTTCAATTCTTATGACATGAGGTGTTCCTCCTTAGTGGATAATGGCATTTTTTGCTTTGTCCATTAAGATAGGTAGTTTTTGGTATAAAAGTTCACTTTCACATTGCTAGATATTTTGAGATCCTTGCCCCATCATCAGGCCCAATTTAAGCATTGGTTTTTATGAAAGGTATAGCAAGATAACAATGATAAACGTATCATCCTTGACCTATGGGATGGTTGGAGGTGGCAACATTGTTGCCATTGCTTCATCTTATAAAAATGTGTTTGACTTTGAAGAGGCTAAATCTTGCATCTTAACTATGATGAAAATGTCCTCGCACATCTATAAGGTTGAGGAAGGGAACTTCACTATCATCATTAAGGGTACTTCAAGTCTGTCTTCATCAAGGGTTTGATGTTGGTCTATTCACTCTATTTTAAGAAAAGTACACTCACCCACCTTGCATTATCCGGATTGGAAAAGAGTATGCAATTGATATGTGAGGCACACAATGCATTAAAGAATTAAGCTAACCATTTGGGGTTAAATTGTAATTGAAGATCGGAGGAGTGGTCAAGCTCTCAAACACCTCCTTCCTACCCCTCATTATTGTGCAAAAAATTGTCCTAGCCTCAGGGTAAATGTGCAAATGTGGTAAGAGTTTTGCTAATAATTAAGCGTTGGTAGGCGGGTACCAAAGCCTTCGCCTATTATGGGACACCACCACAAGCACGGCCACACAAGGGAATGCCACCATGAGGATCATGACAAAGCCAAGGAGGCACCAAAAAAATACAAGTTGGTTACTATTAAGGTCAAATCAGCTACTCTAATCAAAGTCAAATTCCAAGATTTTAAAGGGACTAAAGATGAAGTCCCTTATAGTCACTTGCAGAGTTTCCTCTGAGTTTGTCATATCAATGGCATTATAAAAAAGGAGGATTACATGAACTACTTTTTGTGCACACTTACTAAGATAGCTTAGCACTGGTTCAACCAATTTCATATTCGTTATTTTAAGGATTGGCAACAAATGATGTCTGAGGCTTTCCTTAAGAGATTCTGACAAGAGATCAACGAAGAAACATGAGTCTATTCAAGATTCTGCACTGATTTTGTGCTTAGAATGCGAGCTTTGATCAGTCAGCTTAGCACAACTCCAGATGACAAGTCATTGCAAACTTTGTTGATTATAAGATGCACTCAAATTGATCTCCAATCTCCAAAGAACATAAAAAGAATTGTTGAACCATGCTATTGCACTAGAAAAGAATGTATCCTCCAAAAAGAGAAGACTGAAGCAAGTGATGATGATGATGCCTTGACCAAACTTGATAAGCTAAAGTCAAAATCATGAAAAAGGCCTTGAAATAAATCGGGTTCAGAGAAAAGCTGAGTCAGGAAGAGAAATGGTGCAACACGTGCTCTAAGGAGAGACACACAAAAGATGACTACAAGACAAAGGACTGAGGGATTTGTTCTAAATATGGGCATGATGAGTCCACATGTTGGTGTGCTAAAAAGAAAACATAAGTAGGAGGAAGGAGGGTAAAGACAAAAATGGGAAAGATAAGAAACAAGGTCCACGTATTTTTTGTTACTTTGGTAATGGTATCCACACCAAGTTTGATTGCCCGTTGTAACAAGAACATTTAAAAATGCTTCAAAGCAATAGGGAAAGACGAGAAGTTGACCCTGGGTGCCAGGTAATATTAGCAAAACTCTCAAGTTCGATTGATGCCCATGTAGTAACCTATTTGCAATAGCAGAGGTCACCAAAGAAGATGGATTAATCCTTCAGGTGATCTCAATTGGAAGACACAAAAATAGATTGCCTCATGAATAACTCAGGAATTGAAGGGTGAAAGCTCCAATTGTGGACTTACCTCCTCATTTGAGAATGGTGCCACCGGCAGATAACTCGCCAAAAGCTTCCACAAGTTAGTCTCAACTAGTACTGAGTTTTGAAGGGGACTGGAGTCAAAAAATGGAAAAAGCATGGGAGATTTTCCAAAAAATGAAGGTCAGCCTTAGAATAGCAAAATTGCTCAAATTTGTACCTTATTGTAGAGAGTCTTTGCTGCTATAACTTTAGACTGAAGAATCACCTGTCAAGACTATGGATTCAATGATTACTATTCTAGTCATTGATACTCCAATGGTGAATGATGAAGTACTTACTATTGATTATTGTCAACAACGAAAAGCAAAAGTTCTCAGGAGTCATTGTGGATGGTGGTTCTGGAGTTAACATCATATTTGCAGCTGTGATGAATAAATTGCAGTTGAAGAATATGGTGGTAACATCATATTTGTGGATGTGGTTAATAAATTGCAGTTGAAGAATATGAAGCCCTCTCCATTCTAAGTTTGGATGGTAGATCAAAGACCTGTGAAACCCATGGGTACGCTTTCTGTTGTTGTTCTTACTATTGGTGGTAATCATTACATAATAAGTTTATTGGTCATTTTCAATGGAAGAGAATTCCTATCCCTAAAATTGGGTAGACCCTAGTTGAAAAGTGCCAAGGTGTTACATGACTGGGGAATCAAATTGATGACAATAAAAACTAGAGATAAGAAAATATAGGTTCTGACCAATCCTAGTAAGGTGCTTAAACGTTCTAGGCCTCAAGATCTTAAAGTGAAGGACTAGTTTTTACAAGATGTTGAAACTTGGCTTATGAAGCTTCAAAGATTACTAGTGGGAGAGCTTGACATATTCCAGATAGCTGTTGACTTGAAACAAATAATTAAGGAAGATAAAATTGCAGCACAACACTACTCTTTTTCCAAAGAAAGCGCTTGGACTCAAGAATGCACCATCTACCTTTTAGAGATTTATGGTTGAAACTTCAAGCACTACTTGACTGAGTTTATTGCTATTTATTTGGATGATTTCTGTGCTTACTTAGCTATTTTTCATCGTTTGACATATTTGGTTAAGGTTTTTAATAAGAGCTGACCAATTACAGTGAAGATGCTAAAGCCCAACAAGTTGCTCTGGGTGTGTGTGTGTGTGTGTGTGTGTACGTACTTACATATGTATGCATGTATGTGTGTCTGTGTAACTCGAGACTAACTATGAAAACACAGCTCAAGTTAAGCTAAAGAAGGTGTTAACCTCTGGTTAACAAGAGGCTTGGGACTAGCTGACTTGGTAGCTAAGAACTTAGCATAGTAAAGCTTGCGTGGAAACCAAGCTAAAAGCAGTGGAGAAATATGATTGGTGCCAACTTGCGGAGAAGTGCATCTCCAGAGATCAAGGGAATGACGTAGAAGACAACCAGCAGGCAGTGACTAATGGTAGAACGTGGTCCCCCTCGTTAGTTAGGAGTATAATTAGAAGGTGGTGAGCTAGCCTTTGATTGAGATAGTGAAGCTCCTACTTAGAGGTAGAGATTGGGATCCGAAAGAGACTCCTTGTGAGAAAACGAGTTTTAGATAGTGAGGTAGCATAGAACTAGGAAGTCTATGAAGACTACTGGCTCATAGAGCTTCTAGTTGAGTTGAGGCGAGGGAAGGTTGAGTGGAGTTGTCATGGAATTGTGTTGCCATGAGTTGTTGTAATAGAAAGATTACTTCTGAAATACAATCAAAGTTTGCTCCTTTATGTTGTCTTTATCTCTTTGAGATCTCTTTGCTCAAGTACTTTTGCACTTGTCTTCATACAGTGTGCTCATATGTTAGTTACATTGACATCTAATTAATTGTAGTTGTCCCCGTGTTGAGTAGAAAACCTTGCACATCAACCCATGCATTGCAAGAGAGGGAATCTTCTCTCACTAGTGCACTTGCACTGAGCTTGTTGGCCACGTGTAGTTGACTAGTCAACTCTAGTGATGGGGAAAAAGACCATCAACATTATAAGTCAAGGACTTTGAGATCAACATTGACAGTTTGGTCAAGGAGACCTTTCCATTGGTCAATGAAATCATGCATGGAGTCACCTTCTTTGAGTTCAAGGAAGATGAGCTAACATTGTGCATTAATCTGAGTAGCTATGTCAATGTGGTCATACATAGCCTTCAACATATATCAAAGTGCTTTGGAGGTGTCTAGCATGTGGACAAGTTGGATGTGGAGGTTGTCACAATTGGGAATTATATTGGAGCATGCTTTAGCATCAACCTAGATCCAAGCATTAACAACATTAACATCAGATGCAGGAGTAGGCACAGAAGTGCAAGCAGTGGTTATTGGTAGTTGCTCGAGTTGTTGCAAGTGTAGGTGGGTAGGAGGAGTAGGGGTTTTGGAACAACATGTCCAGAGTTTAGCCCATGTAAGTAACATCTCCATTTTAATTGCCCATATGCGATAGTTAGTTTTGGGTAGCTTCTCAAGTTTGTATGTGTGGGTGGAGGAAACTGAAGCCATGAAGGAAAACTAGGTGATGGGGAAAACTAAGAGGAGTTTGGAGAAAGGTGGATCAACAATCAAGAAATAGACGTCTGACAAGCAAAGATTACTTAGGAAGATCGTGGAACAATTGATACCATGAGAGGAAATGAAGAGTAGAGAATGAAAGTGCTTGATCAAGAAGATGCATAAGCAAGAGAGAAAATCAAGAAGAGGGTTGAAAACAATGATTGTATTGCAAAAGCCTAAACTAGCTTATGTCAACTACAGAAGGCTAATAACCAACTGATGTATCCATTGTATCATAACTACATGGATTGCTACTAATTTAACTTGGAGTTACTTTCTGTAGACTTACTATTCCAATACGAAGTCCATTCTGTTTTTACTCCACACATTAGAAAATAAACTTGCAATGGTATTTAGGAAAGTCATAAATTTATTTAATAATGCACACGAGAAGTACATTACTATTACAACTACATTAAAGTCATAAATTTATTTAATAATGCACATGAAAAGTACATAGCTATTACAACTACATTAAAGGCAACCTGGAGAAAGTCTCAACCAATTTTTCAATGAATGGTTATTGAGAAATATGCATGTACACATAGCTAACTTGACATTCAAACAGGTTATAGAGACTAGCTTGTTCCCCAATGTGGTGTAACTTATATTTCTTTTGGTTTGAGTATTTATTAAGAAGCTACAAAGAAGTCACTATTTGGAGACGTTGGCAAAATCTAGATTTTAAATGCATGGATGATATAATGATGATTACTGTCCTTGATGCCTTTGTTTCTAGATCATTTCCAACCTTGATAGATGAGGTTTTGACTTATTCGGTCTAACTAGCTTAAGCCTTGCCTAGTAATTGATTATTAAGTTTTATGAAGAGCTCTTGAATTAATGCTATCAGCTCTTGTCTGGGTATAGGTATAGGCAACACACAGGCGCATGCGTGCACACACACACACTTGCCTCCCACACACACGCTCACTTGCTCCCAAAGTAGAGACTTTGTATGCATGTGTGCACGTGCACACACACACACATGCACATGCACACGCACACACGTGTGCTCACATGTTTCCCTAATAGAGACTTTAGCCCTTTTGGCATTGATATTTCTCTTAATCAATGCTTGTGCCTTCCAAGCAAGGTGTGCTTCCAACATGCAGTTGGCATTTTGCCTCCTTCCCCAACCCCATTAGTTTGCCACCTCTGATGTTGCCCAATTGATTGGAGACATAGCTAGAGAACGCTCCACTTGCGCACTTTGAAATTGAAAATACCAAGAAGAGGTCACTCCTCTAGTTACCAAGAGGTCACTCCTCTTCTTCAAAATACCTAGAAGAGGTCACTCCTCTAGTTACCACCTCTCTCTATTACCACATCTCTCTCTCTCTCTCTCTCATGCAATGAATTAAGTCTGATTGGAATAATATGACAGAGGAAGGGGGTATCACTGGGGTAAAGGGCATTGATGAATGTGAAGAGGTGCTGCGAAGGGCAAATATGAGGTGTTGTATTATTCAGTTTTGCTTACCAAGTGAAGAGTCTCCACACAATTTGGCAACTTAGGGAGTGCAGGTCGGCGATGTGATTGGTTTAAACCAGGCAGATGCCTGACTTGCCGAAGGGATAATTTGCCTGAAATGGCACAAAGTAAGGTTGTCCAACATCCTCCCAAGCCGAAGCCTCGTTCAAGATTGTAGTAGGCAATGGAGGACTTTTGTGGTTGCAGCATCAAATTATTGCAGGTTTGCGTCGTGTGAACACCACCTCGCGGCGGTCATATTCCTTCCAACCTTCTTTGCCGCCAATTGGTCTAAACCTGAACCACTTGGTCTAAACCTACCCTTAAAGTTTAAACATCTTAACAAAACACGTGTGCTAATGGAAGTTCACGTGACTCCCGCATGGTTAATTAAAGAGTATCATTATCATTATGTACCCAATGTAGGATCAAAGTCGACAGTATTACGTTGTGGAACTTTGGCAGCCGGGAGAGAAGATCAGGCCATCGCCCATGTATCACCCTTCCCGTGGCGGTGTCAGAGGCGGTCGTGATCGTAAGTCCATCCATCCATTCTCTCCTTACCCCTGTCCTTGGAAACGATCTTGTCTAATCCACATCGAAAAGTACATGGGTAGTCATCGCTGATATTTCTGGTTTGTATTGAGGGTTAAGGTTGCAAGCACTGAGCGGCTGCGTTTTAAGACTAAATCAAGGTAGGGGCTGCGCTACCCTATTTATAGTGTAGTGGTTGAATTGAAAAAATTATGAGGATGATGACTAGAATCCAATGCCGGGTCTTCGCGGCGAAACTCTCTGGCAGATATAGATGGTTAAGGTTGCTAATGAGAAGCTTGGGCTTCACATTTAAGACCCACATTTGCCAGGTATGTTAAATTCTTTTACATCTCCGTTCATCGAAAGCCTATGATACGGAATTCAAACGGGCAGAGAGCAAGGCTCTAGAGTAGCTATGTGTAGCTTAGGTCCACCGATGTAATCCCTGCAACAATTAGGCAGGAGTCTAGTTGTAAATTTCCCCTTGTTAAGTGATCGTCCATGTTGCGGCCTGATGACATTGTGATAAGTAATTAAGTTGTGCATTGCCCTATGAGCCATATTTTCTAAGCATTTTTTTCCTTAGATATGTACATTACCCCTAAATGCAGTGGAACTACTCGCTGCACCTTCCTGAATTCATGCATATAATAGAAATGCAATTATGTGAGCCCGTTGCACATACACCATACCTTTTTCCAAAGTTTGAGCATCCCTGTGGGATCAGTTTCAAAGCCTTGCTAGAAATGCTTTTGGATGTCCTCGGGTAATGAAATGCTCTATGCCTACCATTCAATGTCTGGATACAGTCTTTCTGGACAGCTTAGTTGTTCACGTAAACCAGAGGCAGAGTTTGTTGCCCTTCAATTTCGGTCGTCATGGAGATCTCAACATGGTGATGGGTACTGATCTGATGATTAACTTTATAATGGGGGATTTATTTTTTCTCCAGCAAGCTTGTTCTCTTCCTTTCTGTATATGTCTCATGTCATTTGAGAATTTTTTCTTATGCCTGCAGAGCACAGATGATTATTTAGAAATATGGGTGTAGCCTGCGTGGCCCTCACCACCAACCCCTTCTTCCCCCTTACCTTGTCCCCACTTAGAGGACTAACTGTAGCCATGCAGTTCGAACTTCGCAGGGAAGGGCTGCGATAGAATACCTGCTCCTGAATACTGAGGCCACAGTCTATTTATTAACATGAGATCGGTAGATGCAGAAGGTTTTTTCCTCTGTCCTAATGGCTTGGTGACAGAACCTTCTAACAAAATGGTTCCTGTTCATGACAAAGGTGACTGCAGTAGATGACAGGATGGGAGTCCTGGCAAGTTGTTAGAGCATTCATGGAATGTCTCAGATGGGAATTAGTGTGTTTGTTCAATATAGTTACTTAATCAAAATTTCTGAGGACCCAGTCTTCTTGCCTGATCCTTTCACTTGTGTCACCCTTTTACCAGTGCAAGGTTTTCAGTGTGCTGATGAGCTCAGGATCTAGCCTTTTCAATCAACAATTGTATCCTTTCATTGTAACAAAAGTTTACAGTTGGAGATATACTATGTGCAAGAGTAAGAGGAGCTCTCCTCAGATTCATTGACTCTGCCTGTCGATTTTCAAAGTTTTCCAAGGGAGTTAAATAGGCCTATAAGGTTTTAATATTTAACGTATTTCCTCCTGAAGCTCATTTCTGCTAGTGAACTCTTGAACGATGTTCTTTTCTATAGGTCCCCTTTTTCCATTTCCCCTTTTCTGTGCGTAAATGGCAATATGTTGTCCTTAATATAAGTGTCTATTTCTTTTTGGAATAAGTTTTTGAGTCAGCTGTGAACTTTGAAACTCATGCCATGAAAACTGTGTACATGCTGATTTTTAGTGCGTATGGTTGATTGCAGAGTTCAATTGGGATGATGTAAAAACTGATAAACATAGGGAGAATTATATTGGTCACAGTGTGAGGGCTCCAGTGGGAAGGTGGCAGAAAGGTGTAGTTTGCAATCCTGACTTCTTGGAAATCCAATTTGAGATGCTATCAAGATTCAATCTTCTATTCTATTTGCAAGCTCACACCAGATTACTTCTTGTTGTCATGCTTTATAAACGACTGATGTGCTTAAGGTAATATGGTCGAAGTGGAGAGGTCACCGCTAGTATTTTTAAAAATTTTGTGCTTCAAAACTTTGCGCAGGAAAGGATCTCTCTTGGTATGCAAAGGATAAAAAGGCAGACTTACTTCTTCAAAATGCAGCCAGAGCTGAAATTCAAAAAATTAAGGAGGAAGAAGAACAGGCAATGCGAGAAATCTTAGGCTTAGCTCCAAAGAGGGGGCATCGACCTCAGGGTAACAGACTGGATAAGCATGAAACAGCAGAGTTATTTAGGAGAGGGAAAACTGCGGAAGAGTTGGCACCTGCTTATACAGAAGGAGAGCGTGTACAAGGCTTGGGATTTGCTCCGTAAGTTGAAAGCGGTTGTTAAGAAGTTTGAAGTTAACATCCACAAACTGTTGGCCATTGATTTAATAAGATCAGTAATATGGCACCAAAAGAACATGGATTGGTATAAGGAGATCCATTATTTTAGATTCTATATATATATATATATATAGAGAGAGAGAGAGAGAGAGAGAGAGAGAGAGAGAGAGACCCCCCTTCTGTCTCTTTCTCTCTCTCTTTCTCTCTTGCTCTCTCCAAATAAAAGGTACCTTCCTGTCTATTTCAGCATTGTACTTCCTTTTTATTTCAGCAATGTAGTCCCTACTCATACATGGCAATGCTCTAGTCTAGGGAAGTTGAATTACTCATTTCTGAGGACTGTCTAACTAGGGTAAACTAGTTAGAGTTAGCCAAATTTAGAACCAGCTCTGTTTCAGTGTATCAGACCATGAAAATCTTGGGAAATGTCCATTTCACTTGAAACTTAGAGCAGTAGTTCTTGATGCTAGGGCACACCTTTGCAAAATTTGGTCGCTAGAAGTTGCTCCAATCTCTGTATGCCACGTGTCAGCTTGTAAACAGGCCTAATTTTCAAAGTTGTCAGATGTGAACAATTTGTACATCACTATGATTGTGGTGGTGACCTGCTGAATCAAAGCCTTTATAGATCTTTGGAGCTGAAATTTTGCAGTTTAAGCCAGGCTGGCAGTTTCTAAATTCGCTTCAGTTCTTTGGAAATCCTGCTTTAAATTAAGATTTGTCACTATCAGCTAAGTCACATTTTTTGCTGGAAGGGGTGTGCAATGCATTTCTACAATCTTGCGTGTTTTACCCAAATTTTGCGGGCAAAATGCCTTTCTGCCAGGTGCAATGGACAGATGTGCCTAATTCCAACTGATTTTCTGCAATCCTGGGATTTCTCTACCTCTGCTGATGCTCAATTGGATCCAGTGTATGTACTAAGGATTAAAGAAAACCTAGAATTTTGGATCAGGATTCAGAATGTTGGGATTATTGAAATATGAGTTTTCTGCTTCTGACATGCCTTCAGAGAAGCCTGGAAATCCGGCTAGAAAGCAAGCAATGTTACATTCAGATCCTAGGATGGAGGGAGAAGCACGTGAAGACATTGCAGTTATGGGATTGGACTCAGTACTAGAATACATACATAAATGCATACATACATACGTGCATGTAGGCTGAGAACACACTTTGAAATCAGGATTCAATGGGAAATAAGCAAGTTCCTATGGAGGTTATTCATCGAAGTCAAGTGCAGTTAACTCAAGAGCAAGTAATTCTAAGCTGTTTGGGCCCTATGCTACAAGAAATCAAGGAATCAACCAATGAAATGGAGACTATCCTTGAAACAATCCCTAATCCCAATGATAAATTTGAGCCTGTGACTAAGTCTGAAGGGTTTAAGGCCTCGCCTACAAGAGCTCACCTTATGTACAAAGAGGCTGCAACCAAAAGCAAAATACCTTCTGTCACGAGGACGTGGATTCTAACGTAATTGAATTTACGTGTTAATACCTTGGACCTTGGTGGCAAGGGAATTATGGGAGTCCTGGTACGTGTATCAGGCTCGGGGAATTAATTCCTAGTGATCCGAGGCAAATTGTGCACGTGTTGGTGCATTAATTCCGCCTTGGGTAGTTTTTTGGTGATCCAGAAGAGTGGTAAAAATCCAGTTGCTATTTCTAGCTTAAAATCAGCCAGTTGTGTCTAGGGGCCAAAACCAGCTCAATTGAGGTGCAAACTGGGGCCAGGCTAGATCAGTTACAAGTAGAAAAGCATCCAGGGAAGATTGCGTCCAATTTTGTGCAAGCAGGGAGCTGCTAGGTGGAATTGCGCTAGGTTTTCTACCATATCCAGGCTGGTCCGGGGCAGATTTGGCCAGGGCGAGTTGATTCTAGAGGTTTGCAAGCAGTTCTGGAGCAGGATTTGCATAGGTGATTTCATTTGGGGCTGGATTTTGGCTGTTCCAGGTGCCGGTGCCGAGGCGATTTCACCAAGAGGAGATTTCTGTTGTTCCGGGAGCCAGATAGCTAGGCATCAGCTGTTGTGGCATTTTCAATCAACTGTGACATTTGTGACTCGTGTCTTCGTGCAATAATCACGGATCTCCTTAGGCAGTAAGAATCCTCTCAGCCTTGTCTTCTATTCTTTCTTCCCTCATTCCCCTTCTTCTACCCTCCTCTTCAACCTTTCCTGTTCTTTCCATTTCTATCCCAATGGCTTCTGTAAAGGAATTGGCAGAAAACAAGGTGAAGATTCCCGTGTTACCCTTGTTTCCTGTCGTTCGTCAATTGGACGGGAACAATAATGGGGTGTGGCGTGTCATGATGGAGTCAGTATTACAGTCCTACGACTTGGCGGACTTCATTCTGGTAGGTGTCACAAGGCCAGATCCCCTTGATGAAAGTTTAGGTATTCTGGGTCAGAAGCAAGCTGAGAATTCGGCTCAGATCTGGGACCGTGTCAATGCAAGGGTATGATCGTTCATCTTCTTGAACTGTACTCCTTCGATTATTAATCATGTAAAGCACATGATGGCAGCCAAGAGTATGTGGGAGCATCTGGCCTCCCTCTATAATAGGACTTACCCTATGAAGAGGGTCTCTCTTGAGGTTCAGATGAGGATATTGGATCTTGCTAAGTCTTCCTCTATGCAGGAACATATCAATAAGCTTCATGAATTTCAATAGAAGATACTTCAGGTTGGGAACGAGATAGCATCTGAAGATATGGTCCACCCTCATGTCAGTATCAACAGCCACACACCTGGAAGATACCAAGCACTCCATGCTGTCCTTCACCTTCACGAAGGTTTATGACTCCTCGTCGACCCACATCTCAATGTTAGACATCTTCACTGTGGCTTCTAGGTCGGCATATTTGACCTCAGTAATGCACGGAGATGTCACCAAGAACAATTCTTTGATTATCACGTTAGCTTTGGCTTTTGTGTTACCCTCTGAATCTGAGTTGGACTCCTTGTTTTTCTGATCCGCCTTCTTCTTTCTGAAATCCTTCGCAAAATGGCGTGGCGTGTTACAATAGAAGCAAATTTTCTTCTTCTTCCTCTTTTGGGAAGTGTCCTCGTCATCAGGGTCATCCTTCTTGGACTGGCCATTGTTAGGCTTGCCCTTTCCTTTACTAGCGTAATCCTTTGCCAACAATGCCTTGTCATCTTTGTCGTTGTTGTAGAGCTTCTCCCTAGCTTCTTCCTGAAGTAGTTATGGACCCAACTCCTCAAAAGTCAGAGGTTTGGTCCTCTGTCCTGTTGCCACAGTCGTAACGAAGCTTTTAAAACTCCGAGGTAGCCTCCTTAGTACCATCAAGGTCAACTGGCTCGAGTCCACCTTATGACCAATAGATGCTAGTTGATCCCTCACCACCTTGACCTTTGTCAAGTGGTCATGTACCGAATCTCCCTCATCCATATCCAAGTTGTAGAGCTGATGCTAAAGAAGCAAGATCCGGGTTGTGTTATCTGTTTTGTACATATCCTTCAGAATGGGCCACTCCTCTATTGACGTGTCGGCCATTTGGATGTGAGAAAGCACAGAGTCTGCCGTAGTCCCTATGATCAATGCCAGGGCGTGGGCATCTCTATCTTCCCAAGCTTCGAGCTCCTCTCCATGTACTGGTATGAGTATCTTTCCCTTGTTGTCCACCATATCCTTTGGCTTTGCCTCGGCTCCCGTTGTCAGTTTCCACAGCTTTCGAGCCACTAAATGACTCCGGATCTTCACCTTCCAGATAGGGTAATTTGTCCCATTCAGTTTCCCAAACTCTCCAAAGTTAGGGATGGTGAAAGAAAGAAATCTAGGGGAGGAGGAAGGGAGAGAAAGGGGTGAAGAGGCTTTTGCAATCAACCTCTCTGCTGCTAAACCACACAGCAAAGTCAAACAAACTCAACCTTCTGTAGACCAAAACTCTGTATGCGCACTTCTAGGGCTTGCTGCAGGCGGCTCTCTTGCTCACAACCCTTGCCTTCTGTCTCACCACCTAGATGCCTACTGCCAAGAGACTCGCTGCCCTTCTGCGCTTCCTGCCAGGCCAGATCCAAGGGCTTTTGCCTCGCCACCCTTCCTGCACTTTCCAGGCTGGTTCGGGGCAAACCTGGCTAGGGCGAGTTGATTCTAGAGGTTTGCAGGCAGTTCTGGAGCAGGATTTGCATAGGAAATTTCATATGGGGCTGGATTCTGGCTGTTCCAGGTGCTAGGAGGCAGGATGATTGCATGCAGGGCTGAATCCTGCTGATTCTGGTCTTGGGATCAGCTCTACGGAGCTAAATATTCCTCTAAGATTGATTTGAGAATGGGTTATCATCCGATGCAAATATTTGAGAAAGACCTTGTGTTTTTTTCTCTTTCGACTAGGCTGCTTTGGATATTGTCATGCAACGAGTAGACTTTAGTGTTGCTTTTCTCTTATTAGTTTTGTTGTGGCTATTATAGGCCGAGCTATTATGACGACTAGGAGGAGTTGGGTTTGTTAGAATTATTATCATATTCTAGGCAGTGGCCAATTGAATGTAATAAGTAGGTTACGGGCACTTTTCCCTCTGAGGTTTTCCCCCCTAAGCGCGGTCTAAGCCCTAACTACGGTTAGTGGATAAGATAGGGTTTTGTCACTTAGACAAAACCCCTCACTTCTCTTTTGTACTCACTTCATTTCAGTCCACTATTCAGTACACTTATGTTCAGCTCACACTCTCTTTCTCTCTCTCTTTTCCATCATTTGGTATCAGAGCAAGACAAGCTCTTGGACCAGCTCCTCTTGCCCACAGCTCGCAGCTCGCAAGCCTCGACGTCCGTACCAGCTCCATTTGTTGTACACACGTACGGCTTTACAGCGGTGCCATATGCTACTCCCGTGAGCAGCCCGTACCCTACATGCCAGTCCGTCGCTTCTATCCGTACGACGTACGGTCTGTTCGTATAGAGCCTTACTAGCGTTGCTCCATTCCGTACTTGCATGCAAACTTTAAAGCCAAGCGTCATACCTGCACGCAAAGCCAAGTGCCGTCGTCCATACTGTGTATAGATTTTCGTATAGCATCGTTGCATTTTGTCCGTACCAGTGTCCGTACACCAGTACGAATTTCGTACTACTGTGCAGGTGTCGTACCATCTGTCAGTCCGTACGGACTTACTGTTCCGACCGTACGAGTATCGGCAGCTCCCGTTTGTACAACCTGGAGCTCACCTTTGGTCTTCAGGTGAACATTGCAGGAACATTTTGGGACCTGGGTGCTATTGAGCAAGAAATTGGTCAATTTTTGTGAGCCATTGTTGGGCTGAATTTTTTGGGACAGATTTGTTGTATCAAGCCATTGTTTGGATTAGATTCAATCAAATTTGGGGATAGATTTGTGTACATTTGCAGGTGTTGAGCACATTTGGGGCTTTGGTCGACAAATTGCAAAATTTGGGGCTTTCAGTCAATTTGCCCTCTTTCAGTTGCAATTTCACCCTAAAATTTGGGGCTTTTGGTTTTGAACTGCAATTTCAGGCATTTTTGGGACTTTTAGTTAATTTGCCCTCTTTTGGATGCAATTTCCTTGACGAAATTGGGGCTTTTGGCATTCGGATGCAATTTGGCAGTTGAAACACCATTTGGGAGATTTGCAAGCAGTTTTGGACTTAGTGTGAGTCAATTTGCCGACTTTTGTCACTTTCGGCAAATTTTCTTTACAGATTTTTGGGCATTTGCAGAGCATTGTGGTGCATTTCAAGCCTTTGATAGGTTGTGACAATATTTGTCACTATGGGTAGATTTTCTTTGGCAGACTCTGGTTGTGCATTTTACATCCCAAGAAGGGATTTTACTTGTTCAGTTTGCTGTGTTTTTTTGAGTTTATCTAGCAAAAATGGCTCAGAACAATCCCAATGAGGTGTTTGGAGTCCTCACACAGGAGGATAAGTTGGATGGCACCAACAACTCCTTGTGGAGTCTTATGGTTTGCAACATCTTGGTTGGCAAACATCTTTGGGATTATGTTAATGGAGATGAAGCAAGGCCAGATTCTATGGCTACACCTATCACTCCTACAGCTGGAGGCAAGGGTAGAGGTAAAAATGCAGCACTCCTACAGTAGAGGTAAAAATGCAACACAAGTAATTGGAGCAGTCGCTGTTCCAGTGGCTCCCACAACAGAGCAGAAAAGATGGGATTCTAGGGATGCACAAGCTCTATCTGTGATTTCTCTTTCTGTCATAAGGCCATCCTCCCAAGAGGAGCACAAGTCGCTTTGCAGGAAATGGAGGAATGCACATTCTGCCAATGCTGCTGACGTGTGCAAGAATGAGTTAAGGAAAATTTGGCATGCAAGTCATGCTGTTCAGGGTGAGATTCTTGCATTGGAGACATGGTTGGCTTGGCATTTCACTGGGGCTCTTGGTTTGTTTCACAAGATGATTCAAGTATCTTTGTTCCTACCACAAACCTCTCTAAGTCCAAGCATGCAAGCATGAGGGCGAGTGTGGGCGCAAAGAACGTATCTCTCCATTTGAGGCCAGTGGTGCAGATTAATCCATGGCTGTTCTTCATAGTGTAAAATATAGTGCATATCTAAAGGGGGTTAGGTCTGGTTGTGGTCCTGATATGGCTGATATGGCTGAGCGCTTTTATAGAGGTGCATTTGGAAAGCGATTGGTTGATATGGCAAATGCTTCTATGCACGAGATGGGTGTGCCTGAACATAGTATGCAGCAAACGAGTGACTATCGGCATAGTGTCCGGAAAAAAAGGCCAGTGACTGCAAATCCTGATGAACTACTGGATGAGGATAGTCATAGACCAGAATATGTCACGGTTACAACAAGCAGGCAACGCAATCAATCTAGCCACAATGAAGGGCCCAATGAGGTTTATTTGGTTTTGCAAAGAGGCTCATTATTCCTCACATTCGGTCATGCAAGACCTCAAAGGCAGCTTGGGAGATATTAGAGAGTATGCTTGCAGCAAGAAATGATGCCAGAGTTTCCTTTCTGAAGAGAGTTTTCTCATACGCATATGGATGAGGGAGATTCCATGAATACTCACCTCACAAAGCTTCAGGATTTGAGGGAGCAGTTGCTGAATATTAAAGAAGTTATTCCGGATTCAAAGATGATCACTACCACACTGAATTCTCTTCTTGAGTCCTATCTTACTTTCCACACCTCGCTGAATTTGTCATTGGGGGGGGCAGCAATTCTCTCTCTTTTCACGAGTTGGTAGGACTTCTGTTGCAGGGAGGGCAGAAACGAAGAAATATGGCAACAGGGGCTAGTGAGCATGCCATGTTTTCTAAGTTTAAGCCCAAAGGAAAAGGGCAGCAAAAGCAACATGCCAATCAGCCCACACATCAGCATAAAGCTGATTCAGGACAGCCCTCTTATAAGGCTAAGGGTGATGCAAATAAGCCTAAAAAGAAGGGCATTTGTCACTACTGCAAAAAGCCAGGTTATTATATTGGTGAATGCAAGAAGTGCATAGCTAAAGAAAAGAAAAGCTATTCAGGTATGGCTGTCAGTTGCATCAGCTCCTCATGCACATGATGGGGGAGATGTTGCAACCAACTTTATGGAAGAGCACTATGCCTTTTTGTCTTGCATTTTAGACTTTTCAATGGGTAGTTCAGATACTACAGCCACTATTGAGGATGATCCTTATGCTTTCTTGACTTGCAATTATGATCCTTCAAAGGATGCATGCTCTCTCAGACACTGAATACTTGGTATTTTGATATTGGTGCTTCCAAGCACATCACTTCTAAGAAGAGTCTTTTTGCATCTCTGCATCCTCCACCTACTAAAAAGAAGGTGACTTGTGCAAATAATTCTTCTTATTCAGTGTGTGGAGTGGGGGACATCATCCTTGCATCCACTGATGGCACATATTTCAGAATTTCAGATGCACTCTATGTGCCACGTATAAAGAAGAATTTGCTTTCTGTGTCCTCTCTCAATAGAGGAGGATTTCAGGTTATATTCGATGATGCTAAGTGTGTAGTCAGAGACAAAGAGAATGACTATGCTCTGATGTGGTCTGGCACTTTGTATCGGGGTCTTTTTCAGCTTGACATATATGAGAAAAGATCCGATCTGCACTTTCTGTGAGCACTCCCACTGTTGCGATGCAGAATGCGGAGTTATGGCATGCCAGGTATGGGCACATGAGCTATGGCAGCTTAATGACACTTCAGAAGGATGCTATGGTTGATGTATTGTCTCCTTTGGAGTCACCTTCTCCTCATGCATGTGAGGGTTGCATCCTTGGCAAGATGCATAGATTTCCTTTTAAGAAGGATGGTGCAGTGAGAGCTACACGTAAATTACAGCTCATTCACAGTGATGTCTACGGTCCCATGAGGACACTTGCTTTTGGTGGTTATCTCTATTATGTTACATTCATAGATGACTTCACCAATTACACTTGGTTCTATGGTCTTAAGGCAAAATCAAAAGTGTTTATGCATTTCAAACACTTTGTGGCTATGGTTGAGAATGAGACATGAATCAAGGTGCGGACACTTCGCACAGATAGAGGGGGGGAGTATATGTCTCATGAGTTTGAGGCATTTTGAAGGAGAAGGGCATCACACATTTATAGTGAGGCTTACATCTCAGCAAAATGGTAAAGCTGAGCGCAAGAATCGCACTCTTATGGAGATGGATAGATGCATGCTTACCAGTTAAAAGTTGCCTCAGAGGTTTTGGCTCAAAGGTCTCATGTGTGCAAACTATGTTTTGAATCGGGCTCCCACAAAGACTTTGAAGACAATCACTCCCTATGAGGCATGGCATGGAAGAAAGCCTTCAGTGGATCACTTTAAAGTTTTTGGTTATGTTGCATATTCCCACGTGCCTGTGGAGTTTTGACACAAGTTGTCAGATAATGCACTTAACTGCATTTTTGTTGGGTACAGTGCACAAAGCAAAGGCTATCGTGTCTACAATCCTGCTTCGCGTAATATTTTTGTGAGTAGAGATGTTATATTTTCAGAAAATTCAGCACATACACATGCTGAATTTACAATTCTAGCTTCTTCGGATGATGTTTTTGAGGGGATGCTTCCTATAGCGTTTGGTTCCCCACCTGAGGCTCATGCTGAAAATCAGAATTTACAGCAACCTCCTCCTCATCCACATGCCCCGATTCAGCCACAGGCTGATTTTGTACCTCCACAGGGTGTGGATGAAGTTGTCAGGCAAGAGATTCAAGAGATACACAGAGCCAAAACAGTTCCGAATTGGTTGCTACAGACTCTTAGGGAGAGTAGGCTTGAGGCACCATTGCCTGGCAGGACTCGTAGTGCAGTAAGGCATGTAGGGGGGGCTCTTTCAGTTGAGACAGCGTATGTAGGTACTCTTCTTGATGAAGAAGAACCTGACTCTTTTAAAGAAGCAAAGGATAATGTGCATTGGATGCATGCCATGCACAATGAATTGCAGTCCATTGAGAAAAATCAGACTTAGGATGTTGTGGATTTGCCACCAGGTAAGCATGCCATTGGTACCAAATGGGTTTTCAAAGTGAAAAGGAAGCCAGATAGGTCCATTGACAGGTACAAGGCAAGGCTGGTTGCCAAAGGCTATGCACAGAAGAAGGGCATAGATTATGAGGAGACTTTTGCTCCTACATTCCCGGATGACCACCATAAGGTCAGTTATTGCCATGGCTGCCAATTTTGTTTGGAATGTCCATCAATTGGACATAAAAACAGCTTTCCTTAATGGGGACTTGCAAGAAGAGGTTTATGTCAAATCACCTCTTGAATTTTAACTTTCTGGTAATGCACTTCAGGTTTGCAAGCTAAACAAAGCTTTATATGCGCTGAAACAAGCCCCACGTTGCCAAGATTGATGCATTCCTGGAAGTAAGGGGTTACATAATAGTCCCACAGAAAGCACCCTCTACATAAAGAAGGATGGGGGGATATTCATTCTTTATGTAGATGACATGTTGCTCACAGGGTTAAATGAGGAAATAATTGCAGATTTCAAGCTGAGTTGAAAGCTGAATTTGACATGACAGATTTGGGCATGTTAAATTTTTATTTGGGAATCCAGTTTATACAAGACAAGCGTGGCATCGTTATGTCTCAATCCAAGTATGTGCAAAAGCTCTTGGATAAGCTCACATGCATGATTGTAAGCCTATAGCCAACTCCCATGGAGTTGGGGCTGAAGCTTACTATGTATGATGCAGGTGAATCAGTGGATGTCACACTTTACAGCCAGGCTGTTGGATGCATCATTTATTTGTGCAATACTAGGCCTGATATTCAGTATGAGGTGAGCAGGTATATGCACGGCGCAGGCTGTAAAACGCATCTTCCGTTATTTGCAAGGCACAAAGTCTTATGGCTTGATGTTTCCCGGGGGGGTGACTTGCAGATGCATGCTTACAGTGATTCAGATTGGGCTGGAGACTATGATACCGGGCAGTCCACTAGTGGTAATTGTTTCTTTTTGGGCAAAGCTTGCATTTCTTCGCTGAGCAAGAAGCAATCTATAGTGGCTACTTCCTCATGTGAAGCTGAGTACAGGGCAGCTTTCACAGTGACTGTTGATTGTGTTTGGCTGCGACGTTTGTTCGCTGATCTTTGTCTCTAATTGGAGGGTCCATCTCCAATTCTCACTGAGAATCAGAGTGCTAAAGCAGTGACAAAGAATCCTGTGTTTCATGCTCGCACGAAGTACGTTGAGGGTTTATTATCATTATGTCAGAGAGAAGTTGCATGCAGGGGAGATCAATGTTGCAGACATTTTCACCAAAGCACTTCCATTTGAGAAGTTTGAGGCATTTTGAAGTGCTCTAAACTTATCTCCTTTTGGTGATTGATCACTACCTTGTACACCACATTGGCACTGCAGGGGGGTGTTAGAATTATTATCATTGTCTAGGTAGTGGCCAATGTAATGTAATAAGTAGGCTAGGGGCACTTTTCCCTGGAGGTTTTTCCCCTAACCACAGTCTAATCCCTAACTACGGTTAGTGGATAATATAGGGTTTTGTCACTTAGACAAAACCCCTCACTTCTCTTTTGTACTCACTTCATTTCAGTCCACTATTCAGTACACTTACGTTCAGCTCACTCTCGCCGGAGCTAGCGGGAGAGGCTGAGCCCTTTCACCAAAGCACTTCCATTTGAGAAGTTTGAGGCATTTTGAAGTGCTCTAAACTTATCTCCTTTTGGTGATTGATCACTACCTTGTACACCACATTGGCACTGCAGGGGGGTGTTAGAATTATTATCATTTTCTAGGTAGTGGCCAATGTAATGTAATAAGTAGGTTAGGGGCACTTTTCCCTGGAGGTTTTTCCCCTAACCACAGTCTAATCCCTAACTACGGTTAGTGGATAATATAGGGTTTTGTCACTTAGACAAAACCCCTCACTTCTCTTTTGTACTCACTTCATTTCAGTCCACTATTCAGTACACTTACGTTCAGCTCACTCTCGCCGGAGCTAGCGGGAGAGGCTGAGCCCCTCCCTTCGCTCAGCCTCTCCCACTAGCCCCTCCACTCAGCCTCTCTGCCTCAGCCTCCCTCACCCGCTCAGCCTCCCCACCTCAGCCTTCCTCACCCGCTCAGCCACCAGCAGCAGCCGCCAACATACACTCACAAGAGACTCTCAGTCTATAACTGATGTTTTGGTGTTCACCTTTTGGTGTGTGTTTGTCCCATAGGCCTGTGAGGTCTCCCGAGGACATTAATATTTCTTTCTTTCTTTCTTTCTCTTGCTCTCTCTCATTTCCATTAGGGTTATGGGTGATACCATATTTTTTAAATGTCTGGTTAAAAGGAGGTATGGTAGGCATTAAAGGAGCTTTGTTAGGTGTTGACGAAATGTTACTATAAAAATTCTTACGCTTCTAGGTAGGGAGTGTAACAAAGGGTAAATTTACGTAGCTAGATTTTAGAATGGTGGGCCTTTTAGTTCTTTTAATAAGGGGATCCATAAGTTGCCACGTGGCATCATAGGCTAGCCATCCCATAAGTAAACTTGTAATTGATGCCAGGCCCACACCTATAAAAGGGGGCTCTTCTGTAACTATGTACTCAATTCATTTCTTAATACAAACTTGTTGTCACTCATTACAGCTGAAGCCTGAATAGCTCTAAGCTGAACTAGGATGTTTTCTCCTAGCCTAGGAATCTCCTTTCCTAGCCCTGTTGCTGGTGAAGCCCCTCACTAGCTATGGATCTACACACAAGCCAGGTATTTTGATGGTTCAGCTCTTGAATTTCTGCAACCTACATGCTGTACTTTACCTTTGGATTCATTTGCTGGCATTTCTACATCATTAGGCTGTGAATTAGACCTAAACTAGCAGGCTGTAGGCTAGCTTAGTTACAGGGAGCGAGTAGGAGCTAATGAAAAAGTTGACTGCTATGCTAAAAAGATAGCAAAATTTTTGGGTGAGTGTGGTATTCCATCCCTAGTTTTAGGGTTAGGTTTGGGCCTTTTATGTTTCACATATAAGGCATGTACTCACGGTCTGAGTTTGTCTGATAACTGCATTTTTTAAATCGTGGGCAAGACATGGGTATTTAATGAATTTAATGACAAATGTGTCATGGCTATTCTATGTTTGGGCAGAGGGATGGTTGGTGAAGAATTCTAGACTAGTCTGTTGATGTTGTGTTTGGATGGCAATATGGTCCAGTAGACTTTCATTTGTAAGGTATTTTTACTGTTGAAAGGCCTGCTAATGGTTTGTATTTTTTTTCCTGTGCATTTGTGAATGAATTGTAAAGTGATTTGTGCAGCTTTGCATTCAAACTTGATTGTAATTTCTATAGAAGAGCCACTATACAGTCTTTAGATATTAATATTCTTACTGTCATGCTAGGCATACAATTTTGTGCATTTGGAGATTAATACTTTACCATGCTCAGTTGGGCTGCTGAAGTACTGTTTTTTCTTTTATCATCGATGATGCACTTTAGGAAAAGGCGGTCTGTTCTCGTTGCTTACAAAAGGAATACGATTTTTTGCAGGGCTCCCCGGCATGGCTCAAGCAAAGGTACCTCGATGCAGTCAGGCCTTTTTGAGAGGGCACATGAGTATTCAGCAGATCCAAGTGCAAACAATAGCACTGGGCAGCCTTTGAACAATGAATCTAATGTGTCCAGTGATGTGCTGGACTCAAAAACAAGCAAAAAATTACAGAAGAGGGAAGCCAAGGAGAAGAGGAAGGAGGAGAAGAGAGCTGCAAAGAAGGCATCAAAGTTGGAAAAAAGGAAATATGATGGAGACTTTCCTAACTTGGACAAAGGCCATAGAAGCAAGAGAGGTCGGAGGCATGACAGCAGAGACAACAGTAGCTAGGGATAAGTTGTACCCTTTCTGCTTCATATGTAACCTTAATGATGTGTGGATGGGACAGGATAATGAAAACACTCATGTTATTGGGCATAACTCAGTGCATTTGCTCATTGCAAGAAAGAGGTATATCGACGAGAGCCTCTAGGACGTCCCTAGTTCTGTATAAAATGATTCACAGTATGCATGCCACCTAAGACTTGCACATTGATACGGTGTATTTATAGCATGCATCAGGAGTTTTCCTAGTCATCTGCTCTTGGGCTGTTCTCATCGGTATCTATCTCAATTCACTCTGGCTGTGTAGGCTTTGCAGAAGGGGACTGTTGGACAGTTTCCGTGGCTGTGTGTCTTGACTGTCAGGCGAATCTTACTTTGAATGATGTAGTTTTTTTCATCTTATCGATCGTTTGTATTCACTCACATGCAATCTCCCTTGTCAAGCAAATCTTACTTTGATTATGGAGGTTTTTCTTATCTAATCAATCCTTTGGATTCTCTCACATACAATCACTTATGCATAAGTGCATGCTATTTATTACGTATAACTCGTACAGGTGATTCCAGTCCCCTGTGAGCACATGTCCATCTTGATGATCCCAACTATTAGGGGCTAAATGTTTCTCATCCAAAGATTTCGATTCTTTTACAACGTTTGTGTACACAATTATTCAAGGAGCAGCAACTTTTGCGTAGCAACTTTTATGGAAATAAAGCATCTGGTAGTAATATTTCCATTATGGGATACACAATTACTTTTTGTTTTCCTAGAACCTTTGCGGTGAGCTCTCCTCAAAGTCACTCATATGTACTCTCATACCCATCACTCATGATACCGGAGGGTAGTATGCCCATCCAAATAATTGCCGTATAGCCAAGCACAATATCAAGACCGCTAACAACACTTGGCACGGCAATCTTGCACAACTTGTTAGTCATACACGAATTGAAATGTCGTGTCCATAGAGTGTTGATGTTGAAGTCCAATGTCCTTTGGGAACTTATTGGCTGTAGCTGAAGGCATATGGAGCTTGGCGTAAGTTGAGGCAGATGAGATCAAAGTTTGGCGCAATGGTTGAAGAAGACCCATCATATGGTCATGGCGGCCTACAAGTGTCCACATAACTTGCAACATACGCTAGGTGTTCATTGAGACTTGAACCTAGTACCTCCCAGGAGAGGCAAAGCTTTTCTCAAGGACAAGCTTAAGGATGGATACATAATTACGCAAAACTCAATGTTACATACCGAGTTACAAATGCTGTTTTGGGTATATTCTCTATCCTAACGTATACTTGATGTTATTTTGATCTTAATCCTATTTACATGAGTAGATTAACGGGCTTTAGGAGCAAAATATCTGTACAATGGCTTGCATCATCATGCTCATGAGCTAAATGTTCAGGTGAATCCTTGAAGAAAACTTCTTAGATTTGTGCTATATGTTTTGAAATCTAGGGCATCTTTGTACCCTTGACTTTTCATCTGTATGCCATATATCTTGTACTTTCCCTTTGTCAACAACAATGCATACTTGTTTGTACTTGGACTTTTGGACAATTTCAATTTCTTATCTAATGATTGGTTCAAGAAATTATCAATTGAACATCCATTACTATTACTCCATGTACTTTTATATTTTTTGCTTTTCTAGAATCACTTTGAGCTTCATTTAGGTTGCTTAGATTGATTGAAATGGAGCTTCGATGATTTTACTAGCTCATTTTTTCAATTGCGAGCTATATGTGCTTCTTGTAATGATGGCC
The DNA here is from genome assembly GCF_047967505.1 of Dipteris shenzhenensis. Taxonomy (NCBI): domain Eukaryota; kingdom Viridiplantae; phylum Streptophyta; class Polypodiopsida; order Gleicheniales; family Dipteridaceae; genus Dipteris; species Dipteris shenzhenensis. The sequence goes on along the minus strand of NC_141599.1, from coordinate 50,995,749 downwards.
TTTTCAAGACGGCATATGTGTAGAGAAATGGTTGTGCTTGAGTACCATTTAGTGGTTGTACAAAAGACAAGCCTTAACATTCTTTTCTTCTTTGATGACATCGTTGTCAATGGACACAAGTAGGCTACTTAATACAAGAATGGATAGTGGTGTCTATTGTATGCTAACACTTTCTATGTTTCACTTTGTGAAATTTAGATCAAGTAGCAATATTTTCTTTCTTTGAGGTTGCAATATTTTCTATTGGATGTCGTCTTTCATTGATATTGTTGTACCTTTGGACACTAACCTTGGCTACAAGTCTTATGCGTTTTTAACTTTGAGCATGTAGTAGGGTGGTGGGGGGGGGGGGGCAAGGAGGGTTTGTCTTGTGGTAGTGCATTGTCTCTTCATGTTACGACTATCAAAATAGATGGTATATGTAGCACATTGGTGGTCCCTGTTCACGCTTTTGCTTTGTGGTATTTGTAAGCTCTTATATATGTTCACAGAATAAATAATAGTATTATTGATTGCATATTGGTTTGTTTGATTCTTGTTTATTAGTGTCTTTCTTGGGAATGGGTTTTGAAATTCATACCTTGATTGAAGCTTGAGTATATGCAGCACATTGGTTGTCCGTCTTGTATGTTTTTGCGCTGTGGTATTTGTAAGCTCTTATACATGTTCACGGAATAAATAATAGAATTATTGATTGCATATCGGGTGTTCGATTCTTGGTTATTAGTGTCGTTCTTAGGAATGGGTTTTGAAATTCATACCTTGATTGAAGCTCGAGTATTTATTGGTAATGGGAATATGTCCGCATTCTTCTTGAACCACTCCTCTATAGATGTTGGTCTATTTAGTGACTAACCTTCCCAAATAGTGAGTCATCCATTATCTTTGTCATGGCCATATGTAGCCTTTAACTCAATCGTTTGAGTTAAGTCTTTGGTAACCTCTTTTGTCTATTTTGAAATTTTCTAGATGATGAACTTTACTTACCATAGAGGGAGGGGAGGTCGATACCCTTGTGAAATGCAGTTTATACTTTTTCATGGTATTGATATGTGGGTGGGTGCGTTAACTATATGAAAATTTCATCCTTTTTGGATTGATATGCCTAGTTATATGTCACTATCCATTCTAGCACAACTAGTGGTCTTATATGATCTTGTAGACATTTTTCTTGAACTACATAATTAGCTACATGATGAAGTTGATTTAGAGTAATTTGTTTTCAATGTGTTATGTAGGATCTCTATAAGAGATGTTGAGCTTATCTTGTTTGTTGTTGCCATGTAGGGCTGGCAAATATCTACTTACGTGATTTTTAGAACCCTAGGACAAAAGAAAACGTTTGAGAATGTTAGGCATAAGTTTAGAAAACTATGAAAGTAATAAGACAAATAGTATTGTAAACCTAGAAAGCTCAAGTAAACATGTATAAGAGTAATTATCTAAACACCTCAAGTCGTGGCCTAAGTTTATAAAAAGAGAAATAAAAGCTCATAATGATAAAGTTGCTTGAGAACTTTCAAAATAGATAAAATCTATACCAAAACGTTACTTGGAAAAAAAGTCACGTACAACTATATCCACAAAAGGCTCAACATGGAATCTATAGATTATCAAGTATGTATCTACTGACATGGGTTAGACATAGAAGATTGATGAGAGGATCATGCAAGAAAGCACCTAATCCCAAAGCACATAATCAGCTACATGATGAAATAGATTGAGTAATTTGTTTTTTATGTATTATCTAGGATCTTTATAAGGGAAGATGAACTTACCTTGTTTGTTGCTGCATGTTGGGATTGCAATGTCTACTCACATGATTTTTAGAACCCTAGGACAAAAGAAAACGTTTGAGCATGTTAGGCATATGTTTAGAAAACTATGAAAGTAATAAGACATGAATTAGACACGCAGTATTGTGAAATTAGAAAACATTATCAAATAGGCCTGCAGTTTATGAAATAAGTAAACCAAATTATAGGATGTTTTGAAATAAACTAAAAATTGTAAATACATTATCTTATTATGCTTGAGGTAAACATGGATGTGAGTAATTATCTAAATGCCTAAAGTTGTGGCCTAAGCTCACAAACAGAGAAATAGGAAGGCCATAATGATGAAGTTTCTTGAGAATGTTCAAAATGAATAAGATCTATACCAAAACAATTACTTGGAAATAAAGTCACATATAACCGTATCCACAAAAAGGTTCAACATGGAATCTACAAATTACAAAGTAGGTATAGGAAAGGATCATGCAAGAAAGCAATAAAGATATAATCTTTCTCATGCATTAAAAAATCCCAACCAACACTTGCCAATAACATTGCATATTAGTGAGAGAACTCTCAAAATGACATACGAAGCGGGCATGGAAACGAACTATCAAGTTAAGGACCAATCGAGTGAGGAAGATCTGTGAGATGGTTGCAACTCATCGATTTCACTAATCAAGAATCTAAACATAATAGGGTTGCTCCATGATGCATAGAACCAACAGATCTGACCATCGATCTAAAGATGTACAAAGACATATACTGCTAGATGAAGCACACACACACACACACACACATGGGCCAATAGTTGTTGGATGTCTTTGTTTTTTGTGATGTCCAAGGACTATATTGCATATGGATAACTTTCACGATTTGTAACTTCTACATTGCTCCATCAAATTAGACAAACTTAGTCTCTAAACTAATCTACACATTTTGAACTTTAGTTTGAGATCAAAATATTACACAATTGCATTTTCAATTAGATAATTCAGCTATTGCAAATGCTATCATGCCTATGAAGCATGTATCTTAATATCCAAATATTTTAAAGACATTAAATAATTGTTATAAATATATATTGAAGCAAATGTTCATTTGACAGTGCTATTGCTGAGATTCCCACAAATGAAAACAAGCAATCAATTGAGAATCTTTACTATGGTTTAGGAAGTGCCCAATACTACACTGCAATGGTATGCATACATGTGAGGTCATGCTCAATGATTTTTTCTTATTTGGTTGGAAAGCCAAACTTTTTGGAAACTTGCATTGCACAATTATGGAGCTACTACATGGTGGTCTTAAAGCTTTTATATTTGGTGATATTTGTAGGTTGATTCACCCATTGATGGATGCACTAGAAAATACTCAATTCATATATGTGTAATGCTATTTGAATAGATCTTACATTATTTATAATTTTGCATTGGTTCCTTTTCTAGTCACTACCTTGCAATGAGGCCCATGAGCATGTCAAATTTGGTTCCATGTTTTAATCCACATCATCAAACTAGCTAGCCCATTTGATTTATTCAGCCATTTTGGGCTTCTTTGCACTCACGTGTGGGGCACAATTTGGCGACATGTACAACCTGGAGGCGGCAAAATATGACCATCATTTTTCTCAACATTTGGCATCTCCTGCTTTTCCATTCAAAACTTTGCTTCTCCCACATCGGTAAATCCCAAATAAAGTACACACCCATATCCTATTGTGTCATCTATAGGCTGTGACCTGTGCAAAACATTCTCCACCATGCTCTGATAATATGATTCTCTTGGCATTCGTGCCCTGTCCCTTTTAGAAAATTATTTCCTTCTATTTTTTTTCGGGCAAAAAAGTGAATATATTAATCTTAGTAAGATTTGTACATCATCGAAGTCTATCTTCTTATTGTTCATCTCCGTCCAACAGATGGCTTACAACATAGCCAAACTTTCATAAAGGGAACACAAAAATATATGCATATAGAAGTCCAAGAAGATCCTTCAGGTCCTCCTATAAGTCCTCCTATAAATGCAAGAGGGGACCTAAAAAAGAAAAGCTTTTTGCAGCCTCTTCACTGACATCTGTACCCTAAGAGGTGATACCAGCAACATTCTAAGAAGGTACTCCCTATAGAGGGTCAAGAGAAACCTCCTGTTGCTGAGACAAGGCACCATGGGTTTGTGGCACAACCTCTGGAGAAGGGAACTCAGTAGTAGAATCTGTAGTAGATTTTCTTTAAGCAGCTGAATGCTCAGCTTCATTATGAGATGGAGGCTTCTTGTGAAGGTACTATGGCATTTTTGTCATGCTTTTCCACCAAGGTACACCTACTTTTATGTTCAACCAAACCTGCACTCAGCCTAGTGTGTTCAAGATTATAAGCACTTATATGAAATTCCAACCTCCTTTTTTCTTGTCCCACTTCCACATCATTAAATTGAAAATTGTTTCTAGAGATCCAGAAAAACCGTAAAGCATGTGACCTTATTGGAAACCAAAGCTCCTGCTTGGTTTTGTATGCATCTCCTAATAAAATGGCCTTCCAATTGACTGGCTCTCTACATTCAAACTGAATGAACTTCCATATCTTTCTAGCATGTGGGCAAGCAACAAACAAGTGGAAAATATCTTCAAAAACACCAGGGCATCTCTTGGATTTACCATCCCCCTTCCCTATTCTGAGTCTTCTTACATTGGTCCATAAGCTTTGTGCAAAATGAGCCAAGCTAGGCAAGATATCCTTTCAAGGACATGCTTTATCCAAAGTTTGCCAAACCTTTCATACCATTTTCCCCTACTGTCCTGAAAATACCATATGGTATTTAGAGTTTTGAAGAGCTCATCCATGTCAATAGGTGTGGGTATAAGGAGAATAGTAAAGCTTCCTATCCAAGTAAACTCCCTGTTAAAAATTAACATATTACCACCTTTCCACTTGATGTCCCTGCCAAAGCTCCAACCTACTTAATATCAGTGTCTGACTTTGATTACTTAAAGCAACTCTCTTCTAATCTCCTAACAGAACTTCCACCTTAAATATTCCTTGCTCCATAGTTGACCCGAAGTTTGCAACCCTTTCTTGGAAAGAGTACTCGCTAGAGAAAATTGTTCCTCAATGAGTTGAGCATTTTTGAAGATTTGTAGATGGCTGAGACCCATATAGAATCATAAGCCATAAAGGACACTTTGCCAAAGAATTGTAAAAAAGACTTTATCTCCTCAAAGGCCTTCCATATAGATTGCCAAAGGGAACTACCTTTAACTTTACAAGGTTCAGGATTGTAGTCAGTAGATAGTAAAGGATAATTCTTCCATTTGGGGGCCCTAATTGGCTTGATTTGCTTCATGTTTCTCATCAAAAGTTGAGCCCCATCTTGATAACCCAAGTTATAGAGAGTTTTCTAGCTACAGTAGCTATATCAGCGACCCCTAAACCTTCTCCTTTCTTAGGCTTAGTGCAATAATACCACCTTACCTTAAAATTTTGGAGCTACCTCCCCACATAAAAGATCTATAGACTCTAATGAATATATCTAGACCAGATTTGGAGGGTGCCCAACAAGATTTTAAAAAAATGGAAATATGATAAATGCAATGGTTGAGCACCAACCTCCTTCCTGCAAGATTAGCCTGAAATCCTCTCCACTTGTCAATCTTCTTCTAAAATTTGTCCATGAACTAGTCCCAACTTTTCTTAATGGATATTTCATGGATATTCCCAACAACGCCCTTGTTGATCCTGTGACACCCCAAAATTTTCAAAAAATTATGTTCCTTTCCATTGAGAGTATCATATCATGTTTTGGTATGGTTAATTCTAGATCTAGATGCTTTGCAGAAGGTGTCTAAACAATGCATTACGCATCTAACATCCTACTCTATGTTTCTAGGGGTAAGGGTTTATGTCATCTGGAAATTGATAAGACACTAGCTACTTACCAGACATTAGCTCAATTCCTCTCAGATTACCTTCCTACATCCGAATTGTAAGAAGCAACCCAAGAGAATCAATAGCAATTGCAAAGTGAAGGGGGGCAAGAGGACCACCTTGTCTCATTGACCTCTTCAAAGGAAAAGGGGCCTTATAGAGCCCTCCGTGGGGATGAGCTTAATAATTCCTCCATTAACATGAGAGGGGAGGGTTTCATTGGTTAAGATAAACAAGTAAGGCCCAACAATGTCCCAAAAGACTTTGTAAAATTCAATAGGTAGACCATCCTCTCCTAGAGTTTTCCATTTGCCATAATTGTAATAGATCCCTTTAGCTCTTCAAGAGATACAGGCTTCTCTAGATATACCATGTCAATCTCTCAACAACTTTATCTCTTACTACTTGGCATAACTCTCTGGCCCTCTGAACTTCTTTATCTAGAATCATTGTTGAAGAGAGGAGTTTTCGAAAATGACTGTGTATCAAATTAATATTTTCCTATGTGGAGCAGACCAAAGTGTTATAAGCATTTTTCAACAGTGAAATGTCCTCATTGATCCTCTTCCTTTCTGATAAGCGTGAAGGTTCACTTGGTTGGCTTGTCAATCTTGCGTGCCCACCAATCTTTGCAGTAGATCTTGGTGTCATTTAGTCTTATTTGTTCATGTTTTCTAAGCTCTTTTTATAGTAGTTAGCAAGTCACCTTGGGCATCCAAATCTCCTAATCCAGTCTGCTATTCTAACCTCTTAATCTTGATCTAGATATTGTCCATGAGCAAATATGGAGAGAGGAGAGGAGAAGAGTGGAGATGAGGAGAGAGGGCACAGCTAAAGAGCACACCACAAATGACTAATTGTACACTAGATTTAGTTGAAAATGTGGAATATATACAAACCCCTTTAGGGTTAGGGTCAAGGCATCTAAACCTTTTCTTTATACCACTCTATGTGTTAGTGCTATGCAAAATATTGAACACATGATGTTGAGATGGTTTCTCAACACCTTCCCTGAAGATCAACATCATGAAGTAGGCCTTCCCTCAAGATGATGATTCCAGGGAATCGAAACATTCCATCACACCCCTTTAATGGGAATGTCCTTCCTCTACGTCAAACCAAGAGCTTGCTGGTGCTTCTCGAAAAGCTCTTTGCCAAGTGGTTTAGTAAAGATGTCTGCAACATTCTCTTTGCTGTCACAATGCTACAGGGTGATGTCACCAAGTAACACTCTTTCTCTAATGAAGTGCTCTTTGACATACTGGATTCTTGGCCAACGCTTGAGTCAATTGATTATGATTCATCAAAGTAATCTATTTCAAAAAATAGTCTTCTGAGCCATATAGCCTCACAAAGTATATCACAGTATATTGTTGTTGGCTTTGATTCATCAAAGTAATCTATTTTAGACAATAGTCTTCTAAGCCATATAGCCTCACATGCACCTATTGTGAGTGGCCTATATTCTGCTTCAGTAAAAGACAAAGAAACCGTTAGCTATTTGTTTGAAAACCATGATATAGCACCTTGACCAAGGAAAAATGTATATCCTTGTGTGGATCTCCTAGTCTCATGATCTTTGGCATAGTCATTGTCACAGTATCCATGCAACCTTGGATGACATCCTCTGTATTCTATTCCAAACTGTCTTGTACCTCTGATGTATCTCAAGAGTTTTTCGACTACATTCCAGTGATACTATTTTGGATTAGCCATAAATTGTGCAAGTGAACTTTTTACATAACAAATATCTAGCCGTGTGATAGTCAGATATAAAAGAGATCGGATAAGTCGCTGATAGTATGTCATTGACTGCAGGCTTGTCTAGATCTTTAGTAAGTTTCAAACTCTGTTCCATGGGAGTGGCTGGAATCTTGCAATCTACCATATAAAACTTCTTTAGGAGATTGTCAATATATTTATTGCTGTGCAAATCCTTTTGCAACTAGTCTGGTTTTGTACCTTTCAATGCTTCCATATGGATTGTACTTCACTTTGTAAACCCATTTGTTTGCTATGGCATTCTTTCCTGGTGGAAGATCGCATAGTTGCCAATTTTTGTTTTTATACACAGCTTCCATTTTTCATTCATAGCAGTTTGCCATTTTGGCTTGTCAACTTCGTCTTCAAAGTACACTGGCTCTTTTGTAGCCATGATTGTAGTCATAAGAACATAATTGATAGTTTCAACTTGATTTGCTTTGCCTTTCTGAGCATATGTCAATCTGGCTGGTAGTCAGCTTTCCCTAGTAGACCATTTGAGTTGCTGTTGCTCTTCTAGGGGTGTCTCTGACAATTCTTGCTCTTCTTCATCAACCTTTCCTATAGGTGACTAAGTAATCGGTGTGTCTATCTCTTGAGAATTTGATGTTTTCCATTCTGATTCCTTATCAAAGATCACATCTCTGGAGATAATGACCTTGCGATTCATGGGATCATACAACTTATATGCTTTGCTCTCTTCACTATAGCCAACCATGATGCATTTGCATGAATTCACATCCAATTTTTTGCAATAATAGTCATGTATGTGGGCATATGCTATGCAACCAAATATGCAAAGATGCCCAATGTGTGGCTTGTGTCTAGTGAATACTTCATAAGGTGTCATACCCTGAATCGGTTCGATCGAAAGTCAATTAAGCAAGTAGTTTGCAATGACAATTTCTTCTGCCCAATACTGATTCAAAAGATGCTTCTCATTGAGCATTGCTCTAGCATTGTTTGCTAAAGTACCCTTCTTCCTTTCAGCTCTTGCATTCTACTGAGGAGCATCTATACAAGTGAATTGTCTTCAAAGGCCATTACTTCTACAAAAGTTCATGAGTGTTGAAGACATGTATTCACCTCCCCTGTATGATCTCATGTTTTGATCTTTCTGCCTGTTTGGTTTTTAACCATGGCTTTGAATTCTTGAAAACTAGAAAATACTTCAGATTTCTCTTTTAGAAAGTAGACCCAACAATATATGTTGTAGTCGTCAATGAAAGTCAAGTAGTAAAGTGAACCATTGATGCTGCGGGTCTGAGCATAACCCCATACATTTGTATGTATGAAATTAAGAATACCTTGTGCTTCTGCGAAAGTCTATTTGCTTTTGTTTACCAAAAAACCATGCTTCACAAACTTTCCAAGAAACTATAGTTTCGGAATTCCAATTGCCATATTTTGATTTCTAACTTCTATCAAGCTTTTGAGATTGACATGTCCATATCTCTTGTGCCATATTGCAAAAAATGGCATCTGTTGTGGTTGCGCTGACATGGCATACAAATCTACTACTGAAGCTAGCATTTTGAACAAGCATCCTTCCTTGACCGCTTTTCCTACTAGCTGATATCCTTTGGATTTGTCTCTGATCATGCATTCATCTCCGTTCAAGATGACTTGATGCTAAGCTTCATACATCCATCACCAATCCTTTGTACTAGTGAAATTGTTCATAGGGACATTGCCTTTCCCTTGAACTAGATTCGGTGTGTTATCTCCCATGTAGATGATATTCTTCTATCCATCTAATGGTTTCATCTCTGTTAACTATTATTGATGCTTTGTCATATGAGATGATGTGCCACTGTCGATGTACCAAGGATCCTGATCTGCTTGATTGACTTTATAACTGCATTCCCCTTTTGAATTGCAATCTATGTCAAGATACATTGTTTCATTCTTCTGCATATCCTCTCTTGCAAGAAACATATTCTCATATTCATTAGCATAATGACTGTGACTTGAATGTCCATCGTGATGATTTCCTCAAAATTTCCTCTTGATTTCCACCGCAATGATTTCCTCTTTCTCAATTTTCCTTGATTGCTGCAGGATTGACCACCTTGGTCATACTACTTGTGACAATCTCTTTCATAGTGTCCAAACTTATGATAGTAGTTACATTGAATGTTTCACATGGTGGATGATGACCACTTCGCTGAAAAATTCTACCTCTGCCTCTGCCTCTATCTGAAGCTGAGAATGCTTAATCATTGGAATGACCTTTGCATGTGTGAATGGATTGCATCCTGAGTTCTTCACTAAGTAAAACTGATTGTAGCTCTTCAAGTGTTGCGTTGGATGGCAATACTATGGACTAGATTCTCGTATCCCTCTCCTAGTCCATTTACAATAACTTGAACCATTTCTACGGGATACATGGTCTCTCCTGCTGCTACTGCTATGAGTTGATTGTTGTAATCCTTGATCCTAGGTACCTAAGCATGACCAGTTTCATTGCTATTGCAGAAACTCTGCTTTATTTAGTTTCTCAGTGTGAGAATCTTAGATGTGTTCTTGGACTCGTAAAGAGCTAGGAACGTATCCCATGCTTCTTTTGATGTCTTGATTGTGTTGAGCTATCCTAGCATGACATCTTGCACATTCTACTTGATCGAATGATATGCATATTTGCCTTTCTTGTCTTATTTTTCTTGTGCTCGAGCAATGGCAGGATCTACCACAGGTGCGAACATTGGTGGTGCAGCTATAGATCCCACTGTTGGTGTTGCGGGCAACAGCGGGAGTGGAGCTACTACTGGCTGGATCGTCCAATGGTCTAGGTGTAGACCCATCGACATACTCCCATTTGCCTTTAAGTACAAGAATGTTCTCCATTCAATATTTCCATGTGCCGTACTTTGAGTTGTCTAGCTTAGCATGCCTCCAAATTGAGGTTGCTAGTGGTAGACATGGTGCAAGAAATGTACTCAAAGTATCTATGAAATCATTGTCTAAATCAAATGCAAAACAGCGTCTGTATCAAATGCAATCTGAATTCTCGATGAAGATAGAACTGCAATATATAATCTAATCTGTTACAAGGCTTGTGGCAATGATTTTGAGAATAGCCAAGAGGATTTACAAGGCTGAAATGATGTGCACAATGCCTGAAAATAGCCAAATAGGTTTTACAGTGGTGGCATGTGTATGTAAAATAAAATCATGTGCAATCTGCCCTCTGATCAATCGCTCAATGCCTCTGAACATTCTGAAGTCTGCTCATTGAACTGTGGAACGGTCAATTTTAGGAAATGTAATGATGTGAAACCACGTGTAAGTGTTGGGACTGACTTTTAGGAATTTTTGGGCATGGATTTGATTGGTCTCTCTCGTATGGATGATCTAATATACTCTAAACTAGATCTAGACCAGCCGTCGAACGATGAGAAAGTAGAAAATAATTCCATTTCTTTATTCATTTGAAGTGCTAGATCAGATGCGTCGATGTAGAGGATGATGTGTGTGCAAGAAGTGGATTTGTCGCTAAGGCTCAAAAGTGTGAGATACTTGCTCAAATGGTGGCATGTGTATGTAAAATCAAATCTTGGGCAATCTACCCTCTGATAAATTGGTCAATGCCTCTAAACACTCTGAAGTTTGCTCACTGAGTCGTGAAACCGCATGTGAGCGTAGGGACTAACTTTTAGGAATTTTTGGGCATGGCTTCAATTGGTTGCTTTGGAGTTATCTTTGCTATGGAGGATCTAATATACTCTAAACTAGATCTAGACCAACTATCGAGTGATGAGAAAGTAGAAAATAATTCCTTTTATTTGTTCATTGTAGATGCTGGATCAGATGCATCGATGTAGAGCCTGATGTGTGTGTAAGAAGTGGATTTGTCGCCAAGGCTCAAAAGTGTGTGATAGCTGCACCAAAATGTTGCATGATGTGATGAGCATGTAGAGCACAAAAAATTGAGTGTTTTTCCTTTTTGGAGCGCCCTCAAATTCTTCCCGGATAAAGAGATACGCCTTGATCTAGGTGGAGGGCCAAAAAGGGTGCAAATGATGATGTGGTAGTGATGTCGCCACTTCACATGCAAAGTGTGCACCTGCCAAGGGGTGTGCCAGTGGAGAGTTGTGATAATGTGGCAGCTAGGTGTACATACAATGCATGTGAATAGGTAAGAGTGCCAAGCAGGGGATGACTGCCACATGGCTATACTGATGTGGCTACTAAGGTGGCAGTGAGGTGTCACTAATGACATGGCCTATGACTTTGTCAAAGATACGTGGCCTGCTCAATCACTGATAACATGGTACATTGACTAGTCATCTTGATGATGTGGCACTTTGACTAGTCAACTTGATGATGTGGCAAGTTGATAGAGCTGATGTGGCAAATCAGGTGATGTGTCACTAAGGATAGACTTGAAACATGGCAAGGTAAGAGATGATGTGGCATGCGAGTGGCTGGGCATGTGGGTGCCTATTTGACAAAATATGAAGAGGGGAGAGGAGAAGAGTGGAGATGAGGAGAGAGGGTACAGCTAGAGAGCACACCACAAATGACTAATTGTACACTAGATTTAGTTGAAAAAATAGAATATATACAAACCCATTTAGGGTTAAAGTTAGGGGATCTAACCCTTTCCTTTATAGCACTCTGTTGGGTTAGTTCTATGCACATATGATCACGTGATGGTGCTATGCACACATGATCACATGATGTTGAGCGTGAACTCTCAACACCTTCCCTCAAGATCAACATCATGAATTAGGCCTTCCCTCAAGATGATGATTCTCGGGAATCGAAGAAGGACTAAACATTACATTCCATCATGCCCCTTTAATGGGAATGTCCTTCCTCTGCGTCAAACCAAGAGCTAGTCGATGTTTCTCGAATAGCTCTTTATCGAGTGGTTTTGGTAAAGATGTCTGCAACATTTTCTTTGCTATCACAATGCTGTAGTGTGATGTCACCAAGTAACACTCTTTCTCTGATGAAGTGCTCTGTGACATCAATGTGCTTTATCCTCGAGTAATATACTGGATTCCTCCGATTGATTATCACAGTATATTGTTGTTGGCTTTGACTCATCAAAGTAATCTATTTCTGGCAGTAGTCTTATGAGCCATATAGCCTCACATGCACCTGTAGTGAGTGCTCTATATTCTGCTTCAGTTGAAGACAAAGAAATAGTTGGCTATTTGCTTGACAACCATGATATAGCAACTTGACCAAGGAAAAATGCATATCCCTGTGTCAATCTCCTAGTCTCATGATCTCTGGCATAGTCACTATCAAAATATCCCATGCAACCGTGAATGACTTCCTCTATATTCTATCCCAAACTATCTTGTACCTCTGATGTATCTCAAGATGCTTTTGGCTGCATTCCAGTGAGGCTGTTTTGGATTTGCCATAAACTATGCTAGTGAGCTTATTGCATAACAAATATCTGGCCGTGTGATAGTCAAATATATAAGAGATCCAATGAGCTGCCTCTAGTATCTATCATTGACTGTAGGCTTTTCTAAATCTTTAGTAAGTTTCAAACTCTGTTCCATGGGAGTGGCTGCAATCTTGCAATCTGCCATATGAAACTTCTTCAGGAGACTGTCAACATACTTGAGCTGACTCATGAATGTGCTATGTGAATCTCTCTAGAACTCAATTCCAAGACAATAATGCATAAGTCCAAGATCTTTCATGTCGAACTCTGCTAGAAAAGTCTTGTTTCAATTTTCTGATGAAGCTATCCTTGCTTCCTGTCACAATCAAATCATCTACATACAAAAGTGCAATAGTAATGTCTTCCCCTTGAACTTTGTAGTAGAGAGTATGATCTACATTGGACTTCATGTATCCCAAATCAGCAAAATACTTGTCAATTTTGCTATACCAACTTCAGGGTGCTTGTTTAAGTCATAGAGACTTTTCTTGAGATGGCAAACCTTATTCTCCTTTCCTGGTTCAACATAACTGCTAGTTGTTGCATGTAGACTTCCTCGTCTAGATAACCATTGAGAAATGCATTCTTGACATTGAGCTGATACACATTCCATCTGCTGATGTTGCTAGTGATATCAAGAACCGTATGGAATCCATCTTTTCTATTGGAGCATAAGTCTCATCATAATACAAGTTCTCTCGGCAGGATCCAGTTTTCTTCATCACGCAGGCCACTTGGGCATACATGGAAAGCTTATCCTGGCATCTCACAGAGACAGATGCAGGAGCGGTGACTTGGCACCCAGTTTGGCAGATCATATGGAGTATTGTAGGCTGGCATATATGGACTTCCAGATCCGCACAAACCCTAGGAGATCAGGCTGCTTCTACTACCCAGACCCTAGCAGACATCTGGAGCATGATCATTCACATGCTCAAGGGTCAGTGGGATCAGAGTCAGGGGGACTCTCGGACAGGGAAGGAGAAGAGACGGCGCTTCCTTCACGATTGGGACCATCAAGAGCTTTTCTTCCAGCACTCTGCTCAGAGTCTTCAGTGGCAGTACTCGCCCCCACCATGGCTGTTTGTCCACACTCAGATGATTATGCCCTGAGAGGCTTGTAATTATTTTGTTACCACGAGCTGTAACCATTTTGTGATTGCAGCCCGCTGGCCTCTAGGCCTTCTTGTACTCTCGTTTTCAAGCAATATAATTAGCACTACTTTTTGCGAAAAAAAAAATTAAGTATATATTTGTGGCAATATACGCTATGAAATAGATGCATCTTCATTGTTTTAATGATGCTCTTTTACAGTACAAAAAGTACAGTGCATTATGGTCATATGGATGACATTTTCACGTGGAACACATCGATTCAAAGAGAGTCACATATGATTGTGGAGTCATGGCTAACTTCACACAAGATAGCTGAGCAAGTGCTTCGAATACCAATCTTCTCTCCTCATAGTTGGATTATTGTGGAACCATACGCAAAATCTATGAAATTGATTTCAGACGATTTAGTATTTTCATTCTTGATGTAAAATGGTTTAATGCAACAGTGAGAAAAGACAGTAGCAGTTTCTTTGCAATAGACTCCACCAAACTTTGGACTGATGAAAGCATAAGGGAGGATCTATGCACCACAGGGAGGGTGCGTGAAGCATGGCCGCAAGAGAGGCAAAATGGGCATGTCCTTTTACCCCGTGCACATGGAAGTTATCAAAGCTAGAGATGGTGGCAGTGAAGTGAGCTATCACTACAATTCATACTCCTACTGGATGCATGAGGTGTTTGAAGGGGGCCTTCACAAAGAGAAAGAAAAGAGGTGTAGAGCAATTGAAATCTCATGATTGGCACAAGTGCTTAGTGAAAAGCATCTTCCAAATAAGTATTGGGTAGAAGCAATAGCCACAGCAAACTATTTGCTTAATCAGCTTCCTACCGAACCGATACAGGGTATGACTCCTTATAGCCTTTTTCCAGGGCTTGCATGCTACTCAAAAGAAAAACTCATGTCTAAGGGTAAGGAAGCTCGATGGCTCTTGGACGCACTCTTTCTCTGATCTCCAAGATGAATGCCAAAATTATTTCTAGAAATTGTTCTTCGCTCCTAGTTCCCCATCAAATCAAATGACTGATGCTAGGACTGAATTTCTCCAATATGTTTCTGGAATAGTGGAAATGGATGATGCTCTTATCTTGGAGAGATCTTTTACTGACACAGAACTTGATAATGCATTGTTCCACCTTAGCAAATACAAGTCCCCTAACTGGGATGGCCTTACGGTGGAAATTTATATTTCTTTTTGGGATGATTTGAAAGAAGTCCTCTTGCAAATGATCAATGTTGCCTGGCAAGAAAATCAGTTGCTGCACTCTTGGAAGCATGGCATAGTCAAACTTGTGCCCAAAAAATCTCGTGTCCCATTCAAATGTTCCCAAATGGTAGACGCCACATTCTTGAAAATATGCATGGGATCAAGCAGGTGATTGATCTTGAGGTGGGAACAAAATGGTAGCCGATAAAAGATGGAGTATCCACAAAAAAAAGGTGTTAGCGTGCAATATTTATTTCCATTCAATATAGCACACAATAGTTACAAACCCTTACCGGCTCATGCTAAGTGGTGGAGTTGTGGAACGGTCCCAAATTCTCATCCAATCTCCTTTAGTGAGTGACTATGGAGGGACTTCATTCCAAGGGGCGACATATCTAGGATGATCAAGTGGGAGAAATCGATGGTGATTCTCATAGATGACCTTATTCAATGTGTCTTCCCGTGAAGCGCAACTAGGAAAGGACCACAAACAGGACATGCATGGTAACCCGATGTAGTGAGACCTAAATAGTAGATGCAATTGCATAAGCAAGGTGGGTTTAGGGTGCCACATCGATTGCCTACTCATAATTAAAAGCTCAATGCTTACCTGAACACTTACCATAGCCTGGAAAGTCATGCATTGTCCACATCAAGACTACTTTGCAGTTAAAGTCTCGTGACAAGGGAGGCTTGCTCATGTCATGCACCTCGATACCTCTTCAAAGTACATCCAACTCATCAATCAAAGGCTCCAGATAAACCTCAGGATTTTTGACTTTATGTTTCCTTGGAATTAGAAGGGATAACATAACATGTCCTTTCTTAATCGCCATAGAGGGTGGAAGATTATAATTCACCAATATCACTGGCCATACACTGTAAGAGGTGCTTTTGAGACCAAATGGGTTCACACCATCCATACCCAACCCAAGTCTCAAGTTCCTAGGTTCTTCCTTGAAGCTTGGCCATGTGTCTTCAATATGCTTCCACGCAGGAGTGTCTACGGGAGTTCTCCACTTGCCATCGGTTGATCGATGGGAGGAATGCCATGACATGAGCTTTGCAATGGATTTGCACTTGAACATATGTTGGATGTGAGGGATTGGGGAAAATGTTGCATAACCTTGCGAGGCACATCCAAAGTTTTGAGATATGCTCCAAATCTTGCCTCTCCACAAGTAGGACACTCTCTTGCCTCCTTATGTGGTCCACAAAACAGAATGCAATCATTAACGCATGCATGGATGCACTTGTAATTCAATCCTCCAAGAGAGGTCACATGTTGCCTTGCCATATCTCTTGAGGTCAGTAATTTATTCTCCCTTGTAAGCATTTTACACAATAGCTTGCACGTGAAGACCATAAATGAGAAAAAGTATTCCAGTAATTGACCCATTAGCATAATTCACCATGTTTGGAAAATAGACACTAAAGCTTACTTAAGTAATGCATTCAAACTTGCATTGCTCCATCCATAGATGGTCTGCAAGTTTAGTAACTCAAGGGAGGCACGTAGAAGAGAGAATGTGCACCCCTCAAATAGTGGTGTCGATGTTGCAGTAAAAAGATCGTCCTACTCCATGCTATCATCCCTACTTGAGGACTGATGGACAAATAAATCCCACACCATATCATCAAACCCTCCTCCTCCATGGCCTCATGAGGTAATGGTGGAGGGATACTATCACCATCACTCCATGCATCGATAATGGTCCCTCTTGAAGATCCCACCTCATATCGCCGACACTTTGCCTCCTCACGATGAGCATAGGGCAACATATGTGGGTGTGGCACTGTATCCTGTATCAAATTAAAAAAGGATTATATATCAAACACATGAACACCCATAGGTATCTCAATCAACCTCAATGCTTTAACACTTACTCGGGATACAGTCGTATCCCATTCTTCATAATTTGAGATGTAATTGAGTGTAATTCTAGGTGCACGATAAATGTTTCCTCCACATCGATCACACATACATTTGATTTTTTGCTCCAACCACATTTCTCAATTGTGGATACGGAGGGATTCATCCTCACTAGAGCTACTTGCTTAAAATGAAGACATCCTATAGATAAACAATCCAAAAATTTTGTTCTTCCTTGAGTATTTAATGAGAAAAACTCTGTATCACGTCTATAAGCGGGTCTGTACTGTGGAATGCATCTATAGGTGCGTCTAAAACACAATGCAGATGCGCAAAGTGTGGGTTGGTTTTTAAACCTACTTTTAGCATCGCGCTTGCTTTCCTTTCAATACTTTTAGTATCATGCTTGTTTCCTTTTAATACACATCTCCAAGCATACACACATAGCTCCAGGCACCCACACTCATCTCCAAGCATACAAACTCATTCCCAAGCATACAACAGAAGAGGGTGAACAAGGAAGCCACCAAAGAAGAAGGAGAGGAAGCTTTGAAGAAAGACAAGAAGCTTCCATACCTCTATCCAAGGTAAGTCTCTTGGTGGTTGGTATTCTTTGGAAGTTGTTCTCTTTAGATTTGTCCTTTGTCATATGCAGGGAAAATATGTGTGTTGTACTATTGTTCTGTTTGGGCCCGGGCGCATGTCCTTTTCGCATCTGTTAGAGCGCATCTAACAACGCATCAAAATTTATGGAAAACAAGGTAGACGTGCTATTTGCTGTGTCTATAGATGTACTTTGACAGATAGTTTCTAACATGGTAGTTTCCCTTCCCCTTCCCCTTTCCCCTTTTCCTTCCCCTTCCCTTCCCCCGTCCCATGATGGAAATTGGACTGTAGCATGAGGGCGGGATAAAGAAAGAGGGCATGCATGATGGAAATCCCCTTCCCCTTCCCTTTCCCCTTCCCATCTCCCTTCTCCTTAATCCAATCCCCCTTCTCCTTCTGTTCTCCCTCCTCCTTCCATTCTACCATCCTCCCTTCTCTTTCCTTTCTCTTTTCCCTTGCATGCATGTTTAAGTCAAAATTTCAATGCCTTAAGCATTCGTGTCTTCAAATAAGGGATTGCATGAATTATGGAAATACGAGATTGCATGAGGGAAATTGGACTGTAGCATGAGGGCGGCATAAAGAAAGAGGGCATGCATGATGGAAATCATGGGATTGCATGCATGATGGAAAGAGGGTATGCATGATGGAAATCACAGGATTGCATGCATGATGGAAAGAGAGCATGCATGATGGAAATCATGGGATTGCATGCATGATGGAAAGAGGGCATGCATGATGGAAATCTTCTTCTCTTCTTTTTTGCAGTTCATCATGTGCTCTTCAGGAGCCTCGCCTGATCTTCAAGATGCCATATTATAGCAGTTATATAAAATTTTGGGGCACCCTCCCACTCCTTAGGAGTTATACACATACATGACAAGTACTCAAAATGCCCCCCAAAAGTTGGCAGTATAGACTCCAAACCACCCCAACCCCACACTAGCTGAGATTATTCCTGTGGAGTCAAGACAACCTAGCACGCGATAGAGTTGCCAACCTTCTCCCCGATCATCAAGAGTCCCTTCTCCCCTATGGTCTAGAGTCCCTTCTCTCCGATCATCAGCACTCCCTTCTCCCCTGCGACGATCTAGAGTCCTTTCTCCCCCCCTGTAGTTAGGAGGGCCTTCAGCCTTGCAGAGCCACCAGCGTACTCCCGTGTAGTCGAAAGTCCCTTCTCCAAACATGAGTGGCCAGCGTACTAGCTTGTCACGATAGGGCAGCAGGCATAGTAGCAAGGAAAGCTCTAGGGGATGCATGGCACAGTGCTTTGGGGGGGTAATGGTGGGGGCGGGGAGGATTCAAATGATGCAGATGTGCCAAGGGGTGATGGTATGATCTTTTATGACATCACTCAAAGAGGAGGCATCTTGATGGGGGACGGACATCATAGCCTTCATGCACTCTATAGTTGCTAACAACTATAGAGATTGCTTTATTCCATACAAAGAGCATCCAAAAAGGTTGGCTAATGAGGCCATCAATGTTGTACGCTCTAGGTATCCCAATCGCCCCAATGTTGAGTTCGCAGAGAAATGGGCAAAGTCAAAGATTGTTGTTACTTGCCAATAAAAGATCTTTGCTTAAGAGGCAGGCACTAGCCGAGATTGCCAAGAAAGAAGGAGGTCAACCACCAAGGGGCCAGCCCCACGTCACTCATAAGCGTGAGTGGAAGAAAACAATGAAGTCAGTGAAGGCGGACCTCGCAGACCCCAGTCTGTAGCACGTGGAGGCACAAAGGATCCAAATGGAGCAATATCAAAACGTGTATTTTGAATCAGGGGGTGTTAAATCATGGGAGGCCCAATTTGTAAGTATCAATCTCAAACTATATTGTGTTTATGTGGTTTATTAGGAGGTTATTTCTTTGTACTAACCCCTTCGCAAATTGTGTCATCTTGCAGCTTGATATCGTGGGCTGCTACCCTACTCTTGTCAAGATAGCCTACCATCGTGGACATTGCAGAGGACATACATGGAGGCACTTCTATGATGAGGGGTTGATTACTGAGGAGCAGTATATCCGTGCTATTGGAGTGCCCCCCTAGGTATTTAAAAGTACTTAAATAATGTCAATATTGTAAATAAAGATTTGATTTTTCATCATTGATACATGTTGTCCCTCGTTTACAGGCCCCTGGGGATATTCAAGAGGAAGAAGGCGAGGATACTGAGGAAGAAGAAGGCGACGAAGAAGGGAGTGATGATGCACAAGACTTAGATTAGTCGTAGAAGTAGTGCTAGAATTAGTGCTAGCTACTCTTTTTTGTACTTGAAGCCACTGGCTTGGCTTCGTGCCTCTCTTGTATATACACTCCTCTTATTTTTTGTACTTGAAGCCACAAGTGGCTTGGCTTTGTGCTATATGTACATACAAGCACTTTTTGGGCTATGAATTAACATATGCTCCTTTTATTTTTTTGGCATTCAATTTCCTTGTGCAATGTTCTATCAAATGAATGCCTTGTGAACTAAACGTTTTGGAGTTGTAATGTTTTATTCAGAATTGTAATCATCGGCTATAGATGTGCATGGAATGGTGCTAATTAAAATGCCAAACATGCTAGTTAAAATGCGGTTGGCTGTAAGAATTGAATTGCACACTATGGAAATGGGATTCCTACAATCACACAGCATACACAGCATTCTATTCAACCACACAAATATCTACTTTTTCTTTTTTTTTTTTAATCTGCAGAGCATTTATAAGTGCATTTTTCTATTTTTTTTTAATTTCTACAGAGCGTCTAATAGCGCATCTATAGATGCGTTTGTCTGTTATATAGACGTTATAGACGTGCTAATAGATGCGCAAATAGACACACCCGTAAGTAATGTTTGTGTGCGCATCTATGGATGCATTGTGTTGTTGTGTAGATATGATTATATTGCATGCATTTTAATTTGTACCTTTATTAGAACTCAAACTCCATACTACGTATATACATAGAAAAAAATAATATTGAGGATTGAGGGTATTAGGTTAACAAATTCTCCTAGCTTAGAAATTAGTAGTAAAATTATTTATAACTTCTTGCGTAAGTAATGCTAGCTATTGCACCAGTGTGTGTAAAATACCGACATCCGTCAATAGAGCATGATGTTGTAGATGATTATGGTGTAAATAGATGCTTACTCGAGAGAGAGAAGAATGTGGGAAAAGGCAATTTGCCGTCCCATGCCTATTTCAATAGGTAGATTACCGCATTCACAATCATCCAATTACATCAGGAGGGGGCAAGACAGTTGGATGATTTCTCTCTGTCAAGGTCTAGCAAGCTTGCATGAAGTATTCTAAGTTAGTGTCCCAAATAGGCACATTGATTTTGGATGTAGAACTGTAAACGATTCAATATATTGTTATGTGTCCTACAACCTAAATGATATCGTAGTGTCAAGAACATGAAAACTAATGTGAATATACATAGTACTTATATAAATTTTTGTATGTTTCTCTTACAGTCTTTATTGGAAGCATGGCTCTAGAAAAATGAGGAAGAAACCCAACAAAGGCTCACGATTACGTTACGATGTTGCCTAACAGGAAGTGGAAATGCAACTTTTGTCATGAAGAGTACTAAGGCTCTAGCACAAGATTGCAAAAGCACTTCTTGGGTGATAGCAACAAATAGATTGGAAAATACAAGGAGCCAGGAGTTGAGAGAGTTATAGCCATTCTAGGTGGACAAATGCCTAAAAGTATAGACAACCAAGTAGATGATATAGTCACACATCACCAATCCCAACCTCAAGAACATATGCTTGATAATATACTCACACCTCCAGCTAGTCAATCTGTAGATGTGCCACCTCAAAGTAGTGGTGTGGCCTCATTCACATAGATAGCAAGTTGCTCTATGAAGTATATGGAGAGTGGACAATAATGCAGTGACATGTCTCGTTCACAATCGCTTGCACGCCTACAACAAAGATCTTTGGAAGAGTCATTTAGATAACAACATATAGAGAAAGCACAACAAGATGTTTTTGAGGCCATTTGTCGCACCGGCTACCCACTAAGCATGGTTCAAAATCCGCATTGGAAAAGAGCCATGGCATCTGTAGCAAAGGTGGGTCCAAGCTTTACATTACCTAGTTACAATGCTATCCGCAAGTACTACTTGGATGCATACTATGAGAGGATGAAACTAGAGATGGAGCAAGTAGTATACGATGGTAGTGAGAGAACAAGATGTACCATTGTTAGTGAGGGATGGAAAAATGTCACCAAGAGGCCTCTGATCAATATCATGGTCGTGAGAGGCTTTTCATCAATCCATTGACACAAGTGGTAATGCCAAGACAAGTGAATACATTGCTGAACAATTAGAGGGTGTAATTCTAGATGTTGGGGAGCCTAATGTTGTTTATATAATCACTGACAATGCTAAGAACTGTAAGGAAAGCTGGAAAAATATAAATAAAAAATATCCAGCCATTTGGGCATCGACGTGCTCTTGCCATTTCGTTGACCCTGTGCTTGAGGATTGGTATAAATCAGCAGAGACTCTGTGGTTCAAAGCCACTGTAGATGAAGGACGAAGATTGGTGTTATACTTCCTCAACCATGAGAGATTGTTGGGCATATTCGAAAACCACCAACCTACTGAACATCCACTAGAGTTTTGACAAAACACATTTTAGAACAAACTATATAATGTTGGACCGTTTATTAGAAGCTACAGGGAGTTGTAACAAAGACATTATTCAGTGTAGAAGCTAGCGAGTGGATAGTTGAGTCAACCTCACAAAATGCTCGTATTAAAGTCACAGAGATGAAGCAAATGGCTCACACTGCTAGCTTTTGGAAGAGAATAGCTGATGCGGCTGATGTAATGAGGCCAGTATGGTTTGCCATTCAAAAATTAAATGGTAGGCTCATGAGCATGTCATGAATACTACCTCCGTTGAAGTATGGACTGATTAACCAATGATTGCTAACATGTGTGTAACCAATTGCGCGACACACGACCCTATGCATTACGGTCATTGCCAGCTTTGTCTTCAAATATTTATGTGCATGTGCAGTATCGTGCCTCAACTTCTTACGAGCATAAGATAGGGTTGGCTTGAAACCTAGCACACAAAAAACACGTTCTTTTCTTTAAAAAAACGTAACTAAAAAATTCCCAAGGGGAAGGGAAGGGAGGGAGAGGGAGAGGGAGAGAGAGGGGAAGGAACAGGTAAGGGAAGGGGAGGGGAGGGAAAGGGGAGGGAAGGGAAGGGGAAGGGAAGGAAGGGGGAAGGGAAGGGGAGGGTGAGGAAGGGGAAAGGGGAGGGAAGGGGAGGGAGAGATAGACAGAGAGAGAGAGAGAGAGAGAGAGAGAGAGAGAGAGAGAGAGAGAGAGAGAGAGAGAGGGGAAGGAAGGGGTAAGGGAAGGGGACGGGAGGGTAAGGGAAGGGAAGGGGAAGGGAAGGAAGGGGGAAGGGAAGGGGAGGGGAGGGTGAGGATGGGGGAAGGGGAGAGAAGGGGGAGGGAAGGAAGGGACATGGGGAGGGGGAGGGAAATGGGGAGGGGAGGGGAAGGGGGAGGGGTGAGGAAGGGAAGCAGAGGGAAGGGTGGGGAAGGGGCTTCCCTAATGCATCCTTTAGCGGCCGCGGCCGCCGAGCGTGCAAAAAAGAAAAGAAAAGGAAAGCAAAGTTTAAGGGGAGGGGAGGGGCCTAGAAGGGGGAAGGGGAGGGGAGGAGTGAGGAAGGGGAGGGGAGGGGAGGGTGGGCAAGGGGCCTCCCAAATGCATGCTCGGCGGTCACCACGGCTGCCAAGCATCGAAAAAAAAGAGCAAAGGAATGAAATTTTGAGGAAAGGGAAGGGAAAAGGGGACGAGAGGGGTGAGGAAGTGAAGGAGAGGGGAGGGGGCTCACTAATACATGCTCTGGCAGCCGCACCGCCGAGACTGGCCACAAAAAAAAGGGTGTTTTGCAGTTGCAGTCGCGGTCGCTTGATTTGTGTTTTGGAGGGAGAGGGGGAGGGGGAGGGGCGAAGGGAAGAGAAGAAGAAGAAGAGGGGAGGGAAGAGGGAGAGGTAGAGGGGAGAGGAAGGGAAGAGAGGGAGAAGAGAGAGGGAGAGAGGAGAGGAAGAAGAGGGAGAAGAGAGAGGGAGAGGGAACAGGAGGGGAGAAGAGAGAGGGAGAGGAGAGAGGAAGGGGAAAGCGAAGGGAGGGAGAGGGGAGGGGAATGTGAGAGTCAATATATAAGCCCCAAACCCTTAAAATTTTAAATTTCCCTCTCTTTTTCCTCCCCCCCCTCTCTCTCTCCCTCTCCCTCTCGCTCTCCCTCTCTCTCTCCTTCCCTAGATTCAAACGTCAAACTCTCTCTCCTTGCTGTTCTCTTCCTTCCCTCCCCTAGAATTCAAACTTCCCACTCTCCTCCCTTCTCCTCGTTCTCCTTTTTAGGGGGCAAGAAGTTTGAATTCTAGGGGAGGGAAGGGAGAGAACGGCAAGGAAAGACAGTCGGAAGTTTGAATCTAGGGAGGGAGAGGGAGAGGGAGAGGGAGAGGGATAGGGAGAGGGAGAGGGAAAAGAGAGAAATTTTAATCTTAAGGGTTTTGGGGATTATATAATAATCTCACATTCCGCTCCCCTCTCCCTCCCTTTGCTTTTCCCATCCTCCCCTCTCTCCTTCCCTCCTCCAATCTCCCTCTCTCTTCTCCCCTCCTGTCCCCTCT
Organism: Dipteris shenzhenensis; assembly: GCF_047967505.1. NCBI lineage: Eukaryota > Viridiplantae > Streptophyta > Polypodiopsida > Gleicheniales > Dipteridaceae > Dipteris > Dipteris shenzhenensis. Next base: position 50,971,416 of record NC_141599.1, on the reverse strand, counting down.
CCCTCTCTCTTCTCCCTCTCTTCCCTCTTCTTCCTCTCCCCTCTCCCTCTCTCTTCTCCCTCTCTTCCCTTTCCCTCCCCTCTCCCTCTCTCTTCTCGTTGCCCTCTCCCTCTTCTTCTCTTCCCTTTGCCCCTCCCCCTTCCCCTCCAATACACAAATTGGACAACTGTGACCGCCAAGCACAATTTTTTTTAAAATTTTTATTTTTTTTTGCCAGGCTCAGTGGCTGTTAGGGAGACCACTCGCCTCTCCTTGCCTTCCTCACCCCCTCCCCTTTTGCTTTTTTTTTCTATGCTCAATGGCCATGGTGGCCACCCTCCCCTCCCCTTCCCTTCCTCACCCCTCCCATCCCCTTCCTCCTTCCCCTCTCCTCCCCATCCCCCTTCCCCTCCCCTCCCCTTCCTCCCCTCCCCGTCCTCTCCCCTTCACCTTCCCTCACCATCCCCTTCTCTTCCCTACCCCTTCCGTTCCCTTCCCCTCCCCACCCCTTCCACACCTTGCCCTTGCCTTCCCTTCCCTCTACCTCACCTTGCCCTTCCCATCCCCCTTCCTCACCCTACCCTTTCCTTCCCCCTTCCTCACCCTACCCTGCCCTTCCCTTCCTTCCCTTGCCCTTACCTTCCCTTTCCCTTCCCCCTTCCTCCCCCCCCCTCTCTCTCTCTCTCTCTCTCTCTCTCTCTTCTCTCTCTCTCTCTCTCTCTCTCTCTCTCTCTCTCTCCTCTTCCCTTCCCCTTCCCCTTGTTGGTATATGTGCAATGCCCACCTCTCATATGTAACCACCAATGTTCTATAGTGCCCTTTTGTAAGGCCCCCATTATGAGGAGAAGCCATGGTGTGAGCACTGGACATTGGTAGGATCCTAGTTTTGACACTAGATGAGGTCTCATGGTGACCGTTTTGTGGTTAGGAGATGCTAGAAGGAACAACATACTCCTCGGCCGTTTGGGGGATCTTGGGGTTATGGGGACAACGCCCCCAGTAGGGGTTCGAGGGCAGCACTCTCGATGGGGGTCTGGGGGCAACACCCTTAGCGATGGCATCCAGGGATCTGGGGGCAACGTCCCTCCATTGCATGCACGCGAGCATTCACATGTGAATTTGCTTACGTGTGCGTGGTCAATGGTCGGTGGTCTTGGCCAATGGCGAAATTCAAGCAAACATGTGCCACCATCCTCACACTTAGTCACACAATGTACTAAGTCAATATGGATGTGCCACTGCCAGCCCACCAGTGTGGTGGAATCGGTCTACTATGAAGGGTTATATAAGGAGGCCACTTCCCAAGCCTTAACATTGAATGATAATATCCCTACCTCAAGTCATTCTCCATCCAGAGTCTATCTAAATCGCCATTGAATCTCTACTGGAGAGCGCGCGGGTGGACAACACCATCAGTTGTATCATATTTGGTGATTCAAAATTTTTATTCTGCTCTATTGTGTCTATTCTTTGGTTATTGTACTATCGTCATTGTCAAACGATTTCTCCGCTTCCCTTCCCTTCCCCCTCCCCTTCCCTTTTCCCTTCCCTTCCCTTCCCCCTTCCTTTTCCTCTATCTCTTACCTCCTTTCCTTTCTCTCTCTTTCCCCCTCCCTCCACTCCGTCAATAGCTACAACATGAATCTCACATTAAGACAGATCAACTAAAAGTCTTGTAGGCATGCCCATGCCATGTGGACAAGTGCAGTGCACCGGTCCCACCATATGTACCAATGGCCTTCCATCGATGAACCAAGGCCATGTACGTGCCATGCATGCATGTGCAACGCCTTGTATGATGCCATATCTACTAGATTTTAGAGTTTTTAGACCCTCAAAAGGTGTTTATTAATACTGTTATGATATCTTGAAAGATTTAGAGGACTCTTATGGTAAATTAATGTCACGCATGGGCCATACATATGTATATACATGCATTGATTTATTCATGCATTAAATTTTTTTTATTAATTTAAATTATTAAGTTAGTAATTAAGAAAAAATTAAGTCTTCTGATGTAACTATTAATAAGAGTTTACAAATGTTTTTTATGTAACTATTAATGTCATGGTATTCATAGAGAATATGAAAGTCTATATATGATGTCACGTTAAATTTCATAATTTTAATTTTATTTGCATTTAAAAACTTTTAAAATTCACTTGCTTTTATGTCAATCTATTTTTTCAATAGGGGTGTGATTTTTTGGTGAGCTTTTTGTCGTGAGCTTTTTTGGCACTCCTCGAATTTTGGTGAGCTTTTTCAACCAAACCATATAAACTAATAACATCTCTAATGTATAAACTAATTACATATCTACCACTGTGATGCACGATTGATTGTAGATTTTGGGACTAGTAATACCAAGTCTTGATATGAAAACCAAAACTTTATGAAGGATGTAGAATTATGCAATTTTGACATCGAAAATGAGCTCGAAATGCCCTGAAACCCCCAAAATGATTGTAAACATGGATACTTTCTGACGGCCCGTGCCCTACCATTTCTGGTGTCAAAATTGCATAATTCTCCATCATTCATAAAGTTTTGGTTTTTATAAGGGATTTGACATACATTTCCTATTGTTTTTGCAAATTATTTATCATTGACACAATGAGGTTATGTACGCATTAGGGTACTATTAACGGTGAAGAATAGAGATACCTTTACATTTTGGCAGATTTTGGTAGCATAATCCATAATTTATCCATTTCTATAATTGGCATACATGTTGACAGGGGAAAATAAAATATAGATGGAGATGATGCACAAGTATAGAATATTTCATTGGGCAAGAAGATGGACTAGTATTGATCCTAGACACCCCCAAATCCAATGGATGAGAAATATTACGTGTGTCTTTAATACATATCCATATAACATTGAGGGTCTAGTTTATGTGGTGCATTGTATATTTGATATCCATTGCATTGAGGTTGCGGCTTATGTTATGCTAAGAAAGGGGGAACTTGAGAGCTTGATAGATGACTTATATCTTCTTGACCTCCATTTTTATTAGATGCTCAATTCTAGAATCCTCCGAGGAATTTATCTACTTCTACAAAACTTCTCTCTCTTATACCTCTTTTTTAAGTAGGTGCTCTACTCTAGAATATCAAAGCAAGGTCACATAATTAAGCAAGATGATCTAGATGTGGATATGGAATAAGGATATTCCATGAGTTGATTGTTTAAAGTTTCTTAGTATTTTAAATTTTTTAAGGGGTGTAAAGAATATACTTGATCTTTTTGCTCTTACTTTTCTAGTCATCTTATTGGGGTATCCAAGAACATTAGACATCTTACTCAATCAATTGGAAACATATTTATATGTTGGATTAAGGTTGCTTTGAGTTGGTGGTTGTTGGATCTGAGGGAATGTGAGTGGTCATCACCAGCGAGAATCGAGCACGAAGGTGCATACGGATTCTCCCACCAAAGTACGATGGTCTTGTTACAGCGTTGAATACGCAAAACAGAAATTTGCCCCTCAACTTTGAGGATTTCAGCGCGATGCTTCTGGAGGAGGAGATGCGTCAAAAGACGAGGACTGGAGAAGATTCGACTTTCTGGACCAGATCAAAGAAAGGTAAGGGTAAGGACTCTGGTAACCCATCTTTTTCTAATGATAAAAAGAGAAAGAAGAAGATCAAGTACTTCTATTGCAACAAGGCATGGCACAAGTAGAATGAGTGCTGAAAGAAGATTGCAGATGAGAAGAACGGAGTAAAGAAAGAGTCCAGCAACAGCGCACAGGCAGTACCAGTAGAGCTATTTGTCGCAATTGAGGAGATTTGCATGGAGGCAGTTCATGTACATGCGGATGAACCATGGATCATTAGCAGTGGTGCATCACACACCACATGGAGATGCACCTTATTGTACATCCTACATAGCTAAAATGGACAAAGACACAATGCAAGTAGTCAAAACAACCCTCTCCATAAGCTTGCAAAATAATGACCCCGCCAACGAGCGCCTATGTAAGGTTGGCAATGCATTATTAAACACACTTTACGTCTGTGCATAGTGAGCTATTAATTTGTCTTTGTCGCTACCTCATACAAGCACTACATGGGAATTTCTATACATCAATACAAGCCCACCTAGTGAACACACTCTATTATTGAAATGTCATGCTCAATTAGAGAAAATGGACCCATTGAGCATTGAAATCTTCATTTGGCAACATTATATACCTCTGGTGCAAATCAAGCTTGCAGCAGATATGCCTCGCATCCTTCACTAGCAAATACACGGCAACAAATGCACAAGGAGAAGAGCCTTGATTGCTATATATAACTTTTGTTTCTTCGGAGCACTCATTGAGTCATGACTTTCCCACATGGCATGACATCTATGACCATGAAAAAGACACAATAGAGACCAATAGGAAAAATTTCAATAAAATCACTTCTTCTCAGTCTCTATCCTTAGGGTACCAACTCCCTTTAGTAAGAATACCTATCAAAATCTTGAGTATGAGATGAATTTAACAATTGCCATGAGTATAAATTATTCAAATTAGCATGGTTGTGCTCTACACGAAAAGAGCCTTAAATATGTCTTTACACCTTGAAATTTAGGTGACACATGAAAAAGCTACATTAATTTGAAAGGAGATGGGTTTTCATATTGTAGCGTATTTTTTGTTTTGCCCCCCCCTCATTCAAAAGACCTCCCCCCCTTGGGCCTCACATATTACGAAAAATATTTACAAATCTTAAAATCTTGCATATTTTTAAAGATACATACCTTATATTTTGTGGGAGGGGGGACATGAGATTTTCATATTTTTCCCTTACATCTTTGAAATGTTTTTAGGAAATTCATGCATATTCTATATGGACCTTGTCCCCCCATACCCTAGATTTTGGACGAGGGTAGTAACATATTGCTTATTGAGTTGGTGCCCTAGGTTTCTATCATCAACCAAAGCAAGAACACTTCCACCGCAAGTAGCACTTCAAGCACAAGAAATAGCATGGAGGAATTCAACCTTGGGAGAGAAATAAACTTGTAAAACAAAGTACATCAATTCTTTTAACCTCAACAACATACTTATAAGCTACTGCCCAACGTTATCATCAACCGTAAGCAAGAAGCTTCCACATCAAGCACTTCAAGCACAAGAAATGGCATGGAGGCATTTGACCTTGGGAGAGAAATAAACTTGAAAAACAAGATAAATACATTCGATCAACCTCTGTTGCCCAACGTTAAGTACTATACAACGCTACAAAAACTAAACCCCGAGGAACGCATTATCTTGGAGGACATAATGCTTAAAAAACATATCTTCATTGGTTCTTGTCAGGGAATGCGGCCAGTAGCAAATTTTGCATTGTGTTTAGTCCAAGTAGTCCAAGTGCCTCTTTGCCATTACTTGCCTAGAGAACTATTGCCGAAAAAGTAGCCTACAACATTGGATGAGCAACTATACACTCCTCCTACACTTGGCCCTCATGACATGCAATTACACAAGCCTCTTAGCAGAAAAGCTTCAAATATTGTATGCACTCTACAAAGACTTGGACCTAGTCATCTTCTATGAGGTGTCCTTCATAGGCCAAAAGCACATTCATTGTTGCATAATGCTTTTGCACAAAATAAATCACAATCAAATGGAGGCATCTGGAAGGGTTGGTGTTCGCCTTTGTCAAGCCATCCCTACAAAAGACTCATGGATTTTCTTGGAGCATTCAATGTCGTTGGCAATGCTACCTTCTTTTTGGAGGATCCATGTGTGCTAATATGAACTAAAACAATCGATGCTTCAAAATAATGGACTCTTCATTGAGCTACCCAATAGAATTCAAGTTGGTCAACATTCCAACAATCATCTAAGAACACTTAACGAATTATACCTCTATGCACCACAGATAAAACATGAAGTGGCACACCTATACTACATATTTCTTCCAAGGACAAGCACAATGATGATGTATTCAACCTGCTAAAGAGCCCTACACATATACTTCTGTTAGGAACAAATCTTGTAGCAAAACTATAAGCATACCAAACGATCCCAAAAGCATAAGGATCGCACCAGGAGATTGCACGCTCAACTCAATCTAAGCATGCTCTTCCAAATTTTCTTTGGCAGTTTGGACATCAAATGGGGTGTTCAAAGGCTCTGATATAAACACCAAACCTTGCATTGCTTGGATTGAGTTTAATGGCAAGAAAGTAGGAGCACAAGCACGTTGTGAAAACAATTTCCAAAATTTTTACAACACCCCAAGAACATGGATCCAATCCTACAAATTGCTCATCCGTTTCAAATTGGGAAGAACCATCTCAACCCCGCGTGCTAAAACCAATTCCCCATTCAACCCGCTACAATGCAAACTGTGTGTCGTTCCCAAGTCCTTTCTATGGACTCTCTCACATTTGACCAATGAAAAATCAAGTCACATGGCTTCGTTTATGATTCTCTCTCACGAGTGCATGATTCATCAAATCTTTTCCACCTCACAAAAGTTGAACAAAAACACATCAAGGTGGGCTCATTAGTCTTGGAAGAAAAGGTCTTAACTCCACATGCACATGACAATTACAGAAGGTGGATTTTGGTTTGCGATACTGCAACACACCAACCTTACAATCCTTCACACGCAACCAACCTCCTCTCCGGTACAAGTATTCTTGATGCGAAAATACTTTGTTTACAAGAAACCCGTATGGCACTAATCAAGCACTATACCAATTCCAAGATTCTATTGCATCACCAAAGAACAAGGGGTTGGTATTCACACTTGTTACAAGCAACAGCTAGAGCTTGTCACATAGAGTTATTTTGCACGAGCAAGCCTTACTCTCTATATCTAACTCCATAGTCTACAAGTCACCAAGAACAAAAACAACAACCTCATTCAAATCCTGAAAGCATTACTACTAAAAATACCACCAATGACTTCAGCTTGAATATTGGGAAACTTCAACATAGACCATAATACAACAACCCCAAGCATGGCACAACTCCATCAATTAATGTCAAAAAATAAAATGAACTAGCTCATTATAACACATGCAACAATCCATGAATCAACTCTCAACCATATTTGGGCCAACGTAAACAGAATGCATGGAAGGAACTCCATGTATTGGTTTGACACTTCCTTAGTCGTCAAGGTCAGTGGTCGAATTTAAAACGACATACATTGTTGGATTCGTGACTCTTCTTTTAAGGAAGATCGCATCTGTAGTCTTGCCCATCAACGTTAGCCTACAAGTACCTCAAACATCACTATATTGTCGACATTGGAAGAAGCTTCGATCTCATTGTCGATGTTAGAAGAACTAACATGGAGCAATATCACGGGTTACAATTTACCTCTCGCTTAGCCTTAACGTCCGCAAAATGCCCATGGTTGGCAATTTGCAACAAAACAAGACTTGCGGTGGCTGTCGCCGCTCGCCATTTCTTTTCTGCAAATTGCATCCCAAGGGCATTTCACTAAGGGTCTTTACACACTGAGGCTCTGCCTGCCATACACACTCCTCACAACCAATGGGAAAAAAGAGGACCAATGGCGGGTGGTAAGGGCTTTACATGATGCTGCCCACCACACTCTTCTTTGTCATGCCCAAAATCTCCCCATCCACGGGCAACCAACTTTTGATGCCCATGGATGGGCACCCATTTCTACAACCAATGGCTTGCATTTTGATCCAAGAAATGGTGTTCAAATTTGTTGTGTGGGAGGGCAATGTATCTGTAAAGGTTGTGCCCATGATAACCGGCCCATCCCATTTCTCAAGTGCCCCAACAATGGGGTCGATCCCATGGAGTAAGTGCCCCAAAAGTGGGTACCCTTTGGGTAAGAGACACTCAAACCAACAATGAAATGAAATGGTCTATGGGCCTAATGAATGTTGTTTAACTGAGGTCAGTGAGGATTACTGAGTAAGCAGTTTTATCAGTGTTTCTCCGAAAGGGTTGTACATTCTCGTCCTGCCGTTTACGAAGACCTTGCTGATTCTTAAGGAGCGTTGCATTGCAATTCACAGCTAGTCTAGTGGACTTATTACTATCCGCATTCAAGGTATCCTTCTCCAAATCTTGCAAGTTTGCACCTTCATCTGAAATTTCTATGATGAATGAGCCTTTGTTGTTCCGGAGGTGAACTTACGCTTTCCGTTCAGCATCCATAGAGTGAATGCAGGACTTTGGGTAGAGGGCCAATAAGCGGGCGGGTGTCAGAACAAAAACAGATGTACGTGAGCTAGACCTGATTCTTAAAAGTGCCCTGTTGCTCGTCTTGTAGTGTTGTTCTCCCCCCCTATGTTGACACATCACTGGCACCTTCAGGTTTTACATAAGTATTGTGCATACCCTCTTTATCACGCCCGTGCCTCTCATACCTTGGAACATCGCAGCCTGCAACTGGAAAAATCTAAAATGCAATACTAATATAATAGCCCTTCTGCCTGGTTAAATCCTTTTCTATAGAGAAAGAGGCACACGAAAAGCATGTGAGCCAATGGCCTGAAACAGAGTTCCTCAAATTGTGAATTCAAGCATGGAAACGAAGACAATCTTCTTGTATTCAGATCATGTAGAGGCTAAAGTACCACGGAAGGATTCAAGGCGTTTCGAAAGGCAAAGCAATTACTTTTGTTATTTTTCACAATGCTGTCGTCAAGAGAGTTCAGCGGAATCATTCCAGAGAAGTACTTTAACCATTTATGACTTACTCTGAAATTTTTTCCCTTTTGATTATAACAGCATAAGCGTTTTGCTGGAAAGTCATATTCTTTTCCTTTTTAGGGGAACTCTCTAAAAGTGGGAGGGTCCTAAGGCCCTGTTCTCAGTTATGGTTATCTTGGATTGAACATACAGGACAGTCCACCAGAAACCATAGAAATTCCTTGTTTTTCTGTAGTATCGTAGTTCTGCATTTCAAAAAGAGGATCCGCTAGGACATTCTGGCTACAAGATTAGGATGCAGAGATTATTGCAAATTTTTACGTCTGTTGGGCTTGGCAAGAACATGTGGCATGACCTATTGGAAAACTAATGCTATAAACACCAATTCTAGATGTAGTGCGGTGATTGTCAGATACCAATCCAGTGTCATGATTATTTGAGAAGGTGAGATAGACCCTTAAAGCATGGAAGTTAGAGCTGCCACATCAGGTGAGACACTAATATTGCTCAAAGATTGTGCCAAGCATGATAGAATTTGGATTGCAACGATCTGGATCTCCTGACTGGGAACAAGGCCACTATGTTCTTGTCATTGTTGCGATGAGCACATCATCGTAGAATGGGGACAACAAAATATCCTTTTATGTGTGTTCTTGTGTTTGCTTGCAGATCAGAGGTTTCAGGAATGCTGGGACGTGTCAGTTGGTATTAGAGCCAATTTCTGAGGTAGGAACTTCTGTTCCAAGCATGTTGGACGATTTGTTCCTCCAGGTATGCCCTAATTTCGAAATTCATGTTTATTACCCTGCACGTGCTTTATTGGTTCATGGCTAAGGGTGGCGGTTAGATGGTGGAAAGAAGGAAGGAGAGACAGAGAGAAAAGGTGAATTCGCAAGAAGCAAGGTGGAGTGGAAGAGAGGCCATGAGAAAGGTAGTCTGTAAGGGGAAGAGCTTGGGAGCAGTTCGTTAGTTGTAGGAGTTGGCGCAGGAAAGAAGTAGGAGCGAGTTTCAGAATAAAAGCAGAGAGCAAGGATGTGATGGGAGGCCGCGGGCAACCTTCAGGATGAGAGTTAGGGAGCGGGTATTGATGGCTGGAGTGAGGATGGAGGTGCGCAGCTGATGACAGTCTCGAGGGACTGGCTGGGATGCGAATCAGGCAGGGGAAAGCTGCGACCAAATTAGGCTTGGAAAGCTGAAAAAAAGCAAAAGCCCTACCAAAAGTAGGGGACTGTTTTTTTTGGCAGGGGAAAGCTGCGTCCAAATTAGGCTTGGACAGCTTAAAAAAGCAGAAGCCCTACCAAAAGTAGGGGACTGTTTTATTTTTGGCCTGCAGGCTGCTATAAGCCTGCAGTGAGGCGCTCTTTGCTAAGGCAGCCATCTCGCCTGCTCTAATCCGCAGTCCATGAGTGCGCATAGCCAACCCTCCACCCGCCCTCACCTAGTACCACCGGTTAGCTCAGGCTGCTATCTCGCACTTCTGAGTTCGGAACAGCCCTTCTCTCCTACCCTTCCAGTTCGCTACCTTGCTGCTCCTCTGCTTCACCTCTCTCCCCTCTAACGAAAACTCTAGGCAGATCGTTATTTACTGCCTGCTGGGGGATTCTGTTTTCTCTGCTGCCCCCTCCTTTCCTCACGACTCTCTCTCCTTTCCCTTTGGCCTTCCAAGCTCCTTCACTCCACATCCTTTATGGCTGATTTTGTAGCCTGAGCTTGCGATGGGAGACCAGGATCTGAACTACCATGCGGAGGATGACCAGGGTCTCTATGATGATCTGATTACGAAAAAAGCCTTCAGTGAATTCACCACTGCTCTTGATGGAAAGTTTGAGCAAGTTAACATGAATCAAACGGGGTTGACACCGCAACTCCAAGGGATTCAGACTACACTCACACTTTTGACTAGCACTGTTCAGGCGCTCACGCATGTGGATGCCATGGCTTCAGTGTCAGGTCCGAACATCACTTCAGATCCTTTTCCCGAAGACCAGAAGTCTTGTATCAAGGAGGTTGTTGACACTTGGTTGCACAAGTGGCAAGTATAGTTCCAGTTTCACCCTTATCCAGATGACAAGAAAATACAGCTTGCAGCCGGGTTTATGTCAGGAAAGGCTTTATTTGGTGGAAGGAACTCCAACCCAAGCTTGCAACATGGAGGGGTCTTCAGGAAAGAGTTTTTGAAGGAGGAGGAAGATTACGATATCGTAGGCAAGCTCAAAGCCCTCGATATGTCCAAGCTGAATTTGACTTTTGAGGTTTATCTTCAGAGGTTTCGGGATTTGCAGACCAGAGCTACAAAGATGGATCCAGTGACCTTGTTAGGTTTCTTTGTGGATGGTTTGCCTGACTCCTACAAGTTACAGATCAAGAACAACAAGTGTACCACGTTGCAAGAGGTCATGAATTACGCGCGTATTTATGATGATACCATGGCCAGTGCAAAGGGAACCACAGTTGCCGACACGGGTGGGAAGAACAAGCGGAAGTTCTTCCAGTCTCTACCACTGGTACCGGGGAGACGAAGTCTATAGACAACGCCTCCAAGAAACATTTGACTTAGGCGAAGAATGATCGTGCCCGTTTCCTTTGTACTTTGAAGCTAATGAAAGAGGGACGTTGCTTGTTTTGCGAGGAGCGGGGCCACACTAAGAATGATTGTCCTAAGCGTAAGAACCAGAAGCAAGCGCCGGGACAGAAGCTCCAAGCGGGTCCGGGTACCAAAGCCAAGGGAGCTAATCAAGTTGTGATGACAGGTATTTCTGTAAATGTCATTACCTGTCCACTTTCTTGTAATTGCACTTTTAATACTTTGTTATTTGGTTCCCATGATCTTTTCCGAGTTTATGGAGAAGTTAGGGACCAAAGAGTTCACATTCTCTTTGACCCGGTCAGCTCTCACAACTTTGTTAATTACAAACTTGTGCAGAAGATGGGGTTGTCCATGATACCTAGCGATCACACCTATGAGGTGCAGCTTCCAGCTGGGAAGCAGTTTTGGGATCGCAAGATTGAAGCCCTTTCTATCTGGATTCAAGAATACACAGCGGCTCTTACATGCTATGTCACGCACTTGGAGCATGTGGACTTGTTAATCGGAATAGAGTGGTTTAAAACCCACGATATTCGGATTGGATGGAAGGACCATACTTTCTTTTTTGGATAAGGACACCCAATTTTGTATTTAGTGTGATAACATTCCCTCTTCTCAGGGACCTATTGTATCTGCGATGCAGCTTCAGAATATATTAAACACTTCTCATTCTGATGTCTATCAGTGTGTTTTGATTCCGCTTTCTTCATTTGTTGTCTCTGTTAATAACACGAATGATTTAAGTGTGTTTGAACACCGTGAATTGAGAACGTTGTTAGATGATTTCCTGCTCAACTGCCGGAAGGTTTACCTCCAGAACGGGTAGTAGATCATTGCATAGACTTAGTACCTGGGGCTCAACCTATTAGTGTTCCACCTTATAGGATGAGCCAGCTTGAGGAGGACGAGTTAGCTTCACAGCTACAGGATTATTTGAATATAGGCTATATTCGCCCAAGTAAATCACCTTGGGGAGCACCTGTCCTCTTAAGAAAGAAGACAGATTCTACATGAAGAATGTGTATAGATTATAAACGATTGAATAAAGTGATAATTACGAATCGATACCCTCGACCTCGTTCCGATGATCTAATAGACCGTTTGGCCGGAGCGAAGTATTTCACTAAGATTGATTTGCGTACGGGTTATCACCAAATCCGTATCTATGCTACACACATAGATAGAACAGCATTCCAAACTAGGTATGGCTACTACGAGTTTCTTGTATTACCTTTTGGTTTGACCAATGCTCCTGCCACCTTCCGAGATTTTCTGGGCAAATTCGTTGTAGTGTTCTTAGATGACATCTTGGTATATAGCCGTACGCTCGAGGATCACATAGGACACCTCCGGATTGTCTTAGTTATTCTAAGACAGCATAAGCTCTATGCCAAGATGAGTAAATGTGACTTCTTTATGAAGGAGGTCATTTACTTAGGACACAAGATTTCTTCTGAAGGTATTAGCATTGCTCTGGATCGTATCGAGAAGGTTTTAGAAGGGTCTATCCCTCAGACTGTGAAACAACTTCGTTCTTTCCTAGGATTTACGGTATTGCTACGGAAGTTTGTGCGTGATTATTCGCACATCACGGCACCCCTGACTAACATATTGAAAGGTCGTGGACGCAGGTATACCCAACCAATCTCTTGGAATGATGCATTGAACAAGGCTTTTGAAAACTTGAAGTTTTCTATCAAGGAAGCACCCGTTCTTGCATTACCCGATCCTACCCGGCCTTATGTTTTAGAGGCCGATGCGAGTGATTTTGCGATTGGGGCAGCTTTATTCCAAGAGGGCAGACATGTAGCTTTTGAGAGTAAGAAGCTAGACGACACCCAATATCGTTGGCCCACACTAGAAAAAGAACTCTATGCAGTAGTGTATGCCCTGACGGTTTGGAGACATTACTTGTATGGTTCGAAGTTTCTTGTATTGACCGATCATCAGTCAATCAAGTATGTGTGTGATGGGTCTGACTTGGAGGGGACGGAAAGCTAGATGGACAGACTTAATGCAAGATTTTGATTTTGACATATCTTATTGCAAGGGTTCGTTGAATCATGTGGCGGATGCCTTAAGTCGAGTCAAGTTTGTAAATGCTCTGTCATTTACGGACATATCCTCAGACCTATTTCCATCCTTGAGAGGGCTTTGCGTAATTGATTGTCATTTCAGTTCTTATTGGCAGAAAGTCCAGGATGGGAGCTCCATGGTTGACCAAGACTCAGGGATTGTGTCTCCTACGGTATAGGCGGCGGGAGGTCAGTCGATGATTAGGAACGGCTTGCTGTTCCAGAATGGAAAGATTTGTGTGCCCGATGTTCTGAAACTTCGATCCAAGATTCTCTGGGAGTGTCATGATGCTCCTAGTGTTGGACATCCGGGTATATATCGGACTCTGTCTCTTGTGAAGCATACCTTTTATTGGTCTAAGATGCGTGCATTTATTGACAACTATGTGGTTAGGTTGCCGGGTTTGTCAGGTTACTAAGGCAAAACGCCTTAGAAGCGCAGGATTATTACAGCCATTGCAGATTCTAGGTAGTAAATGGGAAAATATTTCCATGGATTTTATTACTGGTTTGCCTCGAACACGCAAGGGTCATGATTCCATTTGGGTCATCGTTGACCGTCTGACAAAAATGGCTCGATTCTTACCTACTAGAACAACTATTTCAGCTGTTCAGCTGGCTCACGAGTTTGTGGACCACTTGTTTAAGCTGTATGGTTTGCTCTCTGACATAGTCAGTGACAGGGACTCACAGTTTACAAGTAACTTTTGGACACTTGTTTTTGAGAAGTTAGAAACTACTCTAAGTATGAGTTTCGCAGATCATGCACAATCCGATGGCAGTACAGAGAAGGTCAACCAATTGGTTGAAGATATGCTTCGGGCATATGTTTCTAAGAGACAGTCTTCATGGGAAGATTATCTACCTATGATAGAATTTGCTTATAACAGTGCAACGCATTCGAGTACTGGTTACAGTCCTTTTATGCTTATGTACGAGTTTCAACCTAAGTCACCAGTTATGGTTGGGTTAAAGGGAATCCAAAATGATGTTGCAAAGACCTTCTTGCTAGACCTGCAGGAAATGTTGGAGTTTGCCAAGGAGTCTATTAGAAGTGCCCAAGATCAGGAGAGATTTTATGCTAATAGACATCGTTCACCTAGAGAGTTCTCTGAAGGAACGATGGTATATTTGCGAATTCCCAAGGAATCCAAGAGCCTAAGTACTGGTTTGGTTCCGAAGTTATCCCCCAGATATTGTTGTCCGTTCAAGGTTATTAAAAGAATTGGACCAGTTGCATATCGACTAGAATTGCCTCCTGATGTTAAAGTACATTCAGTCTTTCATGTCAGTAGACTGAAAGAAGTATTGGGTGCGGATGATCAACTTGTTTCTCCTCAAGAAATAATAGAAGTTACAGATTTGACTTTTATTCCACACGAGCCTGAGTGTATTCTTGAATTTCGTGAGAGACAGATTCGTAATAGAACTATCACGGAATACAAGATCAAGTGGAAGGATCGTGTTGAGGAGGATGCAACATGGGAGACATTATAGAACCTCCAGAGGACATTCCCGGGTTTCTTAGCGAACTCAGGAGTGAGTTCTTAGAGGAGGGGAAGTATGTCATGTGCACGGATTGGTATCCGACGTGTACTGGGTACACAACACTAGCTCAGGTAGCCTGGGGAGGCTTAGAGCTAGGCAGGCTTGATTCTCGAGTTGAGTGGCAAGGGTACGAACCAATTAGGGGTCTTTGCTATTTTTGGCGCTTGGGGTCTGAGTCTATATAAGGGGCCCAGAGGTTCAGTTCTCAGTGAGCCGATGGGAGCAAGTTTCGTTCCCAGGTGCTAGGTCTGATCCTGGATTGAGTCGCGGACGCGCGCCTGCATCATAGCATAGCTGAAGGCCTAGCAGCAGATCCCAAGCTTCACAGCGCCACCTGGTGGTATGGGACACCAGGCTGGTTAGGATTTGGTTGGGAGTTCGTGCCAGTAGCTCAGCTCGTGGCTCGGAGGGGACATCTCCTAATTCGGGATCACATCCCGTAGATGTCATGGTTGGGTGGTGAGCAGCCTGCTCAGTTTTCTCACGTTGTGTGTGTTCTTGTGTTTGCTTGCAGATTGCAGATCAGAGGTTTCAGGAGTGCTGGGACGTGTCACCAAAAGAGGCTGGTCATCCTCGGATCTCTATCACTGATTATGGATTCAGGCATCCCATGTACTTGAAGACATGCTGTAGAAACAATTTGGCCATTTGATCTGCTGTAATTTTCTTTCTTACTGGGCTTGTTTGCTAAACCTGCAAATTATTGTCCACAATCCATCATGTCCAGTAGGAGTACGTGGAAGATCAAACACAAAATCCATAGCTATGCTTTGCCATGGTCTATCCGGAAATGGCAAAGGGTGTAACAACCCAAGTGCCTTGTGCCTGTCAAACTTTACTTTATGACAAACCATGCATATTCTTCCACATCTTTCCTCAAAGATGGCCAATAAAAGTATTGCTCCACTGCTGTAATTGTTGCTGTAATTCCCCTATGTCCTGCATATGGAGGAGCATGACTTTCCATTATGACTTTTTGTCGCATCTGATCAGTGACACAGAGTCGTCCATGCATCAAAATGAAACCCTCTTTCAACATATAGTGATCATGCCTTTGACCATCAAAAAGCTGATCATAAATAGTTGAAAAATCAGCATCATTAACATATTGATCTTTCATCACATCTAACACATTGTTGTAAGCAATGCTCACTGCTGAAACACTGGGTTTCTTGGAGATTGTTTCAGGCTGTGGTTTCTTGGAAAGTGCATCAGCTAGGACATTTTTGTTACTCGGCACATGTACAATTTGAAAATGAAACATTGAGAGGAAGTTAGCCCATCTCATGTGCTTTTCAGATAATTTTCTCTGGGTGAGAAAATATCTAAGTGACTGATGATCTGTCTGCACATAAAAATCAGCTCCAAGAAGGTAATGTTTCCATGTGATCAAAGCATGTATCACTGCTAACATTTCCTTCTCGTATGTCTGCAAGTACAATTCAACATCTTTGAGAACTCTACTCTCATATGCAACCACTTTGCCATCCTGCATCAAAGTGTCTCCTATGCTGTTCCCACATGCATCACAAGTTACAGCAAAGGGTTTTGCAAGATCTGGCAAGATAATAACGGGTTCAGAACACAACTTTTGCTTCAGCTCTTCAAAAGCTGCATTTTCCTTTGGTCCCCACCGAAACGGTACAGCTTTCTTTTGTAAAGCATGTAAGGGAGAAGCAATTTCTGCAAAGTACTTTATAAACCTCCGATAGTATGGACACAACCCAAGAAAGCTTCTGACTTCATGCAGATTTTTCAAAATTGGCCAACTCCTTATGGCCTCAACTTTTGCAGGATCCATCTTGACTCCATCCTTTGACACTATATGACTGAGAAAATGAATCTCATGCATAAAGAACTCACTTTTCTGGGTGTTTATTAATAGCTTGTGTCTTTTCAACTCTTAAAACACAATAGTGAGGTGTTTCATGTGCTCCTGCTTATTTTTAGAGAACACAATGATGTCATCGAAGGATGTGCCCACAAACTTTCTGTGTGCTCTAAAAATTCTGTCCATCATTCTATTGAAAGTGGCAAGTGCATTAGTCAAACCAAAAGGCATCACAAGGAACTCATATAAGCCAAATGAAGTGCGGAAGGCAGTCTTATAGACATCTTCAGGCCGTATCCTTCTCTGATGGTATCCACTTTTAAGGTCAATACGACTGAACATTGAGGAATCTTCCAACCGATCCAATATATCATCAATGCGTGGAATTGGAAAACGGTTCTTAATTGTGACTTTATTCAAAGCCCTATAATCAATACACATTCTCCAACTGCCATCCTTCTTTTGCACAAGCAACCCAGGGGAACAGTAAGGAGAATTACTTGGCTGTATTAATTCCTTTTCCAAGAGTTCCTTCACTTGTGACATTATCTCTTCCTGTTGTGCCTTACTGACACGATAGGGAGGTATATTAGGCGGTGAGCTTCTTGGAATTATATCAATTTGATGATCCTTGGGCCTCTTGGGAGGTAATTCTTGAGGAAGTGCATCTGAGAAACAATCCTGAAAATCTCAAATAAAAGCAGCCCTTTCTCTATCTAAAGGAGAAAGAGTAGAGCCTTCCTGAAGTGGTTGGCTGTCCTGTTTGACAAAAATCAAGTACGCTGAAATATGACGCTTTATTACATTGGAAATATAAGAAGCTGAAACTAGAGGGATGGACTCCCCTTTCAACTTTACATCAAGTACATGATTTTTGCCTCTATGAGTTAAAGAAATCTTCTTGTTTCTCATCTGCACATCAGCCCCCACCCTGTACATCCAAGGCATCCCAAGCAAAGCATCGCACTCTGGCAAAGGCATAATGTAGAAGTCCTCTGCATCCTGATATCCTTGGATATGCATCCTCAACTTGCCAATGATAGGAGTGACAGGTGTGTTGAGTTCGGGGTTGGCCATATCACACATGCCGGATGGCTCCATTCCCTCAGGCTTGATGCCAAGCCTTCCTGCCATATCAGGAGTTATGAAATTCGCCTTTGCCCCAGAATCAAAGAAAAACAAACAATTCTGATTTCTGATTTTTCCCCATGCTCTACACATCTCAATCTTTTTCGTTTCCTCTTCATCATGTGCATGTGGCAAACTCCCAATCACATCTGGAAGAAGTCCTGCGGAAGGTTTAGGCGTTTTGCCCTTCCGATCAGCTTGTTTATCACCATTCTTATCATCATCTGACCTATCTCTTTTCTTGGATGGGAAATCATAAGAGCGGTGTCCCTCTCCTTTACATATAAAACATTTGTTTTGCTCCATGAGTGACTTTTTCTCTTCATCAGATAACTTGGTACGGGGCTGTTTATTAGGCTGTCCACGCCTTTGACAATCTTTGAATTGGGCTTTTCCTCCCTTTTGAAACGGTTGTTTGCCATAATTTTTATTTTCAGATTTGATGTCCTTATCTTGGTGTTTGGCAGCCCGTTTGTTGTCTTCTTTCTTGCTGTCCATAAAGCCCAAATTCTTCTCCTGCATCCATGCATATGCTGTCCTTGCATTCTCAATTAATTGAGTCATAGAACCCACCTTGGTTTGATGCAATAATCACGTAGCTCACTAGGCAATCCACAACAGTACCTCTCTATTTGCTCTTTCAAAGAAACATGCCTGTAAGAGCTCAATGGCAGCAAAACATCCCAAAACCTCTTGGTGTAATCATTAAGATTCTTGCAAAGTTTGTATGACAAGTCATGCCAGTGTGAAAGTACTTCAACTTCAAAAGTTGGAGTAGGCCAAGTAGAAGAGAACACTTGCTTAAATTCCAGCCAAGTAGCAGGTGCATCTCCATGAAGCATAAGATTGGTGTACCACTTCAGTGCATTGCCTTTCAAAAATGTGACAATCTTCCTCATCTTGGATGCTTCTGTAAACAAACCCCCAAGAAATGCAGCATCAAACTGTTGAAGGAATGTGAGGGCTTTGTACCTGTCCTGTACTCCATTATATGTACCAAGCTTGACACGAGAACCACCATCCTTAAATTTTTTATATACATTTGAAATTGGCTGTCCCAAAGATGGCTGTATATTTGCAGCATTCCCTTCACTAGGGAGAGCCATGCTTGGCTGAACATTAGGCATGGGAGCATATGCTGTGGCTTGCATGCGTGGCTGCATTCCCACATTGTCATACATGGCTTGCTTTCTATGCCCAATTGGCGGTGAAATCAACAAAGCATCAAAGATAGAATCTGTACCAAAATATTCAGGTTGCTGCCTCAAATATGGCTGAGGTGGTTGAGCCACATTTATGGACTGCACATTATTATTTTGAGGAGTAGAAGTACCCAAACCAAGGCCTTGTGCTGGCTGCTCATACTGATGCACTGGCTGTACTTTTTGTACCTCTTTCTCAAGTGCTCTTTTGGGTGATTCCTCTCTCTTGGAAGTCACTTTCTGAGTCATTTTTGATGGCTGTCCCTCATGGGAAACTGATGCATGAGTGTGTGGTCCGCCATAGTTTGATCCCTGAAGCACGCTGAATTGCCCAAAGTCTGAACTTCTTGAATGAACTGAATGAGCCCTTGGAGGGCCCTTTTTATAGGTCTGGATGTGCCCTAGACTGCCTGACCCAGTCTGCCAGCTAAGCGCATGGAACAGCAGACTGGCCCACCAATCTGCTAGACCCCTTTGGTCCTAGATTAATCTCTTTCCTCCATCCGCTGCAATAACTTTCCAAGCCCGTACAGATGCACTCACATTGCTGATTTGATGCTGTACTTGCTGCCCACATTGCATCCTATGTGCTGCTCATGTGGCAGCCTTGCATTCCTTCTCATCTTTGCCCCTGTGGAGATCCATGTCGCCATCCTGAGCCCTATTTCCCCTCCCCCATGCTCTCCTCATTTGGTGGCTCATAGATGGGTTGTAATATTCAGCTGTCAAAAAGTGCAGCAAAGATATCCTTCCACCAAACTACTGAGGCCCACCTCTTGAGAAAGAGTGTGTGGTATCTCGGCAATGGAACCAATGAAACCGGTCTCTAATCACTCAGAGGGCAGTGGAACTAAACCTTTAATCACTTCAGCACTTATTTACAGCTCACAAAGCATATATCACAACCATTAATCATTGCATGATCACCATTTGGCATTTACCCATTTGTTCACAAACAAAACCACTGAAAAAGGGATGGACGCTAGAATGTCCCTGCTCAACAAACATAGACAAGTGCACCCGATTGGCCCTAAACACCGTGGCGCCCCTTTCGGTATTTCTTTATATTTCACAGTGAAATGATTACAAGTTGCATCTGGGAGACCTTTCCTGCAATTGAGCACGCAGCCCCAATTCACTAAGCCTTCGCAAGGCTTTCAAGCATAGAACACCATCACATAAGTGCACTTAACCCATAGGCTCAACCCAAAGGCATTCTCTTTTCCGAGTGCAATTCCATTGGCTGTCCAGATGCAATCACACTACTGCACCCCAGTTGCACTCTCTTTGAGTGGTTTCCAGATGGCATTCACAAAGCTTTCCAAAGCTCCAAAATAAAATCAGCAAAGTACCCAACCAAAGAATGACTCATGTAGCACTGCCTGGGTACCTGTGAGCCAAGAAAGAGGCGGCACACGAGGCCAACCAATAGCTTATGGCAAAAAGAAATTGCAGCAACAAAATCACAACTCACCAAGCCGTGAAAACTCGAACCAAGTCCTCAATCACAAAGAGGACATAGTAGCCAATGCCCAATTGCATTCTCAGCCAAAGAGGAGTGCAAAGGCATGAAGAAATAGCATTTACAAGAGCCGACCAGCAAGAATTCCACTGAAAAATGCGAAAAGAAGCACTTCTGTCGCGAAGAAATGGGAGTTCTTGGGCTGAAAAGAAGCGTGCTTCAGAGAGGAATGCATTGAGAAGGTTTTGGAGAAATTTCATTGTTGGAAAGTCCTCCAAAATTGAGAAAAACCAGTCAACCAGCGCGTGGGACCACTCGGAATTGAACATAAAGCTGTAGCTTTGCAAGAGGAGAGGCCCAGGAGGCGGTAGAAGCAAAAAGGTTCAGAAAAAGCCACTTTTGCAAATTCGACCAGCAAAAGAAGTGCTCAGCTCTGCCCGTTCTACCAAACGCATGGAGGGAAAAGCATATCACTACGAAGGGGAGGTAGAGGGGAAGTCGAGGAATCCAAACGGGTGAGGAGTTATGAAGAAAAATGGAATTTAGCTGAAGGAGGTTGAAAAACGAGTCCAAAATCTTAACAAAGGGAGAAGATGAGAGAGAAAACCACACATGTGAAGTTTAGAAGGCCCAGGAAGGTCCAGGAATGGCAAAGGAGCATGTAGAAGGCACTAGAGCCACCTGGAACTCTAGGGGGGCCACTGAAGGTACATGGCCCTCTAGGGGGTCCATTAAAAATGTCACATCATCATTTTTCAACAACCACTCTTTTGATTCCTTGGAATCCCTTTGGGCCTAGGGATTAATTACGCTTATGTGCTAGGCACCATGCCGCGTTTAATTACACATTATTAAGTCCATGCTTGGACTTTTAAAACCAAAGTTGTCACGGTCTTGTAGTACATTAAAGTACTTAGAATTTCACGCCACTGTGACAGGTTGGCCTTGTGTGCCGCCTCTTTCTAGGTTCACAGGTGCCCAGGCAATGCTACATGAGTCATTCTTTGGTTGGGTATTTTGCTGATTTTATTTTGGAGCTTTGAAAAGCTTTGTGAATGCCATTTGGAAACCACTCAAAGAGAGTGCAGCTGGGGTGCAGTGTGATTGCATCTAGACAGCCGATGGAATTGCACTTGGAAAAGAGAATGCCTTTGGATTGAGCCTATGGGTTAAGTGCACTTATGTGATGGTGTTCTATGCTTGAAAGCCTTGCGAAGGCTCAGTGAATATGGGCTGCGTGCTCAGTTGCAGGTAAGGTCTCCCAGATGCAACTTGTAATCATTTCACTGTGAAATATGAAGAAATACTAAAAGGGGTGCCACGGTGTTTGGGGCCAATCGGGTGCACTTGTCTATGTTTGTTGAGCAGGGGCATTCTAGCGTCCATCCCTTTTTCAGTGGTTTTGTTTGTGAACAAATGGGTAAATGCCAAATGGTGATCATGCAATGGTTAATGGTTGTGATATATGCTTTGCGAGCTGTAAATAAGTGCTGAAGTGATTAAAGGTTTAGTTCCGCTGCCGTCTTAAGTGATTAGAGGTTGGTTTCATTGGTTCCATTGCCGATACACCACACACTCTTCCTCAAGAGGTGGGCCTCGGTAGTTTGGTGGAAGGATATCTTTGCTGCACTTTTTGGGTTCACATGTATATCTTCATGTTCATGTTCAATACAACTTAGTGTATATCGTGTGCACTCCTCTTTCTCTGCTTCTCTCACTTCCACTATCATGGTATCATAGCACCAGGTGCTCCCACTCCGTGTGTCCAGCTCTCCGTGCATGAGGTATCTTCCGCTCTATCATGCTATAGTTGAATATTACAACCATAAACATGGTGAGTACCCATGAGCAAGAGAGCTTCACAACTCCTCAAAGGAGAAGGTAGGAAAGCCTTAATGATCCAGCTACTGTACAGCTATAGGGAGTACAACAAATGCCTTTTGAGCAGGCCACACATAAAGCTGCAACTCAGCTCAACGGTGATACTAGTTCTAGCAGTGAGTCAAATGATGCTACTATGTTGAATGCACAGCTTGCAAGTACAGTGACTGCTTTGACTCAGCTGACTCAAAACTTGGCTCGGATTGTGCAAACAAATGCCAAGAAGAAGAAGAAATCAAGAAAGCACAAGCACGGAAAGAGTGAGTACACACATGCATCAGCTTCTCATGGCGGACAGCAGAGTCATGCATCAGTTTCCCATGAGGGACAGCCATCAAAAATGACTCAGAAAGTGACTTCCAAGAGAGAGAAATTCCCCAAAAGAGCACTTGAGAAAGAGGTACAAAAAGTACAGGCAGTGCAACAGTATGAGCAGCCAACACAAGGCCTTGGTTTGGGTACTTCTACTCCTCAAAATAATAATGTGCAGTCCATAAATGTGGCTCAGCCACCTCAGCCATATTTGAGGCAGCAACCTGAATATTTTGGTACAGATTCTATCGTTGATGCTATGTTGATTTCACCGCCAACTGGGCATAGAAGGCAAGCCATGTATGACAATGTGGGAATGCAGCCAGGCATGCAAGCCACAGCACATGTTCCCATGCCTAATGTTCAGCCAAGCATGGCTCTCCCTAGTGAAGGGAATGCTGCAAAAATACAGCCATCTTTGGGACAACGAAGCAGTTCAGGAAGGCTCTACTCTTTCTGCTCTAGATAGAGAAAGGGTTGCTTTTATTTCAGATTTTCAGGATTGTTTCTTAGATGCACTTCCTCAAGAATTACCTCCCAAGAGGCCCGAGGATCATCGAATTGATATAATTCTAGGAAGCTCACCGCCTAGTATACCTCCCTATCGTGTCAATAAGGCACAACAGGAAGAGATAATGTCACAAGTTAAGGAACTCTTGGAAAAGGAATTAATACAGCCAAGTAATTCTCCTTACTGTTCCCCTGTGTTGCTTGTGCAAAAGAAGGATGGCAGTTGGAGAATGTGTATTGATTATAGGGATTTGAATAAAGTCACAATTAAGAACCGTTTTCCAATTCCACGCATTGATGATATATTGGATCGGTTGGAAGGTTTCTCAATGTTCAGTCGTATTGACCTTAAAAGTGGATACCATTAGATAAGGATACAGTCGAAGATGTCTACAAGACTGCCTTCCGCACTTCATTTGGCTTATATGAGTTCCTTGTGATGCTTTTTAGTTTGACTAATGCACTTGCCACTTTCAATAGAATGATGGACATAATTTTTAGAGCACACAGAAAGTTTGTGGGCACTTTCTTCGATGACATCATTGTGTTCTCTAAAAATGAGCAGGGCACAGGAAACACCTCACTATTATGTTTCAAGAGTTGAAAAGACACAAGCTATTAATAAACACCAAGAAAAGTGAGTTCTTTATGCATGAGATTCATTTTCTCGGTCATATAGTGGATGGAGTCAAGATGGATCCTGCAAAAGTTGAGGCCATAAGGAGTTGGCCAATCAAAATCTGCATGAAGTCAGAAGCTTCCTTGGGTTGTGTTCATACTATCGGAGGTTTATAAAGTACTTTGCAGAAATTGCTTCTCCCTTGCATGCTTTACAGAAGAAAGCTGTACCGTTTCGGTGTGGACCAAAGGAAAATGCAGCTTTTGAAGAGCTGAAGCAAAAGTTGTCCCGTCATTATCTTGCCAGATCTTGCAAAACCCTTTGTTGTAACTTGTGATGCATGTGGGAACAGCATAGGAGGCACTTTGATGCAGGATGGCAGAGTGGTTGCATATGAGAGTAGAGTTCTCAAAGATGTTGAATTGTACTTGCAGACATACGATAAAAAAATGTTAGCAGTGATACATGCTTTGACCACATGGAAACATTACCTTCTTGGAGCTGATTTTTATGTGCAGATAGATCATCAGTCACTTAGATATGTTCTCACGCAGAGAAAATTATCTGAAAAGCACATGAGATGGGCTAATTTCCTCTCAATGTTTGATTTTCAAATTGTACATGTGCCGGGTAACAAAAATGTTGTGGCTGATGCACTTTCCAAGAAACCACAGCCTGAAGCAGTCTCCAAGAAACCCAATGTTTTAGTAATGAGCATTGCTTACAACAATGTGTTAGATGTAATGAAAGATCAATATGTTAATGATGCTGATTTTTCAACTATTTATGATCAGCTTTCCGATGGTCAAAGGCATGATCACTATATGTTGAAAGAGGGTTTCATTTTGATGCATGGACGACTCTGTGTCACTGATCAGATGCGATAGAAAGTCATAATGGAAAGTCATGCTCCTCCATATGCAGGACATTGGGAAATTACAGCAACAATTACAGCAGTGGAGCCATACTTTTATTGGCCATCTTTGAGGAAAGATGTGGAAGAATATGTGAGAACATGCATGGTTTGTCATAAAGTAAAGTTTGACAGGCAGAAGGCACCTGGGTTGTTACACCCTTTGTCATTTCCGGATAGACCATGGCAAAGCATAGCTATGGACTTTGTGTTTGATCTTCCACGTACTCCTATTGGACATAAAGGATTGTGGACAATAATTTGCAGGTTTAGCAAACAAGCCCACTTTGTGTTAGTAAGAAAGAAAATTACAACAGATCAAATGGCCAAATTGTTTTTGCAGCATGTCTTCAAGTATCATGGGATGCCTGAATCATAGAGATCCGAGGATGACCAGCCTCTTTTGGAGAGGGCTGTTTAAAAATATGGGCACTACGCTGAATTTTTCGTCTTCTTTTCACCCTCAGTCTGATGGACAATCGGAGCAGGAAAACTCTACCATCTTGGATATGTTTAAATGCTGTCTCATACCACAAAAGAAAATGGGAGCATAATTTGCCTTTGCTGGAATATGCTTACAATAATACGGTGCACACATCCACAGGTAAAGCACCTTTTGAAATACTGGAAGCTGCTAGGAAGATACTGTTGGAAAGGTCACCTCCTCATCTGTAAGCCCCCATATGAGGAGAACGTGGGGGAGGGAGACCTAGGGCAGGATGTGCCCAAGAGAGAAGAAAGAGAAAGGGGCTGCCACATGGACAGCATCATGGCTGTCATGTGGGCAGCAAGCCAGGGTTCATACTTGGAGGAACACAAGTGACCCGAAGAGCCTGGAATGATACCTTTGGGCTGCTGGTGTCTGCAACAGATGTACATGCTAACATCACAGTTGTATGGGATAGTATGGAGGGCTGGGAGCAAGGTACGGAGTAGATTCAGATGGCCAAATAGCTGGAACAAAGGTGCAATGCAGGCACATCAGAAGCGCAGGTGTACGGGCAGGTTATGGAGCTGGTACATGGCGAAAAACAGGACTAGAACCAGACCAAACAAAGGCAAAGAGGACCTGGCCAATGGCGCAGTGCCATGTGGCAGGTCGGCCCTGGGGGGTTCAGTCGGTGGTAATTGGAGGGCCTTGTGCCCTATAAAAGGAGGTCGTTGAGGCCTGACTTATCATCCAGCAGAGCAGCTTTGGAGGGGCAGACAGGAGCAGCAGATAGGGCTTCCTTGGGCCTTTTCCCAGGAGGTGAAGGAGACCTAAAGAGTGCTGCAGACTTAGCTCCAGATAGAGGCTGAACCTAGACTGTCTTCTAGGGCAGAAGGTTGCTGAGATCATCATCTTCTGGAGCAGCCATTCACAAGCAGGTTGGAGCAGTGGAACAGTTATCTTGGGGCCTACATTCAGGACCAAGGGGACTTGTGTGCTGCAGACAAAGCTTGGTAGGGGCTGCCCACCTAGGCTGATTCACAGGCAGTAAGGTGGAGAAGAACACACTGGATGGAAAGTCTACAGACGCTCGAGGTGGAGCACGCGGGCTCGAGTCTAGAGATAACTGGCTGATAGGAGAAGGACCTTGTGGTAAGATCAGAGGACCACACCATTGGTGGGACTCTGGATCTATATCTTTTGTATTGTGTCCATAGTTTTGGACGGAAATATATTTTGGTGGTTTCTCTATCTAGCTGGTTCATTGTCTATTGATGAGTCTGCACATCTAATCTATGTGACGCACATTAAGTAAAGAAGTTTGTGATTCCACACCCCACACGCACTCTGTGTGAGCTCCTGGGCATTACTATAAGTCTTCTGCTGTGCGTACCCTCTGTTGGGTAATTTCTAACAAATACCTCCCATTTTGCATACAAAAGAGAATCTTCGAAGCTGATCGTTTTGTGGAAAGCCTTGAAGAGGCTTACAAGAAGATCAAATATGCCTTGCAAAGAAGTGAGGACAAGCAGAAAAGAGCAGCAGATGAGCACCGCAGGGAATTGGTATTCACAGAAGGTGATTGGGTTTTGCTGCGTTTTCAGAAGGCAAGGCTGAAAAATAAGAAAGGCAAGGAAAGGTTGTACACAAAGCTGAACATGCGTTACTATGGTCCTTTCCAAGTTTCTAAAAAGATAAACGAGGTAGCTTACAGGTTGAAGTTGCCTCCGCATTGGAAGATACATAATGCCTTTCATGTAAGCTTGTTAAAGCAATATCATGGAGATGTTCCCAAGGATTTACCTGATGAGGTATAGCCTGAAGTGGAAGAACATGATGAACTTCTAGTCCCAGAGCAGATTCTGGCACACAGAGATAGAAAGCTCAAGGGTAAAGTTATCCGTCGCTACTTGGTAAAATTTTAAAATTACCCATCACTTGATGCGAAATGGATGGAGGAAGATGAAGTGACAGATTCACCTGGGATATTGCAGCTTTACCTTGATGCTTTCCAGTTAGAGCCGACTGCGGTCCAGGCTCCTACAGGTAGTTTGGCAGAGCGAGCGTTTGGAGCATTACTTGGTGTTCGAGAGAGAGGGTAGCACCTCCACTCCCTCAGTACAGATGGGCTCACCATGATTTCATGAGGTCGCTTGATGACACTGTATGTTTGATCCAAGATACTGAGATGACAGTATTTCTGCTGTGAGACTTCATGATATTGATGCATCTTGACTATCGATCGCCGAGGATCACATAGATTTTGAGCAGTGTATATGGATGGATGCATGCCTCTCCTAGCCATATTTTCATTGTCTCTGTATACTATAGCTGCGGCTTTCTTGTATACTCTTTCATGGTATATTTCATGCTCGCTCTTGTGTTTTGGAGCAGCAAATTGTGGTTTGCTGTTTCAAGAGAGGTGTATGTCACGGGGGCGTGAAGTACTTTAATGTACTACAAGACTGTGACAACTTTGGTTTTAAAAGTTCAAGCGTGGGCTTAATAATGTGTAATTAAACGCGGCATGGTGTCTAGCACATAAGCATAATTAATCCCTAGGTCCAAAGGCATTCCAAGGAATTAAAAGAGCGGTTGTTGGGAAATGATGACGTGGCATTTTTAATGGGTCTCCTAAAGGGCCATGTACCTTCAATGGCCCCCTTAGAGTTCTAGGTGGCTCTATTGCTTTCTACATGCTCCTTTGCCATTCGTGGACCTTTCTAGGCCTTCTAAACTTCACATGTGTGGTTTTCTCTCTCATCTTCTCCCTTTGTTGAGATTTTGGACTCGTTTTTCAGCCTCCTTCAGCTGAATTCCGTTTTTCTTCATAACTCCTCACCCGTTTGGATTCCTCGACTTCCGTTTCGACTTCCCCTCTGCCTCCCCTTCGCAGTGATATGGTTTTTCCTCCGTGCGTTTGGTAGAACGGGCAGAGCTGAGCACTTCTTTTGCTGGTTGAATTTGCAAAAGTGGATTTTTCTAAACCTTTTTGCTTCTACAGTCTCCTGGTCCTCTCCTCTTGTAAAGCTATAGCTTTCTATTGAATTTTGAGTGGTCCCACGTGCTGGTTGATTGGTTTTTCTCATTTTTGGAGGACTTTCCGGTGATGAAACTTTTCCAAAACCTTCTCAATGCATTCCTCTCTGAAGCACGCTTCTTTTGAGCCCAAGAACTCCCACTTCTTTGCGACAGAAGTGCTTCTTTTCGCATTTTTCAGTGGAATTCTTGCTGGTCGGCTCTTGTAAATGCTCTTTCTTCATGCCTTTGTACTTCTCTTTGGCGAGAATGCAATTGGGCATTCGCTACTATGTCCTTAGGGCGATTGAGGACTTGGTTCGAGTTTTCAGGGCTTGGTGAGTTGTGATTTTGTTTTTGTAATTTCTTTTTGCCATAAGCTATTGGTTGGCCTCGTGTGCCGCCTCTTTCTAGGTTCACAGGTGCCCAGACAGTGCTACATGAGTCATTCTTTGGTTGGGTACTTTGCTGATTTTATTTTGGAGCTTTGAAAAGCTTTGTGAATGCCATCTGGAAACCACTCAAAGAGAGTGCAGCTAGGGTGCAGTGTGATTGCATCTGGACAGCCAATGGAATTGCACTCAGAAAAGAGAATGCCTTTGGATTGAGCCTATGGGTTAAGTGCACTTATGTGATGGTGTTCTATGCTTGAAAGCCTTGCGAAGGCTTAGTGAATTGGGGCTGCGTGCTCAGTTGTAGGGAAGGTCTCCTAGATGCAACTTGTAATCATTTCACTGTGAAATATAAAGAAATACCGAAAGGGGTGCCACGGTGTTTGGGGCCAATCGGGTGCACTTGTCTATGTTTGTTGAGCAGGGGCATTCTAGCGTCCATCCCTTTTTCAGTGGTTTTGTTTGTGAACAAATGGGTAAATGCCAAATGGTGATCATGCAATGGTTAATGGTTGTGATATATGCTTTGTGAGCTGTAAATAAGTGCTGAAGTGATTAAAGGTTTAGTTCCATTGCCCTCTGAGTGATTAGAGGCCGGTTTCACTAGCCACAAAAATTCCAAGCAAAGTGGTGGAATCCATCTTTGATGCCCGTGTTTGCATATCTCTTAACTTTTGTAGATAGGTCTCGAACGAGAGATTGTTCCTAACCACGTCGAGGTCTTGGAATTTGCTCACAATATCATAGTCCTTCTCCTCCAAGAACTCCTTCTTGACAGTATCTTCAAAATCAGTCTAGGTGGTGGGTTGCAATTGCAATTCCTTCCACCATAGGAGGGCTTTCCTTGAGAGATAACCAACCACCAATTGGACCTTCTTGTCGTCAGAGTATGGGTGAAATTTGAAGTTGACTTGCCACTTGTGAAGCCATGTGTCCACCAATTCTTCAGTCCGAGCCTTGTGTTCCCCCGAATATGGATCTAGAGTGATATCCGCGCCTAGAACAGAGGCCATAGCATCAATGTGTGTAAGGGCCTGCATTGTGGTAGTGATCATTGTAATAGAAGTTTCAAGCGTCTTAACTGACGAGCCAAATTTGTAAGGTCAGGGTTAAGCTAGAAGCTTTGGAAAATATTGAGACTTGACTTAGTGAGCAAGCCCTAACTTTCTTCTATGTATATGGGCTTTTTAGCAGGCTGCAATTCCTTATCCTGAGTCTCTGATTGGTGCTTAGGGCCCATGTCCTTATCTCTGTGCACTGTGAATATGCAATATTGTGTAGGACGCAATTCATGAGTATTGGGAATGTAATCTAATTATTATCATCATTGCATGGGATGATGGTATTTCCATGCTTCAGCACAGAGTATTAACATATGTTAAAGCTTTGTGTTGTCTTTGCCAATATCCCTCTTTCCCTTCTTTGGTTACCAGCTGATCATGAAGTTTCCTTCTTTTTTGGTATCTGCAGCTCTTTCAAGATTCAGAATCGAATGTATTTAGGCAAGGACAAGTCTTTTGTATTTTTGTTGCTGCTTCAAAGGACAACAAAAGGGCCATGAAACTAGCTATTCATGCTGGCTAGATGCATTGGAGCCTGGAATCTGGTTCTAGCTGGCAATGGGAGAATTTCTGTGGCACTTGGCGAGACGATCAGCTCTGGCTGCAGTTATTTCTATTTCCTTCACAGATGCAGTTGGCAGTGCAGCACGGACACATGGGAGCTCTATGCAGCCAACCTTAAATCCAGGCACAAATGACTTGTTGGGTGCATTGAATGGTGACATTGTAGTCTTTGAAAAGCTTTCTGCCAGATATGGATTTTCTCGCGGTGATGTTGTCGTTTTAAGGTGTGGCTTTGAACTCTGCCAGCTCAATCCTCTGCACGTGGAGAGAACCTTCTTGCACTTCACAAAGTGTAACAGAATTTTGAGTGTTGATTGCCTGCAGGTCACCAGAAGAACCCAATCAGTGGATGGTTAAACGGCTAATAGCACTTCAAGGGGATTGGGTTAATGTCCCTGGATCATATGAAATATTGCAAATACCTAAGGGTCGTTGTTGGGTTGAAGGTGATAATGGAAAAGTTAGCCTGGACTCCAGGACTTTTGGACCGGTTAGTCGATCAGCCATTCATCTTTGGTGCTTCAGCATTTTTTATTCGATAGTTGTGTACTAGGATGCTCACAGCTTAGGCTTTCTTTTGAGTCCTTTGTATTCATGAGAGCTGCCCATGATTGAATTCCACAGATTCCTCTTGCGTTGGTCAAAGGCAGAGTTACTCACAAGGTCTGGCCTCCACATAGAGTTGGACGTGTGGAGAGATTTCTACCTGCTGGTAGAGTCATCCCTTGAAAAGGTTGAATCAATAACAAACCAAGGAGATAACGTTTTTCTATTGGCATCTTCTCTTCCATCTGCGGCTGGACACATTCTCATCGCACGATGATCATGTTTGGAAAGAGTGATACGGATATTTTGTAGTACCATTCATCCATTCTGAGAAATCTCTACCAAGGGTGAACCAACTGCAAGTTGAAAGGCATTGTGGCAGAGAGATTCTATTACCAGTTGGTTTTCCGGATGAAACCATTTTCGCTCAACGTCAGTTTTCACTCTTAGGTACTTGTTATAGTTGATTATGTGATAAATCATCTGCCCGTACCATGTTCATTCAGATATTTTCCTCTTCAAAGATGATATGATAGTTGCTTATTGTGATGCAGCGAAGGCAACATTTAATACATTTTTTCACACAAATTAGCCTCAAACTACTTCAAAAATGGATGATTCATCGATCTTTCAAAAGCAGTGAGAGAATTCAGTCTAAACCGTAGTTCCAGCCAAATGTTTGGCTCAATCTAATGTTTGAAGTATGATACATTTGAAAACGTTTAATATTTTGACAAGATAAAATAACATACTACGCCTCACCTTAACTCCCCCAGAAGCCCTCCTTAGGAGGTAGAAAACATACAACACATTCAAATATCAGATTTCAGATTGTAGATGGGATACCTTTGCAAAGTGTCAGCGTGGATGGACATGGGTTTGCAAACATTCCTACTGCACGTGGGTTGCTCAAAAAGGTCAAATGGTACACAAGCGCGCACACAAACATCGAAAATGAAAGACTTAAATCACTTTTTTTTGGGCCCATATGTGAGGTATGTTTGCCCTTTACCACGTGTATGATACACTCGTGTGTAAACTTTTGAAATACCAAACATCTTGTATCGTTGGAACTATGGTTTGAAGACAGGGAGCTAATTTGCCTCTTCGGTCATAGCTAGATGTTTTAGGTTGTAGAAGTGGAATAAATAACTAAATGTCTCAAGGGACAGCCATTGTGATCTCAAGGTGCAACAATATGCATTTCGTGACATTTGATATCATTGAGGAACATAGCAATGATAACTTGACCTATGTGTGGGAAATAAGCGAAAGTTAGATTTTGCTAGAACATTGGCTGAAGGCTATGAGGGGCTACCATCTTTGAGTGCATCCTCAATCAACCAATGGTGTTGGTCCCAGAACTAGTGGAAAGCATCAAAGTGCATCCTCAGTTGACTGGTCCACAGACATACATGTGTTTATGGATATACATACATATGAGAGTGAGATGAAGAATGAGGTTGAGGCTTAGATTTATTGAGATTGAGATTGAGATCGTGTCGCTCTCTCTCTCTCTCTCTCTCTCTCTCTCTCATCTACGAAGATCGAGACACGAGAGGTCCTATACCTTGTGCTCATCTTTTGTAATATTTCCAATATTTGATCCATGAAAGTCTGAAATTATTTGTATAATTGATAAAATCTTGTGAAAATCTATGGTGTAAATGACACCTATAATGCTTTTCTTTAATCAATTTGGGCTCTATGAATGTCATAAGGTTCAATACAACTAAACATAAAGCAATCAGTTGAGGATGCACTAGTGAGAATGCTTGAGGTTTGCGTGCCTTGTGAGCAATTATTGTGCGTATTTTATTAATTTGCCTCGATCGCCCTTGGACACCAAATATGGTGAGGTATTCTATTCTCTGTGGGCATCAAATGATGCCACAAGGCATGGTTTCTTTCACTTGCGAACCCAAACATTCAAAGGTACTCTGATGTGCAAAGTTTACAAATTTTATTTTGAACCAAGTTCTATTCCCTTTGTGGGCACCAATAGTGCCACATAGCATGGCCCTCTTTCTTGCAAGCCGAAGTTTGAGATCTATAGCTTGATGCACAAATTTGATGTTTATCTTGATGCACATATTTATTATCTTTGGAGTAGAAGGATTTTATTGTAGGGGGGAAAAGGTTTCGAAATTGGGATTATTAATGAACATATCCCTAATTGGATAATATAGCTTGCAACTCGGTAACCCCAATTGCGTGGAGTGGGGAATTATCATAGTCTAAAATGAGCGAACTTTACAAGCCAAGCAAAGTTCAACCAAGTTTGTTGATGCCCTTGAAACCTCCTAGGTAGTACTGCCATATTGACAACTAGAAGCCTTTTACCTAAAAAGCAATTCAAGAGTCATTCCAAAAAGTGTGAAAAGGAGAGTTGCTTTTGTAGGAATGGTTACATTTAGCAATTATGCCCCACCAAAGCTTAAAGGAACAATGTATCTAAATCCCTTGCCCTCTCCTTAAACCTCATGAAAATTGGTGGCATCTCTAGTACTTTAGAATGCCCCAAATCTATGTTGTGGGTGATTTTTAAGTAAAATAGGGCTATGTTGCACATAGAGTTGGCAAAAAAACATGGCAAGTAAAGGAGCTAAGGCATCTAGCTATGACTAGTGGGGTTGGTTAGCCACCTTATACACCTTTTGTTTTCAAAGTAAACCATGTCACCAATGAACTTGGAGAGTTTATCACAAACTCCTATACACTTCAAAACCAAAGGAGTAAGTGATTCTAGCAACAAGAGACCTTATTGAAAAGTTTTAAAATAATATGGGGGCCTCTTCTAAATTAGACTGCAAGATGTATTAGGTCAAATGCTACAAGTTTGTCTAGATATGTTGGAAGTAGATGAGGACTAGAGATAGAACTAACCACATCTCTTCAAGACGCCTTTAGCTTTAATAGCTAGTTGTCACAAATAAACATAGATTGTCAAAGGTCCCAATAGTTTAGCAAAAACTATTAAGACAGTGTCTTTAAAGACACCTTGCACATTAGAATACTCATGCTCTAGCCCTTCTAAAGAGGAAAAATGCAAGTTGGAAACAAAGACATTGAGGTCGTAGGCCAAAAAGTGACTAAAGCTAAACTAATTGGTGCGTCAAAAAGACAAATTTTAAACTATTCCATGGATAAACCTTCATTAAAATGTTTCTCGAAAAATGTAAAATATTTTCTAAACATGAAATAATATCATTTTAAAAATAAATTACATATTCCACCTTGCTCACATCTTTTAGAATCTCCTCAATGATACCAAATGCCTCACAGTTTCCATTCTCCACCAGTTCCCAAGAAATGGTAACATAGATACAGCTGCCCTCAAAACGGTTCCATAGAAATGTATTTGCATCCATTTTGGCAGAATACAATGTTATATTGTGAAAGGACATCATATATGTAGATTCTAAATATGCACCCAGTGGTCGCTTCAGCTTCAAAAGAAGCATCACAAAAGGTAAAAGTGCTCTTTCTAATACAACAAAAACAGTTGACTGCGTGTCCCTTATTACACAGAAGAACAGCCTGCCAAAGAAACTAAGGGCTCATAAAACATAGGGTCAAACCCCGCAGGTGAGGCAAAAAAAAAAAAGCAGTCTCCCGTGGGAACACTACGTGTAAACAATGCATAACTAAAATCCAATTATTTTCCCCATCTTGATAGTATGAGCAAACCAACAATGGACACACATAACGACGCAAATGATGCCACTACTAGCATGAAAGCAAAGAATTGGTTTGGCAGCTTGAGAGCCTGTTGAAGCTTTTTCAGACATTTATCGATAAAGGGAGCAAGGGCTGCAGCTCCAGCCACGCGAAATGGTCTTGTAACATTGTTGCCTGTCCACATCAATATCACAATCTGTATGTGATAACTCAAAAGTTAGTAAAACTGCTTATCCCGTCTCAAATATTCACTCCTATAACGCAAAAGGAGGTCACTATGATGAAATCTATGGAGGAAGCTCACATTCAAGATGCGTAATCGTGATGATACAAAACATATCTTTCGTGCTGAAATGTTACTCACCCCAAGCAAAGCCTGAATGTTAGCTGCGGGGTTCTTTCCTGTGCTCTTTTCGTAGCCCAGAAATGCTAAAATAAAGAACGTTGTGTAAGTGATTCCATCGAAAAGACCATAGGCCAGTACTGCTGCCAAACCAAGCTTGGCAACCTGGGCTCGCATTTCCGCTGCATTGGTCTGCACTTTATTAATGAAATCGTTACACTCGTTAGAGTTCCCGAAGAACACTTACGAACCCACAAATGCTGGGCTCGAAAATACCTTCCAGTTGTTCCAGAAACTGTTATCCTCGGAAACCTGTGCATGGTTCGTAATGAACAGCGTGCTTAAAAACTAATCATTCAGTTGAATTCAAAAGGGCGATCATGATTAAGAACGTATTCATACAAATCAAAAGCAAAGCAGGATCTATAAGGAAAAGCGTTGAAAAGCGAGAGAGAGAGAGAGAGAGAGAGAGAGAGAGAGAGAGCGCAAAAGTGAGGAAGCAGAAAGGTGAGAAAGAGACCTGAGGAGGTGGTGGTGAGGTCTGTCCACCATGAAGTTCAAAAGGGGAAGGGGGGTCGGAAGCAGAGGAACGAGGAGGAGGTGCAAGGGTATGGAGAGGAGGAGGGGAGAAGAGGGTAGGAGAGCGAAGAAGGAAAGCAAGGCGATGTTGGGGACAAGGGTGGTTTTTCGGTATGGCTTGGATGGTGGCAAGTTTGAGACAACTACAACTACTCAGGCACCTCATGCTCTCCATGCTCTCCTCTCGCTCTCTCTCTCTTTGCTACCTCTCATGTTATGGTTTTCTTCCTTGGCATTTAGGCACCCCAAAAGTTATCACAACTGGTTGCAATGTTTCTTGGAACATTTTTCTCTCCTCTCCCTTGGTTCCAACAACATTTGCTCGCCCACTTGACATCTAGTAACGTTGGCCAACACTTGATGTGCATGGAGGCACTAGATGCACCATGACTTAATGAGAGAGAGAGAGAGAGAGAGAGAGAGAGAGAGGAGGAGGAGGTTTTTACAAACAATCCCAAGGAGCTACAAATGACTCTTCAAAGTCAACCCACAATCAAACTCACACAAAACAACAAGAGTCACTGAAGTAACCAAGTGGGAGCAATAGGTAATAAAGAGTAGGAGAGAGAATACCCCTCAGGTTGAATTTTAAATGACTTTTTATGGAATAATTAAATAGCATAAGGAAAATATTTCATTTTGAGCCTCTTTCTCTCATGCCATAAACTTGTTAAAGTGTCGTGCCCTTGATCATGCTATTCACTTAAACGCACTTAAACGACTTAAACGATAGGTCAAAATAAGAAATGATAGGTCAGAATGGGAGAGAGAGACGTAGAGATTATATATAAGGCAAGGGTGGGGAAAGAGGGTGTGTGTGTGGGGAGGGGGGAGGGGGGAGAGGTGTGTGTGTTTTGGGGGGGGGGGGTGGAGAGATGGTGTGTGTGTGTGTGTGTGTGTGGAAAGAGGGTTTTTTTTTGCAACATCACATGGCCGCTCATCTAGCGGAATCTTTGAGTAAATTGAGCATAGAGCCAAGCCAAGGGGTGCCTACGAGGGGGGGGGGGGGGGGTTGAAACTTGAAATGAAATCAAATACATTTTGAGATCCCATGTTGAGACCCAGCGAAGCGGGGCTCTGACCTGTCATGTTACTTGTATTGTTGTAAGGCAAAGTTACAAATGCCTATAGTGCATATAAGGAGTGCATATAAGGAGAGGCAAAATATTCATCACAAAGCTATATAAACTTATTCTTTGCTTTTAAAGAAGAACCACAAATTTGTGCATACCCCCCCAACGGTTCTCGCCTAATTCCTCCATTGGTTTGCTCATCTATACTTCCCATCTACTTATTGTAGAGACCCTTAGTTGTTAAAGTGCATGGACCGAGCTCTCCTATGGACCCTAATCTACTCTAATGACAACACTAATCTAAGGTGGATGAATCCTAAGAGTGATCATGATCTATAACTCAAGTCAATTAGGTTCCAAGATAGATTAGCTTGGACTCATAAAGAGAATCTTGAGATAATGCAAAGTGCTTGATTGATATTACCTCCCTTTTATAGGTGAGGGTACTTACATCCATATGCTTGCTCACATGTGGGATATCTCCTCCATGCCATGTGGCAGCTTGCCCTTTACTCATACCTTTGCTCTACATGTGCTCATGGCACCACAACTCTCAACACCTCCCCTTGGTGCCATGATCCTTTGGCTATTGCAAGGTGGTCAAATGTGAGTTACAAGATCAAATCCTCCCCTGGGTGCTTTCATAGCTACTCTCAGGTGGTTAGGTTTGATTTACAAAATATAGGCAAGGCTGGCAAGGTTTTTGTTTCTCAATACATTCCATTGATGTCACCTTTTGGCTCATGGCTTGATGATGATGATGTGTAGTTGACCTGTTGGTTCTTCAATCTACAATCTTCTTCCTTATGTCCCAGCTTCTTGCAATGGTGACGTCAACTTTGGTTTGTTTTTCAGTCTGCAGTCACTTTGATAGTGACTCGTCCTTCCACAATGGTAGCACTTCATTGATGTTTTACTGAATAGTGCTTGTTCTTCATTATAGTTGTTGCGTGTTGATGTAGATTTCGATGCCTTTAACTCTCTTTCTTTTTCAAGAAGAGAGGATACACATTCCTCAAA
Source organism: Dipteris shenzhenensis (assembly GCF_047967505.1). Lineage (NCBI taxonomy): Eukaryota > Viridiplantae > Streptophyta > Polypodiopsida > Gleicheniales > Dipteridaceae > Dipteris > Dipteris shenzhenensis. Next base: position 50,934,009 of record NC_141599.1, on the reverse strand, counting down.
CTTTGGATCTAGCAAATTCGTCAAAGTGGTTGTCAGTGCATTGTACTCTGCAGGCATGCTTTTAAGGAGAATTGCAAGTGCATCTTTCTCTCCTACTTTTGCATTTATGCCTTCTAGTTGGGTCATAATGCTTTTGATTTTGTTGACAAATTGTGCCATGGATTCATTGAAGCCCATGTGCATACCATAGAATTCAATCTTAAGATGGATTTCTTGGTTTTTGGCTTTTGCACCAAACACTATGTTCAACTCATCCCATGCATCCTTGGCATGATCCTTGGAGTCTATATGATGAATTATGTTTAGACCCAAGTGCAATCCAATGAATGATAGTGTTGCTTCGTCTTTTTCCTTCCACACATCATTTTGTGTTGTGGGTATGTCTTCTTTTACAGTCTTCCAAAGCTTTTGATGCATCAAGAGATACCTCATTTGTGTAGACCAGGTATGAAATCCTTCCCTGGTGAATTTCTCAACAGTTGGGGTGCATAAGTTGGGGTGCGTATTGCCAGTACAAAGGTCTTACTAGTTGACGATACTTTCAAATCTAGTAGTGTCTAATTGCATACAGAAAATATGAGTTGATAGGCGCGTAGAGCTCAAAAAATTGGTTACTTTTTTGGGAGCGTGTGCAAATTCCTCCTAGATTGCAAGTTATGCCTTGTCGAAGATTCTGTGGAGAAGAGGGGGCATGATGAGGTGGCACAGGGGGCATTCACATGCTGTAGATACACTGTGCTTAGCAGGGGCTATGTGCTTAGGTGGCACTATGCCACATGGAAATCTTTTAACTGAACTAAATTAACCCATGTCAAAGCAAACTTAACCACAGCTAATTGACCAACACCTAACCATGCTGAATCTTTACCATAGTTACTTGACCCTAACCATGGTGAACCTGAACCTTTACCTTAGTGGTAAATCTAACCACCTTATTTGCCACGTGGCATTTCCATGTGGTCTAAGGTTTGGAACCTGTGGAAATGTGCAATGCAACTGCGACGGGATGTCTGTGGAGTTGCCGTCGTGTAGAAGAAATCGATGAAGATGGGGATGATTGGAGGAGGGAATGCAGAATGAGAGAGTGAGGTAGCTGCAAAGAAGATGGATGTCGTCCCACAGTCTGCTGCTCCCTATCACGCCTCTGACGAGCAACAAGGCAAGTCACAAGTCAAGGCCTGTGGGCTTAAGAAAATAGAGTTGCTGCATGCGCAGAAGTCGATGAAGCAAGTGTGGCTCGTGGATACTTGAGTTATTGAAGAGCCTTCCTTCATCCATAGCGCAACAAGGTTTGGAGTTTGTAGAGCTGCTGGCCATAGGTGAGTTGTGGGAGCGCAAGAGCTATGGCTCTGTGGAGCTGCCCTTGATTGAACGCTGGAGAGTAGCCTTGGAGCCGCTTATCCACAGAGAGCTGTGGAACTTGGAGCTGCGTTGAGCCGCTATGTAGAGCTGCGTTGAGCCTCATAGCCAGTCGATGGAGTGGTGGCGTAGCACTAATGTGAGGGCGTTGATGGTGGAAGGTCAGTTGTGGAGCCTTCATTGGTGATGGCATAGTAGATGTTGAAGGTGGAGAGCCAGCCACTACAGAGGTGCTTGTAGAATTTGTAGATGAGCCTCGGTGCTTAGTCGTTGCTGAAGGGTCAATGGTGGAGGCACACGGGATCTCATAAGCTTGTAGAAGCTTTTGTTGAAGCTCTCTCAAACCTCTCAACTCTCAATGTAGAACATAGTGGAAGAATGACGGAGACTAGAAAGCCAACATGAACGGAAATCACTCAAGAACTCTCACAAAGTATTCTCAACTACATCTAAAGCTAGTCTAGGCTTAGCTAAACCTGCTCTGATACCATGTTAAAGCGCATGGACCGAGCTCTCCTATGGACCGTAATGGATGAATCCTAAGAGTGATCATGATCTATAACTCAAGTCAATTAGGTTCCAAGATAGATTAGCTTGGACTCATAAAGCAAATCCACTTCTTGCACGCACATCAACCTCTACATCGTCGCATCTGACCCATCACCTAAAACAAACAAAGAAAAGGAGTTATTTTTTCTGCTTTTTCATCACTCGACGATTGGTTTAGATCTAAATCAGAGTAGATTAGATAATCCATAGCAGAGAGAACGCCAAAGCAGCCAATCGAAGCCATGCCAAATAATTCCTACTCAGAGTCGGTCCCGACACTCACGTCATCACATTACCTGAAACCTGACATTTCATAGTTCAATGACTAGACTTTAAAGTGTTTAGAGGCATTAACCGATTATTCAATGGGTAGATAGCACATGCTTTGATTTCACACACGCATGTCTTCATTGCAAAGCCTCTTGGCTATTCCCAGCATCATTTGCCACAAGCCTTGTAACAAATTTGATTATATATTGCAGTTCTATCTTCACTAACAGTTCAAATTTTACTTGACACAGTCAATATTTTGCAATTGATTTAGACAGAGATTTCAAAGACACTTTGAGTACATTTCTTACACCATGTCTATGACTAGCAACCTCAATTTGGAGGCCTCTGCTAAGCTAGACAACTCCAATCACGGCACATGGAAATACCGAACGGAGACCATTCTTGTACTTCAAGACAAATGGGAGTATGTTGATGGATCTACACCTAGACCATTGGATGATCCAGCCAGCAGTAGCTCTACTCCACCTATTGTCGCAGCACCAACAGCAGCAGTAGAATCTATAACGGGATCTCTAGCTACATTAACAATGTCCGCACCTGTAGCAGATCCTGCCATTGCTCGAGCACAGGTAGAATAATGGGACAAGAAAGACAAGTATGCATATCACCTCATCAAGTAGAATGTGCAAGATGTCATGCCAGAACAACTCAACATAAACATCAAAAGAAGCATGAGATATGTTTGTAGTGCTCTATGAGTCAAGAACACTTCCAGGGTTCTCACACTGAGAAACCAGAGTTTCTACAATAACAGCAAAATCAGTCATGCTTATGTATGTTGAGATATCGAGCTCCACTCGTGATATGCCAGGGTGACCGTTGTGCATTTATGTCACCGACTTGTTAGCTGCAGATGTGGTTGGTACACCGCCCACGAATAATAATTGGATGATAGCTATCCTTATGTACTCTAGTTCGTGGCTTAGTTAGTATGCCACCTTAGTTAGCTGAGTTTGGTTTGAGACCCACATATAGGGTTCTTATATTTCTTTGTAGTTGAGTTCCTTTGGCTTACACAACTAAGAAGAGGAAAACTGTTTTCAGCCTCCATCTTTGTGTGTATTCCCCCATTGTGTATGTGAGAAAGCCACAAGTGAGACTCCTTCCCTCTCTCCTACTATCTTCACATGGTATCAGAGCCTGGTTCGTGGTAAGGAGCTCAAGGAAGCAAACCAAGTTCGTGGTGTCCTGGTAAGAGGACCAGTGTTGCTTTCCTTTTTCGACTTTGGGAGCAAATCTCTGTAGGTAGCACAGCCGGAAGTGCAAGAGTGCACTGTCTCAGATTGAGACGCCCTTCGCGGTGTGGCAAGAGGGCAGTATATGCTGCAGGCAAGGGCAAAGCCCAGGGTGACTTTATTTTTCTGATTCGAGGCCATTTCGGGGCCCGTTTTTAAGGCGGAAGTTCTTTGCAGGCACTCAGAATAAGGCCCTGTTTTTGCTGTGCGACCACTGCTTTGCAAGTCGGTGAAAAGTTGCCGCAGAAATTGCATCGTATGCTTGTGCACAAAGATATTGGGAGTTGCAGAATCATCCTTGTTGCCTGTTGATGCAAAATCATCACTAGGAAGTGACTGTGTGGTCAAATATCACTTTCGTCAGTTTTGCAGATCTGCCCGTGAGGCAAAAGCTGTGGTTTTTTGCAGTGATAGAATATTTTGCAGTGTTCTGTAATGGCGTCTGATTCTCTTTCACAGATTGTCACTGAAAAGCTTGACAAGAACAACTTCTAGGCATGGAAGTTTAGAATGACGAATTGCCTTATGGGAAAAGGCTATTGGCAGTTCATTATAGGAAATGAAGAAGAACCAGTTCTTCCTAATGTTCCCAATCAACAGGAAATGCATGCATTTAAAGGATGGCATGAGAGAGCCAGAAAAGTTATGTACTGGCTTTCTATCAGTATTTCAGATTCTATGATTGTGCATATTTAGGATGCAAGTACGCCAAAGGAGGCATGGGATACTTTGGCAAAAATGTATAGCACAAACACGCAAGCCAGGAAAATGCAGCTCAAGCAGGAGTTGCACAATGTGCAGAGAGAAAATATGAGCATCAATGACTACCACATGAAGGTGAAGAAAATTGCAGATGCACTTGCTTCCATTGGGTCGCCAGTAGAAGATGATGATCTAGTTTCTGTGACCTTGAATGGTCTAGGAAAGGATTATGCACAGTTCCGGACATCCATTGCCGTCCGTGAAAAATTTCCTGATTTTGAGGAGTTGTTTGCTCTTCTAATTTCTGAAGAGCAGAGAAATGGTGGTGCATCTTCTTCAGGAGGAACTTGAAAAGAAACTGTCTTCTACTCAAATGCTGGAAGAGGTAGAGGCAGAGGTAGAGGAGGCCGATTTGGAGGCCATGGTAGAAATCAGAATATGCAGCAAACTTAAGAAAACCAGTCCTTTGGAGGAGGACGTGCTAACTCTAGAGGCAGGGGGAGCCAAAGAGGTTGTTGTGGATGGCAAAGAGGTCAAAATGCAAACAGCAATGTTGAATGCTACTATTGTGGTAAAATGGGTCATATGGCTAAAGACTGCTACAAAAAGCAGAATGACATTATGAATGGAAAATTGCAGCAAGGCAATTACGCATCTTCTAGTAGACAGGGTGATGACAGAAATGAGCATCTGTTTATGGGGTGCAGCACATGATGAATTCTGTGACAAGTGCAGAAGAAAGAAATGATGTGTGGTATGTTGACTCAGGTGCGTCAAACCACATGACAAGTCATGCAGAATGGATGCAGGATGCAAGGAAAATGGAAAGACCAGGATTTGTGGAGACTGGTGATGATATTGCACATCCTATTGTGCAGATTGGTAAAATTCCTTTGTCTATGCAGGATGGGAAAAAGAAATACCTGTCTAATGTATTTCATGTCCCAAACGTCACCAAGAACCTGGTTTCTATTGGTCAAATGGTTGAGTAGGGCTTGCAGGTCAGATTTAATCCTCATGGATGCTTTGTTGAGGATATGAAAAATAACGGTCGCTTGATAGCGAAAGGAAAGAAGAAGGGCAGGATGTTTACGTTGGATGCGGACATGCCTGAATTGAGTGCAGCGATGTTTGCATATGGGACCGGTGTAGTTGCAGATATTGATATTTGGCATAAACGCATTGGTCATGTTAATGTACAGCGACTTAAATCAATGCAAGCCCAAAATATTGTTGCAAGATTGCCTAAATTCAAGGTTGCAGAAATGCATAAGGTATGTGAAGCCTGTCAATTTGGAAAATAGGCAAGGAAACCATTTCTTAGGCATGTTCAAGAGAGTAAGAAGCCATTGGAATTAATCCACTCTAATGTGTGGATTACTAAAGCTGCATTTATTGGAGGATGTCATTATTTTGTCACTTTTATTGATGACTATAGTAGAAAACTTTGGGTGTATTTTATGAAAAAGAAAAGTGAGGTGTTTGGGCATTTCAAAGCTTTTGAAGCTATGGTTGAAAAAGAAACAGGCCTGCAAATAAAATGCCTAAGGTTAGATGGAGGGGGAGAGTACCTCTCAAATGAGTTTGCAAGGTTCCTGTAGGAGCATTGCATAAAGAAGCAATATTCATGCAGTCATACCCCACAGCAAAATGGACTTGCGGAAAGGAAAAACATGCATATTGGAGAGGTATCTTGGGCCTTGCTAAATGAAAAAGTCCTTCCAGATTATTATTGGGCTAAAGCAGTTGCTACAGCAGTTTACATAATGAACATGACTCCCACTGCAGCAATACATGGCATGACGCCAGAGGAGATGTATACTGGTAGGAAACCAGATATTTCTCATTTGAAAATTTTTGGTTGCATTGCCTATGTTCATGTGCCAGATGAGTTGAGGTCCAAGTTGGATCCAAAGGCTGAGAAGTGCATCTTTATTGGTTATTCTGTGCAGCAGAAAGGGTATAGATGCTATAGCCCTTCTACTCGTAAGTTAACAATGAGCAGAGATGTTGTTTTTGATGAGATGAGCAGCTGGTATAAACCAATAAATGTGATTGATGATGTAGATGCACAAAATGGTAATGCTGCATAGAATTCATAGCAGCAATCACAAATATTAGTGGACCTGCAGTGTCCTCTAGCAGTGGTTCACATACTTCACCATGGACAAGCAGATTGAGATCAGGAGAATCTCCGCAAGGCAATGTAGATAGTGGTATGTCAGTATCACGAAAAGGAAAAGAGAAGGTAGATCAGCCCATGTTTGATGTGAATGCAGGTCACTCTTATGTGGATGGTGAAGCTAGTGGCTCAGAACAGAGCATTCATGATGAGTTGGGTATTCCTTCTGTTGTTACACCTGGAGTAAGGAAGACCAGGGATGTTTTGAGAGCACCTGGAAGTGATCCTATTTTGCGCAGGTCTACTAGAGCTAGATATCCTATGGATAGGCTGAAATATGATGGATTTATAGCCATTCACTATGCCTATATGGTCAAAGTGATACAAGAACCAGAACCCACTTCTTTTGAGCAAGCCATGGGAAAAGAAAAATGGGAGAAAGCCATGGATGAAGAAATGGATGCCAAGGAAGCAAATGCTACATGGGAATTGGTGCCTTTGCCTAAAGACAAGAATGCAATTGGCTGTAAGTGGGTTTATAAGGTGAAGCACAATGCAGATGGTTCTGTGAACAGATACAAGGCAAGATTAGTTGTCAAGGGGTATGCACAGACATATGGCACTGATTATAAAGAAACTTTCAGTCCGGTTGCAAGGATGGCAACTGTAAGAGCAATCATTGCTATGGCTGCATCAAAGGGATGGTCTTTACATGAGATGGATGTAAAGAATGCCTTCTTGCATGGTGATTTGCAAGAAGAGGTGTTTATGGAGCAGCCACCAGGTTATGTGCATGCTGTTCATCCTGAGTTTGTTTGCAGGTTGAAGAAAGCCTTGTATGGCTTGAAGCAAGCACGTAGAGCCTGGTCTGATAAGATAGGACAGTATCTTGTCACTATTGAGCAAGAACAGAGAACAGAGAGCCCATGTCTCTGAGGCCTCACGTGCTAACTCCCCAAGCACATAGTGACCTTGTTGACTTGGCAACATCTACCATACCTCTCCATCAATAGGGTGTTACCACTGAGGAGTTACAAGCTCGTCTTGTAACTCAAGCCAAAGAGATCGAGGACTTGCAAGCACGCATACACACGTTGGAGGCTGAGCTTGCACGCTATAGACATACTTTTGGAGACTTGGATGCCACTACGGATATTGACACATTTAATTTTGAGGACCTTACCCATATAGATTCATAGGCTGCAGGACCAAGCACTCAGGGAACGGCAGATGTGGGACCTAGTGCATAATTATGTAAACTTCATACATAACTTTGTAATATTCTTCTTCAAATATAATGATCTAGATTAAGTGCATAATGTGGATTGATGTGGATTAAGTGGTTGGAATTGATTAAGTGGTTTAAGTGGGTTAAGTGATTCGATGTGAATTAAGTGGACTAAGTGAAGCTAATGTAATGTTAAGTGAGTTAATGTGAATTAAGTGGAGCTAATGTAATGTTAAGTGAGTTAATGTGAATTAAGTGGACTAAGTGGATCTAATGTAATGTTAAGTGAGTTAATGTGAATTAAGTGGAGCTAATGTAAAGTTTAATGTGGATTACTATAGTTTAAGTGGTTAGAATTCATTAAATGATTTAATGTGAATTAAGTGGTTTATGTGATATAAGTGAATGAAGTGGTTTAAGTGGTATAAGTGGGTTAAGTGGACAGGGTGGTTTAAGTGAGCTATGTGGTTTAAGTGGTTCCAGTGGACTACGTGGTTTAAGTGGACTAAGTGGTATAAGTGATTTAAGTGGTTTCAATGGACTAGGTGGACTTGTAAAGTTAATGAAGAGATGTTGAAATATATCGACGTGAATTAATGCACATGATAGCTAGATCAACCCTTGTGACTTGAAAATATAAACTTCGATTGCGCATATTTGATTGTTCTCTCCTTTTTCTCAATGTTACCTTGAAATTATTTGCAAGTCAGAAGGTTGGCTCTAGCTATTATGTGTACCAAATCATCCACAATCTGAATAATTATAACACAACAACATAACTCGTAGCCCATAAGGTTCTAGCTTTCAAGTACAAAATGAGACGAGATGGATACGAGCATATGTGCTCTTCCATCGCTTGACATATTCTCCCATCCATCCCCTCACATACAACATACCATCCTACATATTTAGAGCTTCATCCACCGCTTCTAAGTACAAAATGAGATGAGATGGATATGGGCATATGACTCTTACATCACCTATCATATTCTCCTATCCATCCCCTCATTCCCCCTTGCAAGTAGTGGATTGGCACTGATCCCATTCAAGGGGCAATGGCATTCTCAAGGTGGAAATTGGCACGTGTCATTATACCTTTGCAAAAAGAGAATGGAACTGCTGCCAATCTCTATGCTTTCATGGAAATTTGTTTAGTGCCACTCCTATCATGGATTGTGGATATTGACACCAATACCATTCCTTTATGGATTTTGGAGATTGGCACTAGTGCCATCCTCTCATAGATCTCCACAATACCATATTGGGATGGACATTGGGACCAATGCCAACCTCCTTGTGAGCTTGTGGAGAAAGGCACTTGTACCATTCCGCCCATTGCAAGGGGAAGTGGCAGTAATGCCATTTTCCTTATGGCATGGCAAGGGGGACAATTCTAGTAATGTCAAGTGTCTTTCCTATCAGGACAATGGCACCATTGTCTTTCCTATGGGGACAATGGCATCCATGTCTTTCCTCTAGGGGCAATGGCACTAGTTCCTTTTTGTCCTTGCGATGGGGGGAATGGCTCCACTACCATTCTCCCCTATTGAAGGGAATAATGGAGCTAGATATTGCCACTAGTCCTATTCAAGGGGCAATGAAACTTGGAAGGGGAATATTGTCACTCGTGCCATTGTTCCCCTACAAACAGGAGAATGACATTGGTACTAATCTCCCCAACCCCATGTGGGAATCGGCACTGGTGCCATTCTCCACATACTCATGTGTAGGTGACACATTCCCAATCTCAAAGTAAGATTGTAGGAACTAACACTTTTGTCGATCTCCCTGTGAGTTTGTGGAGAATGGCACTAGTGCCATTCCCCCGTTGAAGGGCAAAGTGGCAATAGTGTCATTATTCTTATTGTAAGGGGTCTAATGGCACCAATGCCAACCCCCCTTTCCATAGAATTATTACTCTCATCTTTGCATGGGAAAAATGGCACTTGTGCTAATATATCCCTTGCATGGGAGTAATGGCACAAGTGCCATTATGCCCCCCTCCGAGGTGGATAATGACACTAGTGCCATTTTTCCTTCCCAAATGGGAGAATGTAAGTAATGCCAATGTCCCCCCTAAGGGGAAGAATGGCACTAGTGCCAATCTCCCTAATACATCTAAGACTCATTTCATTTGATTATTTTGTAATTCAATTCATACATCTAAGATTTGTGATGGTGTCAGTATTTTCTTGCATTATGTTGTAATTCTGATTGAATTTACAAATATGGAAAGAGAAAGCTCTCAGAAGTGTAATGTGTTGATGGGGTCTCGTCTAGAAAGTGTTGGTATTTGGAATAATACAATAGTGAAATGCAAAGGCTCCATAAGATACATTAATTTGTAAACCTCCAAGTAACATTATTTAAAGATGTTAGGGAAATTAAAGAAATGGTGGAAGCTAAAGTTCAAGAAATAGATGACCTCCCTTGCCTCAAGGTTCATAACAATAGCGGCACTAAGTATTTGTTAGATCCCACATGTTATGACCATGCAAGGATGAGATCCAGCATGGATGACTCCATGGAATTAAGGGATGGACCATTAAGCCTAAAAATTTGAACAGTTCCAAGATTTTGGATGCGCTTTCCACAGTGAAAAAAATTTAAAGGTAGTGCCAAGAGTAGGAAGAGATCTATGAAAGATAAGGCGATAGAAGAGGAAGGAGTAAGCTCATGGATATCATCAAGCAAATGGAGAGAGAAGGATACAAGGACTAGTAGGGTGGGGAGAGAATCAAGTTCTTTATTAGGGACTGGTTCAAGAACAAGTCTAGGTGATAAGGAGGCAGACAAAGATGCATAAATGGAGTCAGGCACAAGTACAGGGGACAAAGAAGTTGGTGGGGATACAACCATTAGTGGGGACAAGGTGAATGAATCTACCATGGGAGGTGGTGCATCTAGAAGGGGAGAAAAAATAGTGTCATATAAGAAATAATAGCTGGTTATTGACTATAAAGCTGGTTATTAACTACAAATCAATTCAAAAAAAACTTGAGAAAAATGACACTAGCTTGACAGGCTTGATAGATTATGCAGAGTACTTTCCATTTGGACTTGCGTTTGAGGTGTCCATTCCTGTTGTGAAATGCCATCATGTAGCACCTAGTAAATATGTGTACAAAACCTTGACACTTAGCTATGTTAATAAATTGGTTAGAAAATTCGCCATGATGTCACAACATGTGCCTACCTCATGCCATTTCACAAAGGCATAAATAATTCAATGCAGAAGGATGAGGTACAAAAGAAAAGTTGCAAGAGTATAGTTATAGGATTCTTGCTGGCCAAACACAATACTTGTGGCAAGAGTTTTCATAAGAGATGCAACATAGGCAGAAGAATTTGCATCAAGGAAGAGTTTTTATGCAAGGAGAAAGGTACACATTACATGGTCAATGCTTTGGAAAGTGTGAGTTGCAAGTTATCATCAATGGCCAATATGGAGGCTCAAACTATTATAAAGAGCCAACCATACATTGATATCTTGCAGCATATTAGGTCCCAATGGATAGCCTTTAGGTGATCAAATAATCCATCCCCAAGCCTTGTGAGTGGGCATAAGGATTTCCAAAATTGGGACGTAAAGTTTCCTACCTTTTATTTGTGGTATTTGCTGTTAAATGTTTCAAATATACTTTCATTTTTTATTTCAATTTTGTTTTCCCACTTCTTTGGGAATGGAGGTAGTGTCATTCTTTTGTAAAAGAGAGAGTGTCCCTAGTGCCATTCTTCATAGAGTGTAGAGTGAGAATGGCACTAGTGTCACTCTCTCCTTGAGGCGGCTCGAAGGATCAAAGGATCGTCCCTTGTGGAAGACTAGCATTAGTGCCACTCCCTATGATGTCGCCACTCTCTATAGAGTGGAGAGTAAGAGTGGCACTACTACCATTCTTGATTAGCCCTAGTTTGTCTATAGAGGTTGGATTTGAACTCAGGTGTTACATGTATTGATTAGAATTTTCCATTGGCTTGGAACTCAGCTGTTACATGTATTGATGATAATGTTCCATTGAATTTTTCAAAATTTTGTATCAATTGCCAAAGTGTCTGTGGGTGCCAACTTTGCCACCAAAGACACCCATATGGTGACCTATGAGGACCATTGGTATATATGAAAGGTGGATCATAATTTTGACCTCAGTGTAGGAGGGAGGTTGTCAACCGATGATAACATATATGAGGCACTTATTGGGGTTGGATTCCGATAGTGTCAACAAGATCCAAGAGGAGATAGAGTCGGGTAATATTGTACTCATAAAGTCTGAACAAGATAAGGAAGTCATCGACATGTCTCAAAGGGAATTAGTCATGAAGCAAGACAAAGTACTTAAGGAGGAGCTACTCAAAGTGTTCTTTCACGACACTCAAATCCCTTGTTTGGGACCTAGGACAAAACTTGCAAACTATTTTGACATTAGTTCACTTTTTTATTAGATCTTGTAGGATGCTACAAGACATGGATTAAGGAAAAGATTCAAGTTGGTAGAGCAACACCTAACTTCCCACTACCTATAATCAGGTATGTTGAATGGATTATAGATCTTAAAAAATATGGTAGCCTTAAGTCAGAAACTTGTTTTCCATGGATGGTCTCTCGGGTGAATATGGAAATGGAAGGTGATAAATTTTTAACATGTCACTTTAAGGATGGCCTTCCTATTAGCTTGTATGTGCTTGATACTACACAAGGGGTTGCCAAAGACATTCATTGAAACTTTTTGGAAGTTGATTAAAGGTGTGATGTTGACCACACTATCTCCATCACAATTTGTTTTTTTATCGTTCCTTAATATGATAGAGATTGTAAGTCTAAAGGATGACGTTGCTGAGTGTTCAATTTGGAGTTAAAGGTTCATCTATGTCATTCACACAAATGATATGCACTAATGGGTTTGATAGACACATTTGGTATTTTGATATTCTTAAGCTCAGATGGTAGGTTTGCCAGATTTGATCACATTGACAAAGTTGCCAAGTATCAAAATATACTGGAAGATAACATTTTTCTTGATAATGAGGATGAATAGACACCAGGGGACCCACAAGAGGCTATAAAGGTCACATAATTAAAGAAAGCATCAAGATATTTTGCAAGTAGGATCAATATGTTGTTGACTTGTTCACCAAAGGATTTGTTGCAATGCATGCACTATCCCTCTCTAGGAAGAGTGGTATCTTCAATGTTGACAAATGTACAAGCCATAGAGATTGAGTCCCTTTGTTCTGATCTAGTGACAAATGATCCTATCATCAAGTTTTGGTCTGGCATGAAGAAGGCACTTTAAACAATGTTCAAGCCACTACTTGATGATGATGATGATGATGGTAGTGAACCTATGGGACCTTTGCCTCCTCTAGCTACCCATGAAATTGCTAGTATTCTTCTTCTTACATCACTTAGGCATCACTTGTAGATTTGTAAAGGGGTTCATAGCATGTCAATCCTTGTTTTATAACCAAAACAACCATTTCAATATTTTAACATTGTCACTTTTATGATCCATTCCTAGTTTTGTGTGATTTGATTTAAAATTTATCATAGTATTTGTTCTTTCAAAGCATGCATTAAAATTCTTTCTTTAGATCCATGGCGATTTGTATATTGGAAATGAGATAAAGAGAATAAAGAGAATGACACTAGTGTCATTCTCTTGATGAGGTTAAAGAGAAATTATCCATAACATCATAAGGGGGATGATGGTATTGCCATTCCCTAAAAGAAGAATAGTACTAGTGGCATTCGCCACCACTTCGTATGAGATTATTGAAATGGATCTATTGCCATTCTCTCGATTTGTATTTACTATATCTATTTTATGAAGAATTTTTTGCCTTTGTAATTCATGTCCATTTCCTACAAGTTTTAGAATCTTGGCTATGGATTTTTATTATGTTTTAAATGCTTCATTGAGAACCCTCGTGATGTGGAGAAGTGCACAAGTGTGGCTCTCTCCATGAGGTGATAGAGAGCACACTTAGTACAATTATTTATGGCACAAGTTTCATTCTCCTCTACCTCATAGGGAGAATGGCACGTGCTATTCTCCAACCACAACCAGATAGGGATGGCACTATTTCCACTCTCCATAACTTTAGAGGGAGGATACCACTTCTATATTGTAAATATAATGACTATATTTGTTGGAATTACACACGACAAGAATCATGATGCATGGAAGGAGAGGGAGGCAACTACTACACAAGAAAACATAGCACCCAAAATCGGTACAATATTGGAAGTGTTGTCAAGAGCTAGCAACTTTAAGGTCAAACTGGATTTTGGAATAAACGATGCATGGAAGGAGAGGGATTTCGACAACTACTGCACAAGGAAATGTGCCATCAATAGCTTCTCCTCTTGTGGATTGCAAAGCTAAGCCAGATGTTGACATGTTTGATGCCTTTGAATCTTGGTTACCTCTGCCATCCTCACAAGAGGACTTTGACCAGCACCATGAGCCTCCTATAGGCCCTCCACCAAGCAATAATCAGCCACCACCTCATGCTGATTTGCAGGTTTCTCTTTCGGCACAAAATGATCCCATTATTCTTGTTGCAGTCATTGAAGAAAGAGCTGTCAATAGATACCAAAGGCAAGTTCCCTTATGGCTTCTTGATACATTAAGGGACAGCAAACAAGATCAGCCTTTTGCTGCCCGGACAAGATTAGGGAATAGACAGCATGGTGCCTTTCTTGAGTTTGCACTCCTTGCTACAGCTTGTAATCAAGAGCCTCTATGCCATAAAGATGCTTTTAACAGCAAAGATTGGATGGATGCAATGAGAGTTGAGTTACATTCCATTGCTAAAAATGATACATGGGAATTAGTAGATCTCCCTCTCGGAAAGCATGCCATTGGAACCCGATGGGTGTACAAATTAAAAAGGAAATCTGATGGCAGCATAGATCGATACAAAGCCCATCTTGTTGCAAAAGGGTATGCCCAACAACAAGGCATTGACTTTGAGGAGACATTTGTTCCCACATCCAAGATTACTACAATTAGATGTGTCATTGCCATTGCAGCCCATCATCATTGGCAAGTGCACCAACTTGACATCAAGACTGCTTTTCTTCATGGGGATTTGTAGGAAGAAGTATATGTCACACAACCTCCTGGCTTTGAGGTTGTTAATTCTGAAAATAAGGTATGCCGGCTTAGAAAAGCCCTTTATGGTTTGAAACAGGCACTCAGGGCATGGTATGCCAAAATTCATGCACACTTACTATCCCTTGGTTTTCAGAATAGTCCCACAGAACCCACTCTTTATGTCCACAGGAGTGGATCTAATTTTTTAGTGCTAATTTTATATGTGGATGATATGCTCATCACGGGCCCAGATACTCAGCAAATTGTAGCTTTCAAGGCTGATTTGCAGCAGGTTTTTGAAATGTCATGGTACAGCTCCACTATTATTTGGGCATTCAGTTTGCTCATGTTGGGGGAGGTATCATGATGTCTCAGTCCAAGTATATTGGACAGCTCCTTGATCATTTTCAGTTTGAGGATTGCAAGCCAATCTCTACTCTAGTGGACCCTGGCTTCAAATTCTCAGCTCACGATGGGAGCCCACCGTGTGATATCACTCTTTATCAGTAGGCTGTTGGATGCCTTATCTATTTATGTCACACCAAACCTGACTTATAGTAGTATATAGTATCTCAGCTCAGCAAATTCATGCACATGCCCAGTTCACAGCATTGGCAGGCATTGGCAGGCAGTGAAGAGAGTCTTCAGATATCTCAGAGGCACTCAGGATTTAGCCCTCTTCTATGGTTATCAGGGTTCACTTACCATGCATGCTTACACAGATAGTGACTGGGCAGGATGTTCCGACACTAGAGTGTCACATACTAGCAATTGTCTTTTGCTTGGCAATTCATGTATCTCTTGGCTCAGTAAGAAGCAACCAACAGTTGCCACATCTAGCTGTGAGGCTGAGTACAGGGTAGCTTTCACCGCTACAGTAGAGTGTGTTTGGCTTTGATAGTTACTTATAGATCTTGGTGTTCGCCAGAGATCTTCCACTATTGTCTACACTGACAGCCAGAGTGCTTTAGCCATTGCATGTAACCCAGTGTTTCATGCATGTACCAAGCATATTGAAGTTCACTATCATTATGTTTGGGAGCGGTTGTCAGCAAGAGACATAGAGTTGTCCTATCTTCCCATAGAGGACAACATAGCCGATATATTTACAAAGGCACTTCCTCATCCCAAGTTTGAAGTCTTTCGATAGGCTTTACACTTGGTTCCCTTTGTTACATGATCTGTCATCCCTTGTATATTCATAGGTGGCTATATCCTTTTGGATGAACATGTGCCACCATGACCAGAAAATACCAGGTATTCTAAGATGTTTCTAGAATACTTCAGCCCATCCCATGGAGGGGGGTTTGTAGGCCATCTCCTAGTGGTTCTAGTGATGCCCTATAGGCCATGGTATGTGCCTTGTAGGCATAAATATAGGCACTTGTAGTGTTAGTGCCTTTTAGGCCACATAGATCACTTAATCCTATGTGACACCTAGGACACTTAGTCCTAGGTCTAGGTACTTGTACCTTGCACTCATTGTTTTCCCATAATCCTAGTTTTGACATGACGGCTAATCTATCGACTCTTTTGCAATCTGCACTCTCTCTTTTTCAATCGATCCTACAAGAAGTACTTGTGTAATAGGCAATAAACCTGGGAGGGATGAGCCTTTAATAATTAAAGTAACCCCTGCATTTGTTCCTTTATCATAGATTTTATTTCTAAAGAAATGTTTAGTTCTCATTTTTTGGGACTTGCTAAGGGTTTATGGAGAGTTGAGATGGGTTTTTGCTAATGAAGGTGGATCTCGTGAAGTATATGGCCATGTTATTTGTGTACTTGAACATGTGGTTAGTGTTCTTAAGCATAGGGTTAATCATATTCTTAATAGTCTTTTTTATTCATTTGCTTCATTTTTTGTGTTCATTTGTCCTCACATTGAGCACGAGTACATCATATTATAGATAAAGAGAAATGAGATATCGATCCCTAGGATCCAAATTGTATGGAGGTGGTTGCATGCAATTCCAATCCTGGGGATAGAGAGAGAGGGATGGTATTAGAAAATATATTGTAGATGTTATTGAATATGTCCAAAACAAG
The DNA here is from genome assembly GCF_047967505.1 of Dipteris shenzhenensis. Taxonomy (NCBI): domain Eukaryota; kingdom Viridiplantae; phylum Streptophyta; class Polypodiopsida; order Gleicheniales; family Dipteridaceae; genus Dipteris; species Dipteris shenzhenensis. Next base: position 50,917,374 of record NC_141599.1, on the reverse strand, counting down.
TCTTGCACCACCAGGCTTCCATGTTTTACTCTTCTACATTTTGAAAAGAGACAACCATCATATCCAAGTATGGTTAAATGCAAAGACAATTTATTATTTAAAACTCAAGTTGCATAGAAAAGCTGAATGTATTAGAGGGGCCATCAGCCCCTAAAAAGGCCTCGGTAATATATATTCAAGTTTTACTCTTATACATTTTGAATTTGTTTTGTTTAGAATCAAAAAGAGATTTTGAGGTTGAACGTCCCTTTCTTATTTCTGACAAGTGATTCTTGTCATCCCAATCCACACGTCGATGCGAGACATCGTGGACATATACCTGCTGAACGAATAACATGGGTATCTGTTGGTTGTTGGGGATGCTCTCTTCTACCTCTATAAATTGTTGGAGAAGGATGTGGGCAAGGGTTTTGTGCGACAAGTCTGACAACTTGGGCTGTGCATATTTGTTTCTAGCATCAAAGAAATAAGGTCTTTCTTACAAACTCCGATGGACAAAGACTTTGTACTTGTCGAAGAGAGAGCGGGTCACCTTGCATGGTGTCATCATCCATTGAACCAGTGGTAAAGATACCCAGCCACTCCCTTCCCAGCATATCTCTTTGTGCCTGCAAGATAGCTTGAGCCTCGCAGTGATTTAGCTGGTTTGCTAAATTAGCCGCTTGAGGCACAAAAGCGGCTTTTGGACCCTTGTGAAGTGGAGGTTCCTCTGGTTGCGTAGGATCCGGTGGGAGAACATTCTCTATGAACGTTCTCTCCCTCCATGCTCATACTTCACCTTAAAAATGATAACAAGATAGAATTATTTTATAACGCTAAACAATATTAAACAATCAAATTCAACATGGATACTTATAGCATCATTCACTTATACAAACAATATTTAAACATTTATTATCGCATCCTTTATCATCTCATGAAATTGTACCAACATTTATTATCACATCATTCACTTATACAAACAATATTTAAACATTAATTATTGCATCATTTATTATCTCATTTTAAATATACAAACTTGAATGATGAAGTGGAGACTTGGATGATATACAAAAATAACAATGTTACAAGTATTCATGTTCAGAAATTCATATTATAAGTTGTCCAAGAATTTGCTGGTCTAAGTCCTTGGTTTGGACTGAGCTGTATGCCACATCTAGGAGTAATATAAAAAACCCCACAAAAATTAGCAGTGCTTGGATGTCTATTCAATTGTGCTGACTTTCCTTGAACCGCAAATCATCGTAGACACCCAATTAGAGCTTCTACGAGCAATATAATCAATGAGATGCTTGAAAAAAGAGAGGATTCATGACTATATAAATATGAGAGATACAACAGAGATCCATCTGATTCCCACAAAGAGGATTCCACATTACAATATTAATATGAGAGCTTATAATAGACAAGATCTCAAATTTTTACAAGCGATTATGATCTGGTTTAACTTCCCAATTGTCGTGACTCGCTACACTTAGGTTTATTAATATCAGAGATTCTAACATAGACTCATTAAAACTCGCTTATAGCAAAGACTCTTTAGCTAGATTCGTAATACTTCTTGAGAAATTAGTCCTCTATCTTGGGTATACGAGGTGGCTATTCTTATGTATATGTAACAATGAGACATTTTGACTTATGACTAGGTAGGATCCTACTCGTTGTTGTTTACCTCATCTTGCTCCCAAAATTAAGACTGCATTACCTTATCAATTATTTATGGGTCTTAAGCCTTCGCTAGGCAAGGAACATTGCTAGCATTAGTAGGGCAGAAAGACAAACAATGGTGAAAAAGAAGATGTATGGAAATACCTAGTAGTTTACAATGTATAACAACAAGCCTGTTTGAGAGCTTGAAACAAATTAATACGAGGTTTGAGCTAGTCTCTGCGGGTCCAATCACATGCAATATTACTGCTTCAAGCACCCCCAAGAGATGTCCCATCCTACATGTCAAATCCACTTAAGTCAACACTATGTGTATTATAAACACACCTTTTGTAATCTTTGAGGTTAGCACAGTTTCACAAACCTTGCTTCCTGCACCAACAAGTACTCCATGAAGTGTATTACTATGCCAACAAACAGGCTCCAAGTAGACGCAAGTAGTAGGATACAAGCGAGGGGGTGGCTGCAAGTACTAAGCAGCAGTAGCTACGTTGTAGTAAGCAAATGCAAGCAGGAGGGAACTACAAGAGAGGGAGTGAGCTAGAAGACATGGCAATAGAGTAGAGCGTAATGAAGCATAGTTAGGTCAAAGTTATGCCATACAGTGCACTGGCTGATCAGGTTGGGGGATCTTTTCTTTTTCTTTCCAAATTCAATTTCCCCCCCTCCGCCTCCCCCCCCACCCCCCTCTAACAAGTTGAATACATTCAAGAGGCCTGCCTGAGATGGTGAGCGGAAAGGGGGTCGAATTGAAACTAGAGAGAGAGAGAGAGAGAGAGAGAGAGAGAGAGAGAGAGAGAGAGAGAGAGAGAGAGAGAGAGAGGGGGGGGCAAAAAATATGGAGTATTTCAAGGGATACAAATAGCAAGATGGAGGATCTCAAAGTGCACCAATTGCATTAGGAAAAAATTCCAACACACTTTAATCTATAAAAGGAAAAATTTTAGGCTTTCACAATTACTAAGACCTAGCCCACAGGGTAGGCCAAAAAACAAAAGAGACTCTCAACTTTATTTCTTGAAACTAGTAGACAAAATTACATGACCCATGGAATTGTGATGTTCAAGAGATAGTAAATCCTATTCAATGGATAGTAAATCTAGATGGACGTAGTAAGATAGGTATAAAGATTTGAAATAAGCAGCTCCTGGCACTTTTGCAAAGCAGAGAAAACATATGACTAGGCAGAGAACAAGCATCAAGGTCCGAAATTAGTAGGAGATAGATGCCTCATACTTGTGTTCAACAATGTTTGTGTTGGTGCTATACTGCATGTTCATAATCTTGGGAGCCATAAGTTTGTGTTGATGGTACTACTAGTCAACAATTCTCTTCTAGAGGGAATTATTGAGAAAGACCTATGATAAGGTCAAGAAAAACTATGAAAACTAGCCAAGCAAGTAAGTGGCCCAAGCATGTACATATGAGGTTGTGTTAACTACGACATCTGGATCTTGAATCTTGAGAATAATGCTAGTCTCACTATTGCGATATAGAGTTTGCAACTACTTAGTCAAGTTTGTGGGAGTTCTCAAACAATTATGATGTGAGAGGCTCTAGCTGGCCTTGAACTCTCAAGGTAAGTATTGCTTATATGAAAGTGCGGACCGTACTAGCCTTATCTACCACTCAATGAGCATAAGATCATGGAACATCAAACCAAGTACAGAAAAATATGAGGAGAGAGACAAAAAGTATGAAACACGGTAAATGTGTGTTCAACAATCCATGATAGGCCTCTTATATAGAGAGTGCCCTTAGAATAGTCAACACATGTGGGATCCTCGCATCGACATCTCTCCTTGTGGATATCCTTATCCACATCTCCACTTCATGTAGTCCACATCCTAGGGTGGCTACTTTAATTCTTTCCTATACCATACCTTAGCCTCTAATTCATGTGCACATGGCACCATCTCTCAACACTCCCCTTGGCGCCATGATCCATTGGCTACTGCAAGGTGGTCAGATGTGAGTTTACATTCCATCACCTCCCCTTAGTGCATACCTTGCTACATAAAGTGGTCAAGTGTGGCTTTTACATGTCAATACCTCCCCTGAGTGCTTACATGGCTACTTGCAAGTGGTCAAGCTTGATTTACAAACGTGTGGCAAGGTTTTTGCTTTTTAATACATGTCGATGGCGTTCTCTTCTTTGCTTGATGTGGCTTGATGCATGATGCTTTGTTCCTCCTATGACTTTAATGCTTTATGTGTGGATGCCATGTTTTGTACTATGGTCATCTTATGCACTTGAGCTTTTGGCATGCTTATGATAGCGATGTGTGCATTCATGCTTTGATTTGTCATTTGTTGCAAATGTCTTGCCAATTGATTTCTTTCAATATTTGCAGTGTCTAATTGCATACAATGATTATGATCTGACAAGTGCGTAGAGCTTGAAAAGGCGATCACTTTTTCTTTTTGTAGTGTGTGCAAATTTCTCTTGGATTGCAAGTTACGCCTTGTTGAAGTTTTTGTGAAGAAGAGGCCTTTCATGATGTGGCACAAGGGTTCATATGTTGCACACACACTGTGCTTAGCAAGGGCCTCTGTGCTTAGGTGGCACTGTTGACTGTGCATGCTGATGTGGCAAGCTATGGATGTGGCACATTCTTAACTAGCCCTCCAAACTGATGGTTTTACTAAAGCTGACCATGGTTCAAGCCCAATCTTAACACGTGTCAAAGTTTTAACCACTAACCAATGCTAACCAGCCCTTTACACCAGTGACCACACCTTGGCTAACCAAACTTAATTGAATTTAACCAAGGTAAAGCCTTATCTACCACGTGGCTTTTTTTTAAATTCTTCTTCTTCTAAGGTTTGAGACCTTGGGAAAAATAAAAATCAGATGGTGACGTATACTTCGTGCGCCTAGAATGCTCTGAGGAGCTCGTCAAATAGTCCACCCTGGCATGCCATTGCGCTGGAAGAGATGATGCCTCTCCTTTCGCATAACCTCAGGCTGATCTCCCATTCCCTCGCATCCCATTGGCATGCAGTCACCTCTGTAAGGGAGTTCTCCACCACCTCAATTTCTCCATTGAGTTGTCAAAGGCTTATAGGAAAGGTGGCTATGTTGCCTTCATTAACAGAGTGCCTTAGTTGCCTGTGGAGTCTTTTGTGGAGATGCTTGGAGGAGAAGCACTAAATAGTCATCTATTTGCAGTTGGAGGCGCATCTGTTGACTGCATGTAGGAGAAATCCACTACTATTGCTAGACCGAGTGAAAAGCCTCCCAAGCGCTGCACATAAATTAGCCTTACCTAGTCCAACGAGTGTCGTTTAGTGGTGGTGGAGTAGACAGAAGATCACATATATCTCCGGAGGTAAAAGATGAAGCAACTCTCAAGGCTCCAAATCTGCTTGGGACTCAGCATTTTTAGTTGCCTGTCGGCCTGTCTACTTTCTCCAAAGAGGTCATGGCTGGCGGAGGGGCAATGAGGCTGGCTATTGGCTGAGTCGTCGTTGTTGAAGGTTGAGACGCATTGTACATGGAGTCGTTGAAGTCATGGGTCTGTAGATAGGTGATGAGAGACAGAAAGTATGAAACACTCAATCTATTGTAAATGTGTGTTCAATAATACATGATAGGCCTCTTACATAGAGAGTGCCCTTAGAATAGTCAACACATGTGGGATCCTCTCATCCATATCTCTCCTTGTGGATATCCTTGATCCACATCTCCACATCATGTAGTCCACATCCTAGGGTGGCTACTTTAATTCTTTCCTATACCATACCTTAGCCTCTAATTCATGTGCACATGGCACCATATCTCAACAGCTTACAATATTTTTGCATTGAACATTTGTGTATGAACTTTAAAGTATGCTTAAAAGCATAAAACCATGATGATACTACGTCCCATGGTGTGATTCTAACTATAGAATATCTTTTGCAGGGATGACAAGGTGAAATATATCAAATTCCAAGGACTAAGTATTCCTAGTTTCATGGTTGCCATTGTATAGCTTTGTGCTCCATGTTTTGTATTGGGTGTTGAGCCAAGTATATTTCATCCTTTCTTTGAGAAAGGGTGGTTTGAGTGTATGCTTGCATGATCCAAGTTCATGGGTCAAATTCTTATTTATGTCCACATCAAGCTCAGAGCTCGAGGCTTTAGGCTTGGAGCTCGAGGGTTTAGGCTTGGAGCTCGAGGGTTTAGGCTTGAAAAATGGAAATCCCTCGGAGGACCTATTCACATTTGCAAAAGCAATATTGAATTATAGCTTAATCTTCAAATAAATAGAAACCCAAATTATTACCAATCTAATAGATAATAAAAGTTAATACCAGACTGTACTTAGTTGTGTAAGTCTTTTTTTAGTGCTTAAGTGTATAGAACTAGCCTAACTTTCAAAAGGTATACTATGATACACTGGGAAATTTTTCATATGTATTTATTTATTGTAGAAAACTATGGCAATTTTTCATGGAATTTATTGATAATATTTCAATCTTAAAGGCTAAACTTAGCACTTTTTTAAATTTTAGTTTAAAAACTTGGCGAAAGTGTTGAGCTTACATTTTTATAAGAGCATATAAACTTCCACAAGCCTTATAAAATTTTGCTTGATGCGAAAAAATCTATTGGCAGTATAGTATAATGATAAGGCAATGGGTTGGATTGATCTACAAGCGACGAGGTTCGCTTATAAGAAAGGGGTTAGGCAGTGGGGGGACCTGTGGAACCTGAGAAGAGTTTGTTAGAGAACAGTGGTTTCTATTAGAGTGCAACTTGGGTTGTCTGAGAGAGAGATGGCCAAGTGATTGGTACTGTGTTGAATAGTATTTGTGATAGTTGACCTACGAATAGTGGAAAACTATACAAAATTGGAGCAAAATTGGTCCCCCTAAAATGTGTGCAATCTAGATGGGGTGCACAAGATGGAGGAAAGTCTTGGCGAAGGTGGTGAACATGAATCTCAAGGGAGAGTGGTCCCGACACGTATCGAAAATGGGCCATGAGACTGTCGGAGAAGTGGTGGAAGCAGAGGTTTGTGAGTCTATGGCAGTCTAGTAAGGCAGGGATGCTTCTTATGGAAGGTGATGCATAAGTGGCTTTTGTTGAGACGTAGGATGAGAAAGTGGTTCAAACTGAATATGTTGTGCCCCTATGTGGGAAAGGTGTCAAAGAGTTGATGCATTTACTGTGGGCTTGTCGAGTGACTAGAAGGGTATGGTGTGTAATGGTGGGGTCTATTGGTCAGATTGGGCATGACGAACTAGAGGCTGGTGATCCTTGGACACATTCAAGGATTGGGCATGATGAACTGGAGGCTGGTTATCCTTGGACACATTCAAGGATTACATTTTACTTTGGGTGCTTGTTGGTAACACATTCTGAATGTAGTCATGTTGGCAATCTGGGATGTTCGAAATGAGATAGTATTTAAGGGTGGGGTGGGAGTAGGATTAAGGGAAAGTGTGATTTTGGCCAATGTGAAGTGCCAGTTGTATGGGGAAATGGAGGATTCTTTGGTGGCAAGATGCAGTCTCAATGAGTTGAGCTTGGTTGGTTTAACTTTAGCCTATATTGCATAGGTTGCAGGCATTTTGCCCAATTTAGGGGACCAAATTTGTATATTTTTTCCTTTTTGTAAATAATGTAAGTCAACTAGTTTAATGGGGGGGGGAAAATATTTGTCAAAGTGCATGGTCTCATAAATTGACAGGAATGTGGCAAAGCTAAAAACATGGACTTTCTCTTCTCACTTGTGAAATGCAAAAGAAAGAGAGAGAGAGAGGATAATGATTCAATTCAAAATTGATCCTTAGCTTCTCCTAGGAAATCTTACACAGAACTTTCAGTTGGTTGTTAGAATGGAGGTTGTAGGCTTTTTCTCACCATCGAGGTTAGTGGGAAACATGAGTAGGTGGCATCTAGACAAGTGGATTAAAGAATTCACACTTCTAGTCCTTTATGAGAGACTCTTTTTTCTTTTCCCCACATACAACCAATTATGATGAGGCTGGCAGCCAGCTCAGTTGGGTGGCTGAGTTAAGCTCCCCCCCCGTTCACGGTAAAGCCTCCGTTCTTCCTGCAAATAAAAGAACACATCACGTCGTGACCAACATTCAAGATATTTGTAAGAAAGATTCAACGTGCCGGCGCCGTCTACATCCCTTTAGCTTCGAATCATCCTGCCAGGACGAGAGTCGACGCAATCACCTTCAGTTTCAGAAGCCATCTCCTCCGTCGGCTTCGGCGCTTAGCACGCAAAACTGGACGCGCTGTGCGCTCGCATTGGTTGATCATGACCTTTCTGGGTCTCGGACGCCGTTGCTGCAAACCGTAAGAAAAATCATCCCATTAGCACCTGGGCAGTCGATGCACGCATGATATACACCAACGCACTACCGTAGATTCCAACGAACTTTGAACGAAACATACCCACGAACTAGCTTTATATTCTAACCTCACGATTCAGGCGGACCATCGTCGCGCAGTTGGTAAATGACGCTGGCGATTGACCACACAAGTCAACGGAGCAAAATTCTTGGTTAAAGAGCTTCCTCACAAACATTGCTTCCATCAAATTCAGGTAAGAGCAATGCTCGGCATCTGTCCATAAGGCGAGTCCCAGCGTCGACTCTGCTCTTACGCTCTTAACCTGCGATTCCAAATTTGTGAGCAACATTTCATCCAGTATCATGCAGCTCATCTAGCCTAATTATAAAGTCGAGTTCGTTCGCTAAATGAGTAGATATCTTCACGCATCTCTTAGAGCTGCTTCCAGCATTTGCATTCTAAAAGTGAGAAACAATTACCCGGTTCATGGCTTCATATTTTTGCTGGACTGCTGAACCTATACTCGCCGCGGATTCCTCTAATTCGTCTTCTATAGGAAGTCGCTCGCGCACAGGGGGATTAAACGCTCCACCGGTATATTGGTCTGATGTCGAATTGCCGTCGCACGTTGTTGTGATGACGGAGTTGGGGAACGAGGCGTCCATGAGGCTCAGTATTCCTAAAGGAGGGCAAGAAATATGACTCAAGAGATTTGATTGTGACGAAAATGCAGTTGGGCAACGGAACACGATGGAACGTGGAGGCAAGATAGTAAGGAATACAATCTCAAAAGGGCAAGAGAAGCAAATATATATAATTGTAGAGCACCAGGCGCTAAATCTGTGATACAGAAACAGGGTGAAGGATGGCAATGTCGCCAGGAATCTATCGAAAAAATCGGTGGGCGACAGGTATTGACGATGATTACAGACTTGGAACGGCACAAAGAGATAGTGTGAAGGGGAGAGAAGGCCGAAGAAAACAATTTGTCCAAGGCTAGCTGTCTGGGAACTATAAATGACCAAATTTTGCAATCCCAAAAATCTCGCCAACCGAAAAGCCTTTCGTACCAATTTACCCTGTGCCAAATATCCCGGCCGTCCCATCTCATAATATCTTGGCGCCGGCCAACACTTTCATAAATATCTTTACCAAGGCCCCATGTAGGCTCATGTAGGCCTTACATGGTCTCTTTACATCCTTACGGACCTTCATAGAGAGCCATGGGCCCATAAATAGAAAGAGAGAGAGAGAGATAAACATACATTATACAATTTTATACATCTATACATAATTATATTTATATTCATATTCATATTCAAATTTATATACAATCGAGTGCATGCATGCACACTCACACGCGCATCTGCACATGCACCCATGTATAGATCATAAATGAGAGAGTGGGTGGGCAAGGGGAAAAGAGCGAGGTTTAGGGACAAAGCAAGTGTAAGTAATTAAAATGAAGGAAAAAAGATATACTTCAGCAGTTGAGGACCAAAAGCACAAACATATTTACCAACAAGCAAAGAACCAAAATTTGGTTCATTGTTGCTAGTTGCATAAAAATATGGCATAAAAATGGCAAAGGCAAGAGTAAATGGTAAGGAGCACACTATGTGACACCCCCTATATCACATGCAAGGGGGTTTAAGGACTCCTTATGCATGTATATTTTCTATAACTTTGCAAAGGAGCTCAATTATTGCCTTGATGGTTGAGAAGGTGCCTACTGGTCAACACACCTTCCCTCCAAGCTTCCCAGAAACCCAAGGGTAATTATGTGCTAGCTATTTGAAGAATTATGTGCTAGCAGATAAACCATTTTTGTATCCTAAGTTTTTTTATTTTAAGACATCAAACATCAAATCCTAGCTTATCATTTGAATCAAGTGTCCTCTCTCTCTCTCTCACACACACACACACACACAGAGACAATCCTCTCTTCGAACGCTATTGTAAACAACCCCCCCTAACATACACACATAGGCTTACATTTTCTACATTTTATTTATTTATTTTGCCTACATATTTTTAAACTCATTCTATATTATGCTATGTGAATAGTTCCATAATTAAATGTTAATAAGTGATTTAATGCTCCCTCTTTTTAATTCTTTTGTTTATGGTTCATTAATAATGAATTAACCACCCATAATTTCATGCTGACCCTCTATTCATGTATTCATTACCTATTTTTGTACTAGTCCCTTATTGTCTCCCTACCCACTGCCCAACCTCTAACCACCACTACCCACTCCCTTCTTACACGACCTTCTTGATAGAGCATTATGCTCTCTTTAATTATTGCTTTCCTACCACTCCCCTTTTTTTGTCATCTTATTTGGCCTAGTGGAACTACTTAGCGCATATTTTTTTCGGTTCTACTCACCTCCATCCCTCATCCCTTTATTTATCACTCATCTTATCTCGCTCCCCGATTGTTTCCCTTGCCTCTACAAAGCTTCCAACCGCTCTTTGTGGCTAATGACCTCTCTTCCAACTTGTTGCTGTGTCACCTCTCTTGGCAATGGCTACAACTTGTAAATGGTCGCAGCTCCTTCGACTTCTCACAACGTTCCCCCCTTCATGCCTTTTCTCTCCTCCATGACACTTTGCAAGGTGATTTTGGTCGCTACCTTGGTAGTTCTTGTTCTCTGAATGTACGCCTTGTTCCATTACCGGTTTGGTGTCGCGTCACTTTTTGGACTTGCTCTTCTTTGGTACATATGCGGTCTCCACTGTGTCTCACATCGCGGCTACTAAAGCTCTTTGTAAGAGCAAAAGGGATAGCCCGCTCTTTGTTACCATCCTACGTGATGGGGCAGCCAGTGGCACTTTGTTAGTTGTTGTTTTCTCTCTTGCCAGTGGCACTCTCTCGGGTTCGTGGTAATGCTTCGAAATACACAACTTATGCTTGATACCCTTCATGATTGCTCTTTTTGTCTATTGGCTCCTCTATGATCGCTCTTTTTGGTTCTTTTATTGCAAGGCACTTAGATAGTTCTTGCTTGCTCTGGTTAACTCTTGCGAGTCCCTACTCATCCTACTCCAATGAACACCACTTCCCTTTTTCAAGTCCTGTAGCCGCAGTTCTCTCGTGGAACCTTAACTTGTTGGTCTTCTTTTGGATGACCACACTCCTCATGTAATGTTTCGGTGCCTCCCTTCATGGGTTCGCTCCCTCTACTGATACGATTGACTTTTGTTGCCTGTCATGGGTTCTCTCCCTCTACTGATACATTTACGTTGCCTTTCACACGATTATGCCATTGTGGGAAGATGCTTGATTGAACAATTGTACTGCTTCCTTGTTGGCTTCGTAATCCTATAGCTATCGTTATAATGTTGGATATATCACAAGGACCACCTGCGCGTTGCTGTACTTTGTCTTCATTTTCCTATCCTCCCTTCACTGTTCAAACCTTACCACCTTGTGTGATTACCGGGTCGCCAACTACATGAAAGCCCCTTCCTTTGCCTTTGTTTGCCTCTTCCCATGTTGATTACCACCAGCTCAAGACGACCAAGCCCTTCTGCCTCTACCTCATGGCTTATCGCCTCTGTTCAAGCATATGTGCTCTCTATAAGCCATACCAGTTAAAGATCTACTGAGCATTCTATCGCCAAACATCGTGGTGTAGCTACCTTGTCCTTTTTATAAGCTCATCTGTGAGCTTCGGTTTCCCCATTATTGTCACTTAGGTCATTGCATGGGAACCATTGCAGACTTTGTGATCACTCACTTTCATATTTATGAGTGGATGATGTGATCATAGTCGCTTAGAACTTCTTGGCACCTATATGGACTTCTCGACACACACGGACCCCTGTGGACTTCCCACTCCATTACTACTTCTTGCTGGATGATCTTTCCTATCAGTGTGACTACTTGCATTGCTTTCTACATTGCACATTTGTAATGAAGTCATGAACTTCTTATTAGTCGACCACTTCCCTGTGAGTGATTGGAGCTTGTTCATAGATACGCTCTTCTCAGAAGCTCCGTAACCTTAGGTGGCTGCTTCCCTCCTTCTTGTTCAATTGGTCACGTTACTACTTCACTTCCCACTCGTGTTTTCTCTCTGTTGTAGGACTTCTTACATCGGTGGTTCTTTAGTGTTGCTACTTCTCATGTCATTGGTTTGTTTCCCTTCTTGATGTTGTCGTGCCTTCGTTTTTTGCCCAGTGAATATCATGAGAATTTGCATAGTCAATTGCATGCTCATTTTTCTTATTTGTACTTTATTTTATCATTTAATTTTTCATGTGTGCACATATATAGATTTGTATATCACCCCTTAGATTTATACTTTCCTTAGAGTCCTCCTCCTTTTCTTTTAGGTTTATTGTGTATCTCTCTCTATCTATATATATTTAGTTTTAAAGCTTACCCTAGTTATATATATTTTGTTTGCTACATGCTTATTTAATTGGCTTCTTCGTTTTGTTAAATATTATATTTTCTCATATTTTGTACCCCTAGATGTCTCTTAACTATGTGTTTGTGCTTAACTTTCTATATGAGCTCAATTTTGAATCATGCAAGGGAAATTTATGCATTTCCTTTTTTTTGAAAGTGAGGTGCCAAGCCGCAAAAATCAATATTTCAAATAAAATAGCAATTCAAAAATAAGGAAGTTTCTTTATTCCAAAAAGAGTCCTTACAACGTGAGTAGGAAGATAGACTTATCGCTCGATACCACTGTGCTCTATGTGTAGTCACAATATGAATCAATCATAATCTCAATCTCAATGTAAGTCAGAGGTAGCAGACAAATCCCAATCACAATATCAATGTCAAAATCTACAGCTACAACCTCAATCTTGATCTAAATCTGAATCTCATTCAAGTTTTGGTTTGCCTCAAAATTCACTGTCTTCTTCTTGAATTTGGTTCTTGACTCTAAATCTCTTTCAACTTTAAATCTTCTTCTAAATTCATGTGCTCTTCTTCAAAAATATCTATGGAAGGAACTGCTCTTCTCCAAAATTCTATCTTTTATCAAGTGTGAATCCATGGGGAATCTACATTTCCTTGTATAGTCTTGCTTTCTAGAAATAGATCCATAGCCTTGATTTAGCAAGTTTCGTTCTTTTTGTCCAACAGTAAAAAATCAATCATTTTGGCCCACCCTTATCTTCAAATGATGTGAACTATGGAAATAAGCAATATGACAACTTCGAATCATCTCAAAATTCTCTATAACTTTTCTATTCATTTAGCGTAGGCCTCAAAATTGCATTTTAGAGAAAGACATTGAATCCAAGAAGGAAAAACCAATCCAAAGTGCTTTTCCATGATCTTTTGACCATTACTTCACCACATTGAAACAATTAAACCATGTAAAGTGCAATGTATGAAATATATAGCCTACTAAAAATTCTACAACTCTCTCACATAGACTTTTTCCAAATGAAGTGTCTTCCCATACATATTTACCTTTCAAAAGGGAATAATGTAAACATTCCAATGACAGCAGGCCATACATGTGATAATATCAAAACATAAAAACGAAATACAATGTAGTGAGCTAAGGCCTCACATAGACCCCCCTTCAAAATGCTCTATCCCTAGAGACAAAATCTGAAAATTATGCACATGGAACACCCCAATCTTTCCATGCATTCTCAATTGAGTAAAATCTCATTTTAGGAATAGCTCTTGTACAGTCCTATTGCTAAGCTCCTTTGTCTATGTATCCACAATGGCCTATGGAACTACTCTTAGGCCTCCAGCTTCCTATAGAATGCAATCAGGGTTAGCCACCTACTTTTTCAACAAGCCAACATGGAATATGGTGTGAAATTTAATGTCCTAATGAAGTTCTTGCTTGTAAGACAAGTTTCCATACATTTTAACAATCTTAAATGGTCCCCCAAATCATTCAACACAACTCTTTTGTCTCTCATCCTCATACATCCTTAGCATATCCTCTAATACTCTATTCAATCTCACTATCTCTCTAATGTAGCAGTATTCATTTGTAGATTTGTCCCTATTTCTTCAAAGATCAATTTTTGCCAAAATTTGGATATGAATCTAGAATCTCTAATGGCAACAATACATTCAGTGGAAGTCCAATTATTTATTTCACAAAACTTTGGCTACATCAATCTCTCCTTCTAAAATGGTCCATCTTGGTAAGTCTATATACTACAATATAGATTGTATAAAATCCTCCTCTTGTAGTAGTTATACTTGTAATGAAATCCATAGATATGGATCTCCATTTCTACTTTGGGATATGGAATGGATCCATCTCACCTAGAATACTATGCAGGATAGCGAATGTGCAATGATTCAAGTATGGCCATCTAAAACATTAAAAAAAAAGTAAAGATTGGAGAGAGGCAAACAAAAAGTTTGAGTAGGACCCTAGCAAGAGAGCAAGTGGCTTTGCAATAGGTAAATTAGGTAGGGCAATAGATTTTTAGTAGAGTTCACAAAAAGTCCCAAGAGCTAAAACAAATGGGAATAGCAACCTACCAAAAAGAGGCAAGGGATATGCTTTGAATACCAACAACTATGAGAAATTTTGGCTAAGTGGATTCTCTAATAGAGGAGCTTTCAACTAGGCCATTGCAATACATTTTGCATTAGATTGAAGGCATCATGAGGTGGGAAACTTATGGTGGAAGGTTAAACTTATATTGTTCTCATAAGCAAAGGGAGGGCATCGACTTTCTTAGAAGCCTAGCCTCCCTTATTTGTGAGTAAATCTCTCTTACAATTTAAGCTACTCTTGTTGCTCATACAAAGTGAGAAAGAAAGCCACTAGTAGCACTCAAATTTAGATACTGAGAAAGCTTTGCATTGCTTCCCCTTAGATCTAAGGGAAGAAATCCGACCGCTAATGCTACTATACATAGAGGATTATGAGCTCCTGCTACTATCCATATCAAGGGAGTTAGTAACCTATTTTGTTGGCTTCCCATTTGAATCAAAGAAGTTTTCTATTATACCTATTTTGAGGGGAAGAGAGACTACAAAGGTTGCCAGAATTTACTTTCAATAGGGCCAAATATTTATGCACCTTTTCCAACTTTAAGCCAAAGTTCTTGGGGCTATTTTCTCCATCAAGATTGAGAGAAGATTCAAATTTTGCTCTCACTTCGAATCAGAGACAATGAAATCTCTTGCTACTCCTTCCCCCTTCAAGATTGAGAGAGAGGGTTTGTTCAAGGCGGAATCATTCTTGAACACTCAAAGATTGATCTTTGCCAACTATTAACAGAAAATAGTAACAAGAATGTATGGTTAGATCATAGTTGGAAAACAAAGAGCAATCAAAATACAGGTTTCTCATCAAAGAACAACATTAAACATTGGAACTGTAGCAAAGCTACATACTTTCCATTCAGGAACATTGAGAAGAGTGCATCCCATCATCCTAGAACTTGCCAAGAGGAATATGCAGTTTGAATCCAGTCAGACAACAGTCTCAGTCTGACAATAGTCTAACTATTACATATCAAGACACTCTTACCAAGAGGATCCCAAAAGGAGTCATAACTAACCCCCATGTCAGCATATAAGATTATTGACATTCATGATTACTAGGACTTATGCCTAACATATGGTACCTGAATACCCCTCAACACTTTTGGTGGTCAGATTTTTTGGAACAAAAATGCATAGACTCAAACCCTTAGCTACTTATTACATTGGTACCATTTCATGGTTACATGCCAAGGCTAGGTACCCATGAAATATAATGCTGTCCATGCTAGTTCATACATAATAAATAAGGAGAACCATGCATGAATCAACAGTGAGCATGTTCACATTCCACTGGCACAGAATGGACACATCGATCCAATTAAGCAAAAAGCAATAGGTTGATGAAGCTTTAGTATCAGCAGCATATGTCAGTGTAGAGTCCTCAAAGAAATCATTCATTTTCCTTTGAATATTCTACATTTGACCTTGATTGAACCACTGGAATACTGAATTCTGAATTAAAATGATTTTCATGATTGAATTTTGACTTTGGAATAGTTTCTGCCACAGTTGAACAATCGAAACTAGTCAGACTATCATCGGATTGCTTGTCCATGTTATGGCAACTATCTAATCATCATTTTCTGAATATAATATCGCAAAAATTACTCTTTTTTCATTCTTCAGACCTGTTAGACTGACAATCCGACTTTCTATTTTTGACCTTCGAAATGCATCTGACCTTCATTAGACCGCTTGAAAGATGCCAAAACTATATGCTAAATTTATGTTTGTTGTTTTTCCTTTAACCAAGCTTTCATTTTCTGTTATTTTTGACCTTGAACACTTGCCAAGTGTCAAAATATTTTCGATATGAAGTAGAGGTGATTAGGGGACTCCCCCAGGCTCTTTTGGCTCATTTTTGGGCTCTTCTAGCTCCAAGTTAAGCTCCTCCTTTTCCCTTCATCTTTTATCCTTATCATTTCATCCACATCAACATCAATATCATCATTATCATTTTCTAATTTTGTTTTTGTATTTGTTTCTTAACTTTCAGTTTGTGCTTTTGCACTTAAGTCCTCCCAACTAGAACTTTGCCAAAACTGGGATTTAATTGTAGACCAAAATCTGATTGCATTACATCATCATTTGCATCAAAGAAAACATCCTCATACTCAGCCAAAGCATCATAAAACATCTCGGACATATCATTCTTCAAATCTGAATTTTATGTTTGTGAAACCACCTCAATGAGTGATCCCCCCAGAACATTGTTTGTATCATTTTGATCATCCAATAATCAAGCTGAATTTATTTATACCTTGCAATCATCAAGAGATTGGTATTCACCTTGATTTCCATCTAACTTCTTTTCTTGGTTTACTTCATCCTCAATTTGATCATCACTTTGGCATGCATTGTCAATTCTGGAATGTAAAAAATTAGCTTTTTTGCTTGAAAAATATCATCCATTGAGTTGGTTAACCATATTCAAATCAAAAACTATTTTAGAGGCATATAAACCAAGCATAGGATTAACTCTCAGCCACCTACATCATTCAAATCACTCCATTTGAATCACTTTTGAAACTTTTGAAAACTGCCAACTAGTACATTGCACTATAGTCCCCAACTCAACGGATAACTTGCCATAGATTGAGATATAACCGAATCACCTTCAAAAGGACATCTAATTTGATAGAAATCTTGAATATACATTTGTCTTGACATACATAATCCCACTTGGTAAGAATCCATCTTTAGGACATCCAAAATTAAAGTTGAATTAGCCTCCTGACATAGGAACAGACTGCATACTGCTTGCTTCTGTAGCATGCTGCTCAATGATAATGAGAGTTGAACTTGATTCGATACATCATCTTCATCTCTTATGGATTCGAGTACATTGGCATCTTGCAAACCATTGGGTCTTCTTGGTGTGAGGTTTAAGAATACAGAGCGTTCCTCTTGGCTTCTTTGGCTCTCGGGCTACTCCTCTGCTTGTCCTCCTTGCATCACTATCAACTCCTTCTGGTTGGATTTGTGCTTGAACAACTCCTTCCAACAAGGCATACTCATCCTCAAGGGATAAAACAAACTGTTGAATCTAAACATCCTCTTCACAAATATATTTATCAATTTGAATATCATCATCATACACGTCATGATCTGAATTGGCATCAACATTTTGATTCATTGCTGTCTCCAGTTGTATTGGATCCATTAATCCATACCAAAGAGAAAAACCATTTGGACTTGAGGTTTTAGCATACTCCTCAAGATCTTCATCAATCGAAATTTGCAACTTCAAATAAAGATCATAAAAAACATTGACTTCATTGCTTTGACATATTTTGGTATGATTGGTTTGAATTGGATTAGGACTGTACCCCAAAACTTCCTTGTTGTAAGGGCTTTTGTAGTTAGGCTCCGCAAAGATTGATTTTCTCTTGCTTCCACATAACATCAATAGTCAAAGATGGTGCAAATGCAAAGCATGCACACTTATCATATGACCTCTTCATCATCTTCCTTCAAATAGTAATCATTTTCTGAATCTTTTTCATTTTTTGACAACTCATTTTCTTGTTGCTCTATTTTTCTATGGAAAAATCCAGAACTGGTTACCATTGCATAGTCTTTATACACACCTTCCTTGCTTTTGGACCTTGTAGAATTGCTTTTCGACTGATCGAAATGGTTTTTCGACTGTTTGGGTTGCTTGTTGTCACGGCAGATTGTTGTCTGACTATTTGAACTGGATATCCAATCGGGTCTATTCTGAAACATTTGCATCCATTTGATTATGAATAAAAATAGCTGAATTATCACTGCAATTCTTACCACTATTTTTGAAATCTTAGTCGAAATTGGAATCGGAATCGGAATCATTGTCCTCTTCGTGCCCATATTCAGACTATGAAATCCAAACTCTTGTTGAAGCTCTGAGATGTCATTAATATGCTGATTAGATCTCCAGTCACCTCTATGGAACGTTATATGCCAAGATTTTACCGTCTCAAGCAAAGCTAGATATTTGAAAAGTTTGTCCAAGAGCCTTTTGATATTTCGATCAAATTTTGCCTCACTAATGGCAAAAAAATATGGTAGATAACAATCCTTTTCCTTATGATTGAATTTCCAGACAGCAAACAATACATCCTCCAACACTTGTTTTGCTTTCAGTTTGCCATGATGATCAAAAAATGAGACACTTGCTTATATAAATTAGAAAAAAGGAAGACACGTGTACCTCTGATTCAAGATTCAAACTTTAGAATGATGATCTTTATTTGTGCTTGATTGCTCTCTTGCACCCTAAAGATCAAAAATTACATTTGCTTATCAAACTCCATTAGGCTTTAGCATTCGGTTTGGATGATATTTTGCTTGATGGTTGAGACTTGATCTACCACAGGTTCAACTCTCTTTAAAAATCAAAATAGGCTTGATGTACTTAGGTTGTGGGCAGCCATGCTCTCTCACACTTCTTGTTTACATCCTGCTCATAAACCTCCCTCCATAACTACAAGTAATTTGCTATGGGTTAAGGTTCCTCCTTCCAAGCTAGGAATGGTGGGCAATTCCCTTGCTCAAGTCAAGAGCAAGACAAAGCTTTCCTTCTTCATAAACTCGAGCTGATTTCATCAAGCATGATTACTTCCACCGGTGTCTCCAAAGATCAACAACAATACCAGGCCAGAATCTCTCCAAAATGCCAATTATTTTCACTTAGAAGTTGCTTCTTCACATGCATTGCCTCAATCCTTTCATATTAGGTTGATTCGAAATTGCAACTTCATCTCCTTACTGGGATTTTTTCAAAGAATTAGTGCTTCAGCAATGACTGATTATTGCTGCTACAGCCCATCATCTTCCTCCAAGCAGGGCCAATTCTCTTTATTAGTGTGCAAGTTTACAATAGGCTGTTCGTAAGGCTGAATTATTGAAGCTTCAACTTTCCTCATAGTCATGGCTGGCTACTACAACAAAGTGGTGCACTCGTGTTATATCAAAACATTTTATTCTACTGGATGTCTTCTGTCATTGCCTAGTAAGATTTTATCTTCATGAGGTAATGCTTTCATCATGCTCAAAGTCGAACTCTAGTCATGGGCTCTGCCCAATACCGGTTGATTGATGCTCCCCTTTGAAGCAATCGAGAGGGGAGTTAGTGGTGGTAGCTATGCTTAGTAGGATTAGCTCTCCTGAATTTAGTGATGATACGATTTCAAGGCCTGACCACCGTCCGACACTTTAAAGCTTCTCTGCGGAAATTCTCCAGTTCTATGCCATCTTTAATTTGGGAATGTCTTCTACTGCTCCAGCCTCAAAGCTCTATCACTTTGACCAAATCTGCATCACCTATCGCTTGCACGTGCCTGTGGTTTCTGAGTTTTGCCACACGTTTTGCAAGAATAGTGCTTGTTTAAGTAGCAATGTTGGTGATGATACATTTCAAACTTCTTGCTTTCGTCTGTCGTATGATAGCCTTGGATTTTGATTTACAAATGTGGCTCTAGGGAGAGCATCAAGGCAGTCGAGTAGAGAAGGCTTCAAGGAGCGATGGAGAAGCTTTGAGATCGTCAAGAGGTTGGTCTGTACATTTTTTGTCTTGCAAGCTTTTGCAAATTTCGGCATCGACTTGTTCCAAATAGGATGTCCCAACCATCGTAGAGAGCTCGGAAGAAGCACAGAGAACTCACGTCTAGCAACTTGCTTGAGCATCTACAGCAAGAAAAAGAAGACCTGTTGGACTTGACTTTAAAAAGCGGCTAGCTTTAAGAGAAGAGAAACAGTGCAGTGTACACCTCTCTACGTGGAGAGAGTATACACTGGTCCCTTAGTTGCAAACGGCCAGTTTTGAGGAGGTCAAGTTTTTGAGTCAAGAGGAGAGGACCGATATGATCCAGAAGGCAAAGTAGCATCATTGGATGAGGCGGATGTGGATGGATGAGATAGAGGAAGCAGGAAACATGAAGGGGAAGGGGGGAAGGCAGGAAAAAGGGAAAAGGAAACGAAAGAAGCAGATATGGGTGGAAGGTTAGGGGATGGAACACGATAGAATCTGCAACATAGATTGTTCATGGCCTTGATCTATAAGCAAAAAGTTGAATATGCTTGTCATTCTTCTCAGCCTTCCCTTGAAGGAAGATTGAACTTTGCTTCCTTCCCAAACGTTCGCTTCCTTCCACTTCATGCCTGGGATATCATAGATGTCAGTTGAGGTGACTTTGTTCATCTCTGTTTTGGTAGATAGATGGGCTGGCGGAACACCTACTTTAGAATATTAATTTGAATTTTCGTTGAACTCTTGGCTGGCTAGGAGGCTGCGGATAGATGGGCTGGTGGAACGCCTACTCTAGAATCTTAATTTGAAATTTTGCTGGAATCTTTGCTAAAATATCGTGACGTTGGCTGGCTAGAAGGTGGTGAGGAGGCACGCCATGTGGAGTACCTGAGAGCACAGGAAAGGATTTCTCTTTTACCACCATGTGGCACCCCTCTCCTTTAGAGATCTAGAGATAGAGATAGAGAAGAGAAGAGAAGAGAGAGAGAAGAGAAGATTGTTTCTCCCTTTATTAACAGCAACCAATCCTCTTCTTGTTGAATATGCACAAAGCTCTTTCTTTGTGTGGCTTGCTCAACATTCTCTGCTAGAATGTATCAGAAATTGGCTAATATGCTCCCCATACTAGAATTTTTTGAAGGTACGTCGCAGGATCACCAAATGTGTTCATGGTGGAATCATCCCTGAACACTCAAAGATTGAGCTTTGCCAACTATTAATAAAAAAGAGAAAAAGTACAATTGGATCATGGTCAGATCATAGTTAGAAGACAAAGAGCAATTAAAATACAGCTTCTCATCAAAGAGCAGCATTGAACATTGGAACTATAGCAAAGCTACATCCTTTCCATTCAGGAACATAGAGAAGAGTGCATCCCATCAGCCTAGAACTTGCCCAAAGGCATATGCAGTTTAAATCCAGTGAGACAACAGTCTGATTGTTACATATCAAGACACCGTTACCAAGAAGATCCCAAAAGATTTATAATGGACCCCCATGGTTCTTGGTAACTACCACACATAAAGGACTCTTGACATTCATGATTACTAAGGCTTATGCCTAACCTATGGTGCTTGAATACCCCTCAAGAGTGGTGATATCCACCTTCAAATTCAAAGAGAGTTTTGCTCGAAGGCTCCCCTGTAAGATAGAAGATCAAGCATGTTGCTGCTTTTTATTCAAGATTGGAATAATATGCTAGCTCTAAAAGCTTACATAGCTCTCACAATCACTGCCATTTTTAAAACTATAACCCATCCTTCTCATGATGAGTGAAACTATTGCTACTCAAATACGTGGGCACTACCTCCCATTGTATCCACATACTCTCTTGACCTCTCCATGGCCTAAGATGTGGACAAAGATAAGGGTAAAGAAGAAAAATAGAAGGTCTAAAAGCAGGAGAGAGTGAAACCTCTAAATGCAAGTGTTTTGAACTTAGCCAGGTTTCATTCCTCATAATCCTTTTCTCTTATTTTCCATTTGCTGCAGGGTGGCATAACTCCCATGGTTAGCACAATTGGAAAATGAGAAATTTCTCCTTGTATAGTTGATGCTTCATAGAGATTTGGCACCTCATGAGATAGCATATGTTGTGTCTGAGTATGCATATAATCTTAACTCTTTTTGAGGAGGTGTACGCATGAGGAAGGTGACACAGTTGAGCAATGTTTCGGTCTCGTTTCGGTTTATGCATTGTTTGGTACATGTATGGTTGACGCTTCTCATAGATTTGGCACCTTGTGGAGTGACGTTTGTTGTGTCTCAGTATGCATACAGTGGTGACTCTTTCTGAAGAGGCTTATGCATGAGGTAGGTAACATAGTAAAACTTGTCAAATACATGGTCAGTAGTTCTTAACCATTCCGTCCCATCCACCTTTTGCTTTTCCCTCTCTTAGGAGCAATAGTTTCTCACCCTTATGATAGCATAAGCTGAGGCAATGGAGGAACCTAGGGTGCCAACCCCCTTTAGTAAGTTGAGTATGAGCTAAATTTAATAATATGCCATCTGTAAAAGTTAGTTGAATTAGCATGTTTATATTCCACACTAAAAGAGCTTCCAATATGTCTCTACACCTTGAAATTTGGGTAACACATAAAAAAGCTACATGATTTTGAAAGGAGTTCGGTTTTTATATCTTAGATTATTTTTTGTCTTAACCCCCCTCATCTAAAAGACTCCCACCTTTGGGTCTCACATGATATGAAAAATATGTACAAATCTTAAAATCTTTCATATTGTTTGAAGTATAAATCCTATGGTTTGTGGTACGAAGGACTGGAGGTTGTCATATTTTTTCCTTGCATATTTAAAAATATTATAGGAAATCCATGCATATTATATACGGACCTTGCCCCCCCATACCCTAGATTTTGGACAAGGGTAGTAAAATAATACATATTGAGTTGGCGCCCCAACTGGAGGACAATCATGCCACTCCTATCAATTAGCCTAAAGAAGTTGAGGTTCTTGTTACATTTCCATCAAACATAGTATAGTTGATAGGTCGAGTATAGGAGGGATTCATACTGACTCACCTTATTGGTTTCTTGCCAAGTAGAGGTCAACACTCCACGACTAGGTGTATACCAACATCATAGTTTTTAGGTTATTTCTCGTTCAAGTTACAAACCATTGAGCAGGCACAGAGAGTACTAATGAGCTCACCATTACAATATTAGGGTAGAGTCATTCATCTATGGCCTTGGTGGAAACACTTTCTCACCTCCACCCTTGGCAAGTGGCAGATTAATTTTGGGATGCTCTTCCTCAGATTAATGAATGAGATTAGTTCATGTCACAAGGCAAAAGACCATATGGATAGCATGGTAGGCACATTCATGCTTATGGTGTCACGTGTGAGGTTGCCCCATACCCAGTCATAATACAAGTGTCACTAGGGTTAAACTAACTTCATCTTTTCATTTCCATGCCATCTTCCCATTATAATATCTAATTCTATATGTGATGCACTCTAGGTTTCAACAGAAGGGTTACATGCTAGGGTCTTCCTAATCAGTGTCTCTTCTGCCCCGCAAAAGATGACATTTTACAAGTGATTGCCTGAGCAGATGCCCTCATGTTGTTCATTTAGATGTGCACCCCCTACTCCATAGACTTCTCAACCTCCATCCACTACTAAGCCTCCATCCCCCTCCGATCCCTTAAATCCTTTAGAGCCTCCATCCATTTTGAGGACTCTAGTTGCTCTTGAGTCTCCAGACGTTAATGACATCTAAGGCAAGCATAGTGGACTCAAGAAGATAGGCAAACAAAGACAAAGATATAAATAGAGACAAAGGCAGAAGTAGAGTCAGAGTTAGAATCAAGGTCGATGAAGATGATTGCCTTTACAAAAATTTAGTCCATTACAAGATTAGTTTTGGTAGATGTGGGAGATTCACTATGTACACCCCAATCTTAGGAGTCTCATACTCTAGTAGTTTCAAAGGATCATCATGTTAGTATTATTGGTATGTTGTCTTGATTTTAGGAGATCCATAGATTAGCATTATCATAGGAGCCAGACCTTACTCTGTGAGCTTGTTTTTTAAAGAGTTTTGTTAGTTTTCCAAAAAAGTGCAATCATAGAGAATGTAGCCAGTGGCTAGCTATGTTAGACATGCAATCCGATGGAATCATCACTCCAAACCTCCAATTTAGAATACGGAAGCCCAAAATAAAATGCCATCAAATTACTTGCAATCGAATGTGAGAGAAAACAAAAGCCTTTCCAAAGTGGGCATCCCAAACTATATGTTGTCTTATCTTGCTATTGTAAAGCTGCTCCCCATCAATGAGTGACACCAAAATCTAGTAAGTAAAAGAGCATGTCTCTACAATAAAATGAAAGGAAACATAAATATAACTACTTCTCTAGAGTAACAGCATCCACATAGATGCAACAAATTTGATTCAAAATAGCATG
This sequence comes from Dipteris shenzhenensis, assembly GCF_047967505.1. Taxonomy (NCBI): domain Eukaryota; kingdom Viridiplantae; phylum Streptophyta; class Polypodiopsida; order Gleicheniales; family Dipteridaceae; genus Dipteris; species Dipteris shenzhenensis. The sequence goes on along the minus strand of NC_141599.1, from coordinate 50,892,962 downwards.
CCTCTACAACAAACACATAAAATTAAAGGAAACATTGATATGGCTACTCCTTCAAGGCAATGTCATCAACATAGATGCAATGATTTCTTCTCTTCTTCAAATTTGGCTTTCGCACAAATTGACCACTATGGGCCTCCATATGCCTAGCCATGTTTTCAGCATAACAAGGCATACTACTATTGTGATTGTCATTTCAGAATATTAGTTCCTTCGTTCTACATTAAACAAATATACCCAAATAAGAAAGCTAAGAAATGAGACATATGCATTTCAAACCATATACTAAATGATATCATTTGGGTATGGTGATTTACAAAGGTCCTACACTAACATAGTGTAAATCTTATGCAAAGTATCATATCCATTGGAGATGGGCACATGGTCTAAAAGTAGACTGAGTGCACAATGTTTTTGAACACTAATGCATGATGCATGGTACAAAACATGGAAATAAGCATTCCAAACAACTCAAATGATATCCGATGGCTATGAAACTCTGCGCAAGCCTTAAACTAAGAAAATCTAAGGCCTCTGTACATACCCCTTACTTTATGATGTACTTATATCCTTCAATTGTTTGAAAGAATATTGTTTTATTCGCAAATTAATTTTTAAATATGTTTTAAAAAATTAATTAAAAACATTGGACTCTCGTTCTTATTTTATATCAATAATTTAAATTTTAAATTAGCTAGTTTAATATATCTCTAATGTGTTTGTTAATTATTTTTAATTTAATCATTAATTATAATTTATTTTTTATTTTATATAAATAATATTAATATTTTTTTAAAATTTTTTTATAAATATATCATATTTATATAATTGTATAGACTATACTATGTTTTAATATATTTTTATATAATTTTTAATATATTATTATATTATATTATAGATAAACAATATTATTTATAAAGAGTTTTTGAAATATAAACAAAAAAAGCCTTTCTAAGTTGTTGCATACGCAATAGGTTAGGGGACTTTTTCAAAAATCTTGCAAATTTTGAAAAGGCCCAAAGGATTGAAGTTATTGCATACGCAATAGCTTAAGAGAGTTTTTTTAGAAATATTTTAAAAAGCAATAAGCAAGCAAGCTTCTTGAAGTTATTGCTAAGATATGTTGAAATTTGAAAAATCCAAGGCTAAGAGATTTATTCAAAGTTGAAAAAGCCCAAAAGAATTGTGTATGGAATAGGTTTAAAAAAAGTTGGATTTTTTTAAAAAAAAATCTAGAAAAGTTTAAAAATCTAGAAGCAAAGAAGCTTTTGGAAGGTGTTGCTCATGCAACATGTTGGAAGAGATACAAAAAGTTTTTTAAAAAATCAAAAAATTTGATAGGTGGAAGATGTTGCATACACAATAGGTTGGAAAGCTCTTCACCGGTTGCATGATTTTGAAATTTTGTTGATTCATACGATAGGTTGACATGAAGCGAGAACCAAGAAAAATGAAGAATGAGCTTCGCATGAAAGAGTGTCTTATACTTATACTTATGCTGAAAAGCCTTAAAATACTACCCTAAACCTAATTATAACCCACTTCCCCATAAAATCTCAACCTCCCTCCTTGTTCTCTCATTCTTCCTCCTTTTTTCAAATCATCCTCGTCCTCCATCGTTGATAGACTCCTCTCCTCTCTAAGTATTCCATGTCCTCCCTCCCTGCCTCCTCTCCTCCTCCCTCTGACATCTCCTCTCTCCAGCCTTCCCCTTCCCTCCCGCTATGCTCCCTCTCCCCTCCCTCTCCTCACTTCCTCTCCCCTTGCCTCTCCTCTCCCTTCCCACCACTCTACTCCCTCTCCCCTCCCTCTCTCTCCCTTGCCCTCCGCTCCCCCCCTCCTCTCCCCTGTCCCCTCTCCCCTCCTCTCCCTTCTCGCTCCACTCCCTCTCCCCACATGCTCCCTCTCCCACTTTTCTCCTTCTCCCCTCAATGCGCTCTCACTCCCTCTCCCCTCGGCCCTCTCTATCTCTCATGTGTGCACTCTCTCCCTTTTCCCTCTACTCTCTCTCACACACACGTGCATGCTCTCCCTCTCCCCTCTGCTCTCTTTCTCTCTCTCCCTTTCCCCTCCTCTCTCTCTCTCTCTCTCTCTCTCTCTCTCTCACGTACGTGCAGGGGTGTGGGCAGGAATGGCATAAGGCGGACGGCGCATGGCTGGAGGCACAAGGTAGCCAAGGGGGGGCATTAGCCCTCCCCCTCTCCCACCTGTTGCATGCGCAACATGTGGGGGGGAGGGCTAATGCCCCCCCTTAACCCCTGGGCCCTTAGGCCCCCCTTAACCACCCCCTTAGACTCCCCCTGAACTACCTCCTCCTTAGCCACCCCCTTAAAGCCCCCTTAACTGCTCCCTCCTTAACCCCCTCTTAACCACCTCCTCCTTAACCACTCCCCCTTAACCACCTCCTTAGACCCCCCCTTAATCACCGCCTTAGACCCCTCTTAACCACCCCCTCCTTAACCACCCCCTTAGGCCCCCCTTGGATCCCCTAATTAAACTTAATTTAAATAGAAATAAATTAACGTTTAAATTTAATTGAATTTAAATTTAAAAATACTTAAAAATTAAGTTTAATCTAATTTAATTTTTTTAAAGTAATTAAATTCAATAATAATTAAATAATTTAAATAGAATTTCTTATTATTTAATTATTTAATTAATAATATTTTTAATTATGTTTATTTTAATTGTTTACTATTAAAATTAATTAAAATTTTAATAATATAGTTTTAATTAAAATTAATTTAGTTTTTGATTAATTTAAAATAAAACTTTATGAAATAATTCAATTAAAATTACTTAAACCAAAACATTTAACTGAAGTTACTTAATTTGAAACTAAATAATTTTTAAATATCTTATTAAATTATTTGGGTTGAAATTTAATTAAACATTTTTCTTTGTTTAATTATAGAGAATCATGGCTCCCAAAGTTGCTTCCAAGGCTCCTAAGATGATTGAGAAATTCCTTGAACATGGTTGGTATTTGCTCTAGCGGAATTCAAAGTGTTTCTTAATGATCACTAACGAGGCTGTGTCAAGCTCCAATTATAGTCAAGAGGCAATAAGAAATGGTGGAGTAGTTTTAATGATAAATATGAAAGACAATGGCTTGATTGAGGTTGCATGTAGAAGTAAGAATGATGATGTGGTATATAAGTTATGGAAAATGGACAAGAAGTACATGTTGAAGCTTGTACTAGATTCAGTGCAAGGATTTGCACAACTACTTGATGCCTTGAGATTACTCAGGACAAATTGGGATGGTTTGCAGCGTGTGGTTGTACCTACAGTAAGTGTGCCAGTAGTAGTACCTGTAGTAAGTGTGCCAGCAGTAGTACTTATAGTAAGTGTGCCACCAATAGCAAGTGTACCACTAGTAGCATCTCATTCTGAGGTTGTACGCCCCACAACCACCATGGCGTTAAGTATTGGTACTCCATCTCTAACTAAAAATACAAGAACATGAGAGTCATCCCGGGGGGCAGGATCAAGTTCCACAGCTATTCTAAGAAATAGAGCAAAAAGGACTCCAGCTCCACAGACCATGTGAGTACAGGTTATTTAGCACCAGGCGAGCAATTGGTTAGTGACAGTGAGGCTACAGAGGAGGAGGATGATGCATTTGCTAATTTTTTTGTAAGCGTGGAAAATTTACATCTTCTTGAAGATGAGGGATATATTTGGGGATTGGTACAATTCCTCGTCATCACACCTCTCGAAGCCTTCGAAGAGTTCAAAGATAGTGACTTTGCTCTTGAAGCTGATCTCTACCAGAGTAGATATGGGAATGACATCGAGAAGAGACATATGCTCACAATGAATAGACTCCTTGGATAGATGCAGGTTTGAGCCCATTGATGGGCAACACTTTTGTAAAGATTGTAGAATCACCCTTGAAGACGGACAAAAAGGAAACTTGAATCACACTGAGTATCTACAAAAGTTTCAACAGGTCATCTATTACATATGCTTATTTAATGATGACTCAAAATATATTCTTGAATCTGAAAGGTTAAATCTGGTTCTATTGACTAGGAGAAAAAACTCAACTCCTTCCAATATCTTAACAAAGGCAAGGGAGTTATGGATTGGATGTGGCTTGCCACAAACAGTATAGGGAAGGAGACCTACCGTTGAATACAATATGAAGCGGACTCGCTTTTATAGATGCTTGAAGGGCATAGTGAATGATACATAACCAAGTGTGCAGGACTTGAAGACCATAGTTGCAAGATATAGGGACTTTACTTGCATAGTGTTTTGTGAGAAGTCAATCTTTCAGATTATCTTGGATGTTTGTAACGAATATAAAGACGAAAGATATCCTCCAAGGCACCAAAGCATGCGGTAGGTCAAAAGAAAGCAACAATAAAGCAACTTTCTATTGTTTGGTGGAGACCATTACAGTATGTTCCAAATGAAATAACGAAGGATGTATGCCAACAGTTGCTTGATGATGATTGCTTCTTTGGGAAGAAGAGAGAGCATACTCACTTGGATGAAGTAGTCACCAGAATGGAGTGAAGCTACTTTATTGTTGGCAGTATTGTTTTTATTGAATTCGGATCAATAGTTGGCTAACAAAGTTGCTATGGGTAAGAAAAAAGTCCTTGGTCTTGGTCAAATGATTGATAAGTTGTGGGCCAAAAAGTGGGTGTGTTCATTAGATTCAGATGCACTCCAACAAAGGATGCAAGAGGAAAGATGCCAAAGATTATAGAGAAAGAGAATGCAGAGATCAAGAAGAATACCATGGAGCTAAACTTGCAAAGTAGAGTAGTAGTATAGCAGCTGGTTCAGCCTTCAGCTTCTCTTATGACATCCTCTCATCAAAGGAGGAGACAAAATCTATATGCGTCAATGGCATTGATATAGAGCGCTTCATGGCAATGAGCGGTGATGCTTGGGAGAAGCCATGTGTCTTTATCCTAGATGAGTTGCAAGACTTTGGGGTGGCGGGGATAGTTGAGCTTGTAAATTTTATCACACAGCGCTTTGGAAGACAAGAAAAGATCAACGCTGGTCATGTTCATGTCAGAAGCACAAAGGGATCCCCTCTTCGCCAGTTTGACATCAATTGGATATCCACTTACAAAATCTCTCATGGTGTAGTGTTGCACTATGACTTGATCATACTAGAAGGCACCAATATTCAAGTCTTGAATCCATACTTGATTTTCTTCTTAAATAGGTGTGGTGGCCCTTTAATTAAACTTACTGTAAACCCTATGGAGCTATATTACAAAGAGGAAGAAAAGCCTAAACTAGATGCAGTAATGGTGGACTATCGAAAGACAAAGCACCCTGAATTGATAGATGATGGATGGATGGTAGCATTGTATCAAATGGGTTTTGTACCTGTTGAATGATGGATGGATGGTAGCATTGTATTAAATGGGTTTTGTAGCTGAAAAACTACTACACCAAGGTATTAATGTAAATATCATTGATACCCCCCATCAAATATAGTATTTTGATGCACTTTATAGTTGTACTACGACAGTCTTTGAAGATGAACGTTTCGAAGAAGAGAGAGGAGATAAGGAAGGTAGTGACTCTAAGGCTAATGACTCTAGTGCAAGTAATGAGGAGGTGGATATTTCTTCATCTAGTGGGGACCACATGCTTGAACTATGCATGAAGAGAAAGAGTGATCTAGTATCAAAGAGAGCAAAGGAGGTTCCACTCGTCATACAAGAGGGCCAGAGGCAAGAAGTAGTCCACTACATCATAGGAAAAGGGAAGGATATAGAAGTGGAAGTGTAGAGAAATTAAAACCCCATAAGCCATCCAAAGTCTTAGATGAAGGCCAAGGAACTGGAGCAATTGGGATATTAAGCAAAGAGACTGAAACTGAAAGCAGGAAGACTGGCGAGGATCCTAACCCTCAAGGTCAAGAAAGTGGAGCAGGTGGGATGCTAAGCAAAGAGCATGAGCCTAAAAGCTTAAAGACTAGCAAGGATCCTAATCCTTCAAAGCCAATTGGTGAGGATCCTCATCCTCTAGAGCAAACTCTTGAGGATCCTAATCCTCCAAAGCACCTAGAGTAGCCTATTAGTTAGGACCCTAGTAGTCAAGGGCATGTACTTGTTTGGTACTCAAGAGCAAGAGCTTTAAATATTCAATGTAAAGGAAAACATCAAATAAATAGGAGATGAAAACATCAAATACACACGATATGATCACACCGATTACCCAAATACCTGCATAAATGTTGATGAAGAAGATCAAAGAATTGCCAGAGACATCCTGTGAAGAACAGTTCAACTCAAATGGACTACCAGAATAGGTAGACCACCAACCAAATTGACATATGCTTAAAGGGTGAAGTAATTCATATTGAAACCACCAATTATGCTCTTATTACTACCATCATGGCTACAAAAGAGCCAATGTACTTCGAAAATGCATTTGACAAGCTAGAATGGCAAATTGCTATGAATAAAGAAATGGAAGCTTTGTACAAAAATATCCCTTGGGAATTATATGACATTCCACCATGAAAGAAGGCCATAGAAAACAAATGGGTTTACAAAGTGAAGTACAATCAAGATGGAAGCATTGAAAGATACAAAGCCAAACTTTTTGCAAAAGGATTTGCACAGCATATGGTTAAGATTATGATGGGACTTATGCTCCAATAGCAAAGATCGATTCCATACAATTTTTGATATCACTAGTGACACTCAACAAATGGAATGTGTACCAGCTCGATGTCAAGAATTCTTTTCTCAATGGTTACTTAGATGAGGAAGTCTACATGTAACAACCAACATGTTATATTGAACCAAGGAAAGAGCATCAGGTTTGCCATCTCAAGAGAAGTCTCTATAGCTTAAAGCACGTACCCAGAAGTTGGTATAGTAGAATCGACAAGTATTTGGCTAATCTAGGATACATGAAGTTCAATGCATATCATAGTCTCTACTACAAAGCTCAAGGGGAAGACATCACTATTGCACTTTTGTATGTAGATGATCTGATTGTGACATGAAGCAATAATAGCTTCATCAAAAAGCTAAAACAAGACTTATCTGTAGAGTTTGACATGAAAGATCTTGGACTTATGCACTATTGTCTTGGAATTGAGTTCTGGGGAGACTTAGATAGCACCTTTATGAGCCAACAAAAATACGTGGATAGTCTCCTGAAAAAGTTTCATATGGCAGATTGCAAGATTGCAGCCACTCCCATGGAACAAAATTTGAAACTTACAAAGATCCAGAAAAGCCTATAGTCAATGATAGACACTATCGATAGCTCATTGGATCTCTTATATATCTAACTATCATGAGACAAGATTTTTTTAATGCAGTAAGTTCACTTGCACAATTTATGGCAAATCCAAAACAATCTCACTAGAATGCAGTCAAAGAGTCTTGAAATACATCAGAGCACAAGAAATTTCGGAATCAAATATAGAGGAAGTCATCCAAGGTTGCATGGATACTATGATAGTGACTATGTAAGAGATCATGAGATCAAAAGATCCACATAAGGATATGCGCTTTTCTTGGTCAAGGTGCTATGTCACAGTTCTCAAATAAACAGCCAATGACAAGTACTATCAGCAACTCATCGGATCTCTTATATATCTGACTATCACATGGCCAAATATTTGTTATGTAGTAAGTTCACTTGCAAAGTTTATGGCAAATCCAAAATAGTCTCACTGGAGACCCATTTACATGGCATGATTTCTTTCCATGTAGCAAAGAAACTTAGTCCCAAGTCTTATTTTTCATGAGTGAATTCATCTCTGATTGCATAGCATACTCCCACTTATGCTAATTCTCACGCATCATAGCCTCCATGTGGTAGGAAGGCTCCCCACAATCAGTAATCATCACATAGTCTACCCCTGGAATAGATCTCTCGAGCACTCTAGACACTCTAGCTTCTTCTCAAGGGCATTTTAGCTTGCTTTGCCTGCATATCAACCTCATTTAGCTCATTATTTCCACCAATAGATGATCCATCATTTGCCCTTGATTGTGTACCTATATAAGAGTACCTAGTGGCTCCCTTTCCTGCACATTTGTTGCATGGATAGCTTTCTGTCTATCAACATATGCAAGTGGATTTACATCCTGGAAAGTGATTCTCCTCATTTCCACATCCCTCATGGGTGTCTTATGCATCTTCTTCTCATTGAAGGTCACATCATGGCTTTGTATGATCTTCTTTGCTTTTGGATCCCAGAGACGATAGCCCATCTCTACACTTTCACCATAACCCAAAAAGATACATTTCCTAGACTTAGTATCTAGCTTCTTTCAAAGATCTTTTGGCACATGTGCATATGCCTCACACACAAATATACACAAATGAGAGTAAGAGGGCTTCTTGCCACTCCATGCCTCTTCACGAGTACCATCATCCAAACACTTACTAGGGGATCTATTAATCACATGCACTGCAGTCTTCATTGTTTCAGCCCAAAAACCATCAGAAAGACTTGCATTGGATCTACCATATCTACCTTCATGTGTATGAGGTCACTGTTGACCAACATGCAATTGGTCCATCTAAATATTTTCAGGCCTTGGAGGTGCAGGTCGATGTACGTCAATAGGCTTGGTAGGATTTTTGTCCATGGTATAGGAACTTAGGCACAAATTACCTTAGCTATTCCACATTCATCTCTTCAAGTACTTGGTGTCATCTTTCTCCATCAGAAGCACACCGTTCTTCTTGTCTTTTGATTCTTTGGCCATTTGCAATGGTTCTTGTTCATACCTTTCTTGACGAGATTCTTCTGGAGTACCGATTGAGTATTAAACAAGACTTTCCCTTTGTTGATTTGCATGGTCCTCATGCTCTTTTCGATGATCTAAAGAAGAAATGGCCAACCATATTCTTTTGCCAGTCTCCTTGTAAGAAAACAATTCAACATATGTGCTCAACAGATAACAGGATCTCGTATGCAAGAGAGAAAAGTAGATAGTATGGAGAATCAAAAATTTGATTACTGTAAAACTGATAGAATAGATGATGCAAAATAGATTAGGTGAGTTTCTCTATTCTGTGCCACGGTTCTAATGTGTGGTCGGTGGCCTATTTTGGGACCAACCTCCAGTCGGGGCCAACTGGAGGTTGGTCCCAAAATAGGCCACCGACCACACGTTAGAACCGTGGCGCAGAATAGAGCAACTCACCTACAGTTTTCGTTCGGCCTAGAGCCATCCGAGATCATCTAGGGTACCAAACGGGCCCCGTAACTCGAGAGTGCACTGCCCTAAGAAATGCTCTGTCTACCCTCAGTGCGGTCAGTCATGGGATGCCTTCCCGCACTTGCATGTAGCCTAGTTGGCACTGTGCCAACTCTATCTGAAGCCGTCCAGCCATCAGGCCACACATGGCCCCCAAACCACGACCTACCAAATAACTAAGCTACTCAAATGCCTTCTCCTCATATGGGGGGCTTACAAGTAGAGTTAGTTGGTTCCCACATAGTTACATGAGAGTGGAGCATTGATATCTAACACTCCTTTGGTAATTGAACTTTGGTTCCGAGACCACACTAATTCTCATGGTAGGATGTAGATAATTCCTTTGGCTCAAGAACTCTTTATGCCTGGCCGTGTACCTTTGTCTTCTTTTGAAACACGTGTTAGCCATTGGATAAGTCAAAAAGTAGATGAGTAGTTGTGTGAACAATTTGTGTATTCCACACTAACACCAAATCATGCCACTCTTCCATAGTTACTTAGAGGAATTTCTTGTAATAGCTCACAATACCCCTAGTAACAATTGTTTCCACTTGCCACTAGTCAACATGAACCTTCCACATTGACCACTCAATTCTAGGCTTGCTACCCAGTCCTCTCATTTCCCCTACTAACAACATGTCAATTCGCAATTCAATCGACCCTTCCCCAACAAGATTGCCAAATGTTGATGCTCTAGTTTGTTCACTCCCAACAGGTTCCCTCACAGTCATTCAGTGCCTGTAAACAACCCAACCATTTCCAGTGCTTAGTTGAAGATTCTCGCTATTGCAATCCATTAAGTGCATTTTGTGCATGCTTAGGGTGATAAAACAGTGGTCAACAATAAAACACAGAGGTTGGGGTTTGTTGTTGAAGGGGATATTGCATGGTGATGGGAGAACCGAGTTACTAATAGTTAGAAACCTAACATGACACTGAGTATATAACACACCAAAGACAAATGGAAAATGAAATCACACTTGTATATTGAACAAATTGATGCAACCAAGCTGCCTCGGCTTGCAATACACACTCAATGTCAAGCTTCCAATCCTAGCAAGACCAGGTGAGAGGGAGAGCATGAACTCACATTATCACTCTCTCTTACCTTCTCCCTATTACAACACTTTTCTTGCCTTCTAAAGGTCGTGTTCTCAACTTGCTACACCACTACTTGCCATTGGTTGACTGCCCGTAATTTGCTTCACAACATTGTGCTACTAGTATTTGCCATTCATAAATTAACCAAGGTCACACAAATTGCGACCGCTTGCTACTATGAGAGTTAGCCAATGAGATGCCTCACCACGCCACCTATGGGTATCATGCCTGCTCCTGTGGTGGTAAGTTACTTTGTTGGCCTTAACCCAAGGGCCAACATGTTGAATTATGAGGATGTAATATTAGAACAAGTGGTTTTCTACATCTTGACCTAAAGAAATTGATATTCTAGAGGAACTTCATAAGAAAAAAATTGATATTCTAGAGGAAATTCATAAGAAAAGAAATTGATATTCTAGATGAACTTCATAAGAAAAGAAAATGTGCAAACTAGTAATCAAGCCAAGAAGCTAGGATAACATGTAGTGTTTCAAACCAAGTCCCCAATAGTACCATCATAGGGATACATAGAAAGTTCGACCCTATGTGTGCCTATCATTTCTTAGCACAAACATGCCATCATGGTTGCTATTATCATTCCTTGATATCAGTGCTATCAACTTCTACACTTAGTATTAGTTTTGCCATTTTCAATGGCTATAGCTTACTATCATTTCTTATAGAGAGCCCAAATGTAGAGAATGGGAAATACTAAGAGGTCCATCCAACAATGACTACCACAAATCAGCAAAAACGTGTACACAATTACTAATTTCTAATCTACATGCTCACATCCTCATCTAAAGTGTCAAAAATTGCGAGGTTCTTATCCTCGTCTAGATGCTCCTTCAAGCCCCTATAATACCCCACATGTAGCTTCTTGATCACCTAATAATGCATAATGTTGTTCCTACCCCTTTTCCAACACCTATAATACCCCAAGAATACCCCACATGTAGCTTCTTGACCACCTAATAATGCCAATGTTGTTCCTACCCCTTTCCCAATGGCCCCCCAAAAGAAGGGTAGAGCACATATGAAATGAGGACGGCATGGATAATGCAATACTTGCTACCAAAAATGGTGCCCCTTTGAGAGAGTGTGCTCATTGATATGGATTTACACTTTGAGATAGTGTGTTCATTGATATAAAATAACCACTTTGCTACCAATGCATGGATGGAGGGAAGAATTCATAAGAACTGGAGGTGCCTAGCATTGATGGAGGAAAGTACTCATAAGAAGAACAGTGGCCCTAGCACAATGTCACACAATAAAGAAGGAGGAGGCACTACCACAATGGTGCTTCCAATTGCAACAAGTTGGCAATGGAATGCCACCATTTGAGATGAAGCTAATGGTGTTTTATATTTTTCCAAAAAGAAGAACCTTTCACAAATGGAGGGCTAGGGAAAAGCTATAGGGATTGCTTTTAAAAATGGCACCCCATCTATGATGGCTCAAAGGATGAGAAAATTTCATGCTATACACATGATCCCAAAGGTTATTAAAACCTTGAATGATGATAATATGAAGTTCATGTAGGACACATAACAATACCTCCATGCAATATCTCAAATTCTATTGAGACTAGAGTCTAAAGGCAACAATGATGTCAAGATGAAGATTCTTGTTGAGAAATGGACTCAAACTTTTATAGTCTCATTCCCTACTATGCAGAAAAGCTAGCAATTTTGCATGAATGGTTCGCATCCTTTAACTAAGTATTCAAAGGTAAGATGGTAGTGTACAAGTGCTAGAGAGAGGGAGGAAGGGGCCGCCATGATGTCCATGTAGACATTGCATGGAGTAATCATTTTATCTTGGTTTGATCACTTCAAGGTTGTGGTGTTCAACTATATCTCACCTATGAATAGACATTTCTCATTGATGATGCCTATGCAAGCCATGTAAGAATTGACATGTTGGGGAAAACTAGAAAGGGAGAAGTGGTCACACATCCCATAGCCTCAAACTTTTGGATGTATTGGTTTTTAAACCCTTCAATCATTACTTAAGGTCAGAGCAAGGCAATTGGAAACTGAAGCCTTCAATCATTACTTTAAAGCCTTCAATCATTACTTTAGGTCAGAGCAAGGCAATTGGAAACTGAAGCCTTCAATCATTACTTTAGGTCAGAGCGAGGCAAGTGGAAACTCAAACAATTCAACACGTATGACATGTAGGGAATGGGGAACCATGTAATCACATAGATTTTAACTAAATAGTCATGTAATCCCATCAAAACATGCTTAATTATGATATGGTAATCGAGAAATATACATCGATATTGTATATTATCATTATTGCAATTTATATTGATCAAATTCTCCAAATTTACTACCAATAAATTACTTTTATGAAACATATATGGAAGTATACCATTTGTATATGGACTAATACCAATGGTACATATATTTTATACAAGCACAATGATACCACTAGTATTAGCACTTGAGAGGATATCCCTTGATGAGTTCTTATCTATGGTCTAGGGAGCCATTGTGGCGCAGCTACTTTGTCCAATCTTTGGATTGGGTGGGGTAGGAAAAATGTCATGATGGAAGCATCTTAAACTTCAAAACATTGTAATTGTGAAGTCATTGCTTTGCCTAATTTTTATATTGACTAGGGTAGGAATAGCATCATGATTGCACTTTTGTTATTATTAGTGTGTGAATTTTTAATTTAAGAAGCATGTTGTGATGTTGCTTTTCTCCTTGGTCTTTGAGGCAAAGAGGAGAGAAACGCGTTTTGGGCACTTAGTCTTACAAAGAGTGCATGAAAGGAAAACTAGATCATTATTGCTCCTTCTAGGAGCATAAGATTGATTGCAATGGTCCTTTTGTGAAGAATAATATTATTAAACAAAACAAGAATGCAGTTGCCTAAGACAATGCTAATTGAGGAGATATTCCTCACCTACCATTTGGAGATGTGTGCGAGGGAGTAGAATCCCAAGTGAGTCACATGGCCACGGGAATGATCATGTGGCACATGTAAGTTGCGACACAGTTGGTCTAGGTCATTGTTTGTGCAAATGCTTCAAGGAGAGCTTTCTCCTTTGTTAACCAAAAATGCAAAATTAATAAGCATTAGTTGAGGTGAGAGGGGAGTGCAAAGGAGCATGTAAGGAATAGAATGATTGATCTTGGGAAGAAGGACGCTATTTGCCAAGGGAAAAATTATGGCTGGGGATGCAGCAAGCCATTTTTACTCAAGGTGGAAGGGGCCCTTGATCTAATGACTCAGATCCATTTTCAGCCAACTTGAACCTTTTGTCAGTCTAGTAGGCCAGAGCATGTTTATTGGTGAGCTTCGATTAGGATTTTTACAGACTAGAGCCACCCATGCCCACCAATGGTGCATTGGATGCATTTGGGCAATGGTTGTGATAAGCAATCTTACCCGTCCATGATTTGTAGTATGGGGGGGAGGTGAGGGTGGGCCAAGAGGGGGGGGCTCATGGTTCGCTAGTTTGTAAACACCCTTAGTGTTGTTTCTGATTGACACTCAAGGGTTTTTAGGCTAGCCATGCTTCCCACATGACAAAAGCCCTCCTCAAAAGGTACGTTTGATGTTGATTCTTCCTTAGGTGTTGGATGCTAATTGGAGAAAGGTTACTCTAGAGTCCTGCATAGATTTATGAAGCCAAGAGTCTCCATTAATGCTTGGAGTTGATTTCAATTTAGGTAGTCGGCCAATTTTGCCTCTACTAGGCTAGTCAAAAATGGACTAGCCAATCATCTCTTAGAGGCATTTCCCGCATTGGCATATTTGCCAAGATATGCTAACGCTTGCCAATGCTTGCCATGTAGACACTGCCAATTCGTGGCATATTTCCACTGAGTTGGAGAGTGAAAATTTGGCTCTCCACCCTAGCATTACAGGGCCAAGGTTCAGTTGATCTCTCTCATTAATGAAAGCCTCTGAAATCATCATCAATCCTTCCAAAATCTATGCCTTTTTTGCAATGGCATCACGTGAGGACATGTCCCCTGCTCTAGTGTAGTTTGCCAGCTCTCCTGGCATGTTCCCTTGCCTGGCCCAATGTGAGGACCAGTGGTTAGCTCCTAAAGTGTGCGCATGAATCTAGAGTTATTACTTAAGAGGACTCACACCAAGGATATAGCAAGGGAACAAGTGATCCAAGGCCTTAAAGGAAGTGTAGTGTAGTGAGTGTATTTAATCCAACAAAGGAACTTACCACCACAAGAGTGAGCACGACACTTGCAGGTGAGTGGTGGTGAGGCATCTCAGTGGGGCTAAGTCTCGTAGCAAATGGTCGGTGATGATCGGTTTGAACTTGGTTATTTTCTAAATAGTGAGTACTATAGCAAGAAGTGGTGAAGCAGATTAAGGGCGGTCAACCAGAGCAATGGTGTAGTGAGCTGAGCGTACCACCTTTAGAAGGTGGTTTTGCAGTAGTTTAGAAACGTTTTGTAACAGGAAGAAGGAAGACAAAGTGACAGTGTGAGTTCACGCTCTCCCTCTCACCTGGGCTTGCTAGGATAGGAAGCTTGACACTAAGTGTGCATTGCAAAGCTGAGGCATCTTGGTTGTATCAGTTCCTTTAGTATACAAGTGTCATTCCTTTTCCCTTTGTCTTTGGTGTGTTAGATACTCGATGTGGTGTTAAATTTTCAATTGTTAGTAACTCGGTTCTCCCATCACCATACTGTTTCCCATTCAATAGCAAACCTTGACCTTTGTGTTTTATTTGTTACCACCATTATTTTGTCACCTAGAGCACGCATGTATTGTAGTTAATGGATTGCAAGAGTGAGCATCTCCAATGGAGCATTGCATAGGGTTGGGCTATTTATGTGGTCATCGAGTGACTATGAGTGAACCTATTGGGAGTGAAAAAACTAAAGCCTCTACATATTGCAATAGTAATTCTCACTTCCATTTAATCCAATTGTTTGATCTAAATATAAAATATTTAGCTTGAACAAACTATGGTAGAGGGTCAAGGATCTTCATCAAAATTTCAAGAAATTTGTTGCTATTTTTTCTTACTCTAATAAATTCATCTATTTGATATGTTTGTATTCATCCATGCCTTAGAAGTGGCAAATTTTGTTTTTTAAACTCTCCTTCAGAGTCTATGTGGGTAACTAAAGCATTCCATCTTTTGCTATTTTCTCTACCATCTATATTTCTTTGTCAACCACATATCTACTACTTTATATCCACATATCTACTACTTTATATACCACATATCTACTGCTTTATATACCACATATCTACTGCTTTATATCCACCAAATATTTTCTACTTTAATAAATCACCTATCCATTTTTTATCCACCTCTTGTCTTGCCTTATCCACCACCTATCTACTACTTTATCCACCACTTATCTACTACTTTGTATCCATCACCTATCTACTACTTCAATAAACATGCAAGCGACCATGGATTTATATGGAATGACCTCCAAGAGCCACTTTAGAGATGGAAGAATCCTCATTCAATAGTTTTAATAAGTTCTATTTTGGAATCTCACAAAGGAATGGTGGACAATTTCGGATTGAATGACTTTCATTGGTAAACATACACCTTCGAGTGCTATCCTTGATCATCATATCTTGATGAACCTTTTATGAATGTGTAACTACTCAACCATTGATTATAGTGATTCAAAGGATTTCTTTTCTGGCACCATTAAATAGTGCACAGTCTATAGTGACAAGTTGACATAAAGGCAAGTAGAAAGTGCAAGGTGTTGATGGTAAGCAACTACTTCAATCATTACTAATAGAATAGAGAATTCTCATTCAATAGTTTCAATAAGTTCTAGTTTGGAAGCTCACAAAGGAATGGCCAACAATTTTGAATTGAATGACTTTCATAGGTAAACATACACCTTCAATTGCTATCCTTGATCATCATATCTTGATGAAGTTTCTATGACTCTGTAACTACTCAACCATTGATTATAGTGATTCAAAGGATTTCCTTTCTTGCACCATTAAATAGTGCAAGCCTATAGTGACAAGTTGAAGTAAAGGCGATTGCCCTTGTTCTAAACAAGGCAAGCTCTTGTATTGGGGCTCGGCCGATTCCCCTTAGCAAGGAGAGAGCTTGTACTCCCTTGTTTGTCCTTTGTTTGTCAGGTAGCAAAGGCAGAGTTTTTTGTATCTTTGTTGAGTTAAATTTATTTAACACTTCATGCCAAGTGGGTAGATGATTATTTATCAAAATATTCATGGGTCCCATAGATGTCCAAAGAAGCCTTTCCATTAAGGAAAACTAAGTAGAAGCCAAAGGGATGTTAGAAACCTGGCTTAGTGCAAGGTGTTGATGATGATAAGAAACTACTTCAATCATTATTAATAGACTACAGAATTCTAAAACAAATGTAAGAAGGTCTTCTTGTGATAGAAAAGAGCCACATAGATCATCTTGTAGGACCAATTTTGACTTTGTCACAAAGGTCCAAAAAATTGATGAATCTACCACTTTCAAAGAAGCAATATAGATATGTGAATGGAAGTATGCCATGGTAAAATTTTCTCATTAAAACCCAAACTTGGAATTTATTTGAACTTCCAATAGAGAATAAATCCATCAAATGCAAGTGGGATTATAGTGTCAAGCTTAATAAGGATGGCACAAGCATAACAAATAGAGATGAAGCCAGATTTTTACAAAGTGATATGCACAAGAATGCAACATGGACCATGAGAAAACCTTTGCATTAATTGAAAATATTATGACATTTAGAATAGTTGATGCTCTAGAATCACATTTTGCTTGACCAATACATCAAATGGATGTCAAAAGTGCCTTCTTGAATGGATTTCTAGATGAAGAAATCTACATAAAATAATGATGTGCAATGAAAGATCAAGAAGAAAAAGTATGTGGACTGCTCAAATCCTTGTATGGATTGAAGCAAGCACCTAGTGCATGGAATACAAGGACCAATCATTAATATGGGCTTTTAACCACCTAAGTCATATCCTTCCTAGTATATCATGAAGCCTTCAAAAGGAATATTTCTTGTTGTTTTATAGCCAGATGATTTGAGCATCATATGGTCCAATGGTAGACTGATTTCAAAATCCAAGATATGCTAGCCCACACTAGAATTTGATATGAAGGGTGGAGGCCTCTACACATTTTCTAGACATACAAATTTGGAGAGATTTAGAACGTCTTATCTTGTCACAAGGCAAGTATCCTCAAAAGGTACTAAAGCAATTCCACATGAAAATGATTGCTGCAAACCCTTGCCTACTCCCATAGGATCAAACATCAAGCTTTCATATATTCATCAAGTACAGCTTCTAGCAATAAAGATACTTATTGGAAGCTTGATATATCTGACCATTACCATGCCAAACATCTCATACTTATTTGGCGTTCCAAGTAGTATATGCAGAATAAAAGAGCTCTCAAGTATCTCTATGGTACATGGAACTATGGTAGATGCATGATATATAAATTGGTTATATAGGCATTAGTTATACTTAATGTAATATTTAGAATTTTAATCTATTGATCATACTATTTACTAGCTTTAGCACGATTTTTATTCTAACTAGATAAATTGGAATTGTCTAGAATTTTTTTGGGGGTTTACTTTTCTAGCATTTATATACATTTTTAGCGCTTTTTGTTCACATTTCTTGCAATTATATACATATATTTTTGGGAGGAACTTAACTATGCAAGCCATGTTTTGAACATATTGGTGCAAGAATTCAAGGTACAATACATGGCAATTACATATTATCCTTGTTGAGCCCTTCTACGGTAGTATATTACATGTGACCCCCGCATCCAAGAGCACTTTGGGTACCTTGCCCCTAGAACTACACAACCTTGTAATCCAAATCTTCTAGCTCATTGTCTAAGGGCACTTGATTATCATCTATCCAAAGTACTTTGCTAACTAATTTTAGAAACATAGTACCATGCATAACAATTGGTCTGTGTGATCTCAATTCGCAACTTCTTCAATTCTTTGAATAGGTCATCCAAAACCTTATTTGGTTCCATGGGCTTACCTCTGAGTTGATATCTTGAACCTATCTATCCACCTTGGGCTTACCTCTGAGTTGCATATCTTGAACCTATCTGTCTACATTGGATTTTTGGATTCGAACCTTTGGATTTCATACTTTGAGACTCTTTAGAAAGAATTTTTGGCTTTCTTTTGGATTATGGTAAGGGCTCTATATTTTTCTTTTTTAGAAGACAAAGAAACAATTAATTGTTTTTTGGATAGCCACCAAACCTTACATTCAGATCGTTGGCATAGTCATTATCATAAGTAACCATGTAGCCTAATATGGCTTCCTTTTATTCTATTATAAATTGTGTTATACCTTAAGAATGTTCTAGTGGCATTCCTATCTAATTGCTTTGGATTTGACAACATAAATTGTGCCAAAAATCTGATGGCATAATAGGCATCTAACCTTGTGATTGTTAGATATATAAAGAATAAATGAGCTATTTCTCATTCATGGTTGGATTTTCATCACCTTTTGTTAATTTTAGGATTTGTTCCATTGGAATGATCACAATTTTACATATAATACTTTTTTACTAAGTTGCTAGCATACTTCTGTCGACTCATTATGTGCTATCTCCATCTCTCCAAAATTCAAAATCAATACAATGATGCATGAGTCCAAGATCCTTCATGTCAAATCCCACAATAAGCCATGTTTGAGATTTGTAATGGATCTATCAATGCTTCTTGCTACTATCATATCATCTACATACAAAATTGCAATGGCGATGTCTTCCCTTTGAGCTTTGTAGAAGATTGTATGATCTACATTGTATTCTATCTATCCCAGATAAACAAAGTATTAGTGAATTTTGCTATACCAACTTATGGGGTGTTTGTCATTAAGGGAGAAGAGAGGGAGATGTGGGGTCTCAAAAGGACATTTTAAGGAATGAATTAGGATGCGCATGTCCATAAGGAGAGCAAGGGACATCATCCAGAGAACATGACTCAACCAAATGTTGTCAAGCTAAAAGAGCCCAAGAAGAGTCATGCCTCTCATAGAACACTTGAAGCCTGGAAGAGAGAGCCAAGTAATCTAGCAATCCTATCATCAATTAATAAAAAAAAAATCATGTAATGTATGAAATGTAGGGATCTCTTACATGGTTGAAGTTGCTGTGTTTTGTAGTAGTTAAATTATTTAAGTCTAATTTACGAGCTGGTTTGGGTCACATACCAATAATCGGGCTGGCTTAGACTTATATGATTGTCCTAAACCAACCCAGTGGTTGGGATATCATGCAATAATATATCACCAAGCTAGTTCAGATCAAATAATTTTTTATATAATTATCCTAAACTAGTGTGGTTGAATAAAAAATAAAAAGAAATATATTTTGCAACCGAAATAATTGATGACTAGCCCAATGGTTAGTGTGTTTCCTATGGGCAAAATAGAACATAAGAATGGCAAGAACGGGCTAAGATAGGATATGGAGAAGGAAATGAGGCAAACAATAGGTGAAGGCTATAGAAGAAGGAGGATGGAGTAAGCATGGGCAAATGAGAGGGCACATAGGAGAGAGCATGCAAGCAAGGGGAGGTGTAGGAAACACAAAGAAGTAGCATGTATACTTTATGGGAGATTCTAGTGACCATATCAACATGGCATATTTGGAGATCCAGGCCTCTCAGATCCACCCTACACACAGTTTGGCTAGTGTTTGGATAGATATTGTATATGCCTTGATGTCCATTCAGGGAAGCATGTAGGAGTCTTCCCGAAAACCAACTCAAGTAGAATGTCTTCCTCACAGAGTGAAGAGGTTCCTCGTTCTTCTTAGAGTCATCCGCAAGGTTGAGGTGGCACTTTCAACCTCAAACTTGGATGGTTTTCTAGCTTTCTTAAAAGAGCTTGATTTTGCTCAATTAGTGTGTTATTTTTCATTACTTAATAGAAGTCCTCTTTTGGAAAATAAAATATTACTTGGTCATGGAAATCAATTGGTCCATGCTCAAACAATGGCTATGCAATCAAGTGAATTGTGTAGAGGCAATGTAGAAAACACATTTGTGGACTAGTACAAATTGTCATGGTGCAATAGTCCATGGAACATATTCAGATGGAGAACAAGTATCTCCATGGAAAAAATTTGCGTTGGACTTGTAGTGGTGAGAGGGATTGTAAGAGTCACTCTCAAAGCTAGATGTGAGCAAAAAGACTTTGGAAAGATCTATAACATTTTGAAATTCAAGCATCTTTGAAGATGACATAGTGAGTGCATAGGCTCAAGGACACATATTTTAGGTTCAATGATTGGATAAGAAATCTCTAGCCTATGGACACATTAGCAACAGATAGTGGTGCTCAAAAGAGGGCTACCAGATTTCCCATAGAAACTCTACTATGCAACATCGATAATATTATTTTGTTCTGTTTAAGAACTGATTTGTACTCTTTAGAACCTTCATGGAAAATGTGATGGACACCATGAAATTGATACTTCATAGTCTTTTTATTGAACCCTAGTCAGGTCCTTGCAATGCTGAAGGACCCAAGACACAAAGGAGGTTCCCAAGAGGTGACACAAGAATTCAAGGGCACCATTGTCAATGCAAAGGAGATGCTTGGAGCTTGTATGATGCAGTTTAATTCATGAAGCTTACATAATTATATTCAAATTTTTGAAGTATATTGTTGTAGCAAGTCCCACTACCAACACCTTGATTTGTAAAGTTTGCTCAGAGTTGCCTAGAATTTCATCATTTGAGATTCAACAATGTTTACTTAGATCTTCAAAATGGAATGTGACTCTCACATCACAGTGGGACTCTAAAGGGTATGCGAGAGCACTTGTTGGTTATGGAGAATGGTATGATAGAGTCTTTCAACTTCACCTTGAATGGCCAAATGGCACATAAGCGGGCTGAATAGCTCATGCCCAATGCTAATTTTATCCCTCGGGCAACATTGAAGATAGTAAACAATGGGTTTGACTAATGTGGGTGTTGAATTAAGCATGAAGGTTTTTTGTATTGGCTTAGGAGACTAATATGGGCATTAAATTAAGGATTAAGGTTTTTGTATTGGCTTAGGAGGTTGAAATGTTATAAAAACTTCAGTATATTTGACTGTGAGGCCTTTATTTTGTGGTTTCATGTCTTAGTTGTTTAAAAATATTAAGGTATTAGGGATTTTAAAACTATATAAGAGCATAAGAGGCATTTGTTATTCACTTCACTCTTTTGTAGCTAGAAGTTTCCTAATCATGCCCACGCTTGCTTCATTGTAGCACCCCTAGTATAGTTACTATAATTACCATGGATTTAGCACAAGCAATATTCTTTGAGGTCATCTTACCTTGTTCTTGGAATGGATGTGCTAGAAGGGGATCTTTGTACTTGACTACCTCCAACGCTAGGATTGGTAGACAAGCTCTTGTGAAGAAACCACCAGGTACTAGTACTATGGTGGAATTGCAAGTATTTTCCTTGATGGGGAAGGGATTTGCCTCTAGATAAAAGATCTTGTCCAACATTCTAAAAGTTTTATCAATAGGTGTTAGGAGGTGTGGAGGGGGTGGATTGTGCCAAGGATTGCTTGGTTGCTTGCTATCATGTGTACTAGGCATAGGAGTATTTTGTGGATTGTTGGCATCATGAGATGTACTAAGGTTTTTTTCAAAGGTGGAGGGGTTGAAATAGGGGACATTATAGGGGTAACGGGGGGTGTTACAAGAATTGGAATTATTCCATTAATTTAATCCTTTAGTATTTTGTTGAGTGAGATCCCAACATTGTTAATGTGCAACTGATGCATGTGTGCTCGTTGTTTGTAGTGATGCATGTGTGCTCCTACATGGCTAGATATAGGGCTATGACTATATGAGTGTGTGGCATTGCGACATGTGTGGCATCTATGCACCATCTGTGTGATTCTATGTATATGCGGCATGTGTGGACCAGTTGATGGCATGTGTCACATGTGTGCACCATCCATCTATGATTTATTGATTTTGTGTCACTGAAATACTTAAGGCGTGCTAATGTGGAGTACCAAAAGCTCGGTAAGTTGGGTGTTTGCCCATTTGAAATATTTTCCCATGTTCAAATCCTATGGGATGCTCCCTACTACATGGTAGCGTAGGCCATGCCCCTAGTAGTTGGCCATGGGTGTGTGAGTTTGGGGGCAGGGGGAAAAGGGTTGGCTAGGGGGGGGCAAAGGGCACATGCTAACAAAGACTACCCTCAGAGTCAACCAATTTTAGCATCAAATCTAAATTACCCAAACTCTTCTCCCATATTTTAGACACTGGGTGGAATCTATACTATAGATGCTATTACGTTGGAGCATCCTCTCAACATGCAAACCCATGTTGCATCTTCCCAAAAATTTGGAGGACTTTCTAATTTTTAACATGTTTCCCAGTGTAGACTAACTCATATTGGCATCTCCTTTGTAGGTCATGTTCTTGATTGTGATGCTCTGCTATATCTGGTGATGCATCTTCAAGATTAAAGTTGTAATGCATTACTTCCTCTTGCTATCCACCTTAGTCATTGTCATTGTGAGAAAAATTACTTTGATGTGGTATTCCAAATTTCCTTTCCTTATGGATACCATACAGTGCTCAACACTCATGTTATTCTGAAAAAAATTGTGCTCAAAGTGTGCAAGCTTGAAGTTTTCAATAGTGAGCTCATCAAAATCCTTATCGGGTTGGTATCTCTTCCATCTTGGATTGCTATCATAAATTTTTTGGTCAAAGGTTGGCTCAAACTGATCTATCGTTTCACCAAACAAGCTTGTGTATTGCCATCATTATGCATATAGGCGATTCTCCTATAAACATGTCGAACTATCCAAGCATAATCTATAGCAGTATATAGTTCCTGCAAGTTGTCCTCATTCATTCTAAAACTTGATGCCTAACAATCTCAATAAGACCAAAAGTGAAAACACTTGCAACACATCGACTTTAATGGAAATAGTAAATTGTAAATGGTTACCAAAATGAGTTGATGTGATTGTGAATTATCCTAAGGTACCTTCCTTATGAAATCTAATATGAATTTCTACATATAAAACCCCAAAATGAAAGCCCTTCTTGTCACTTTGGTATCAATTGAAGCTGTTGAGCGATGAATGGGATGACAATGTCGTGCATGGATGGCTGGCCTATGACGACCTATAAGAATCCTTGGACATCGCATTGATAGTTGAATGGTTCTTCTATAGATCGGGGCAAAACATACAAGCAATGCAGCCTTGAAAGTTTGACATAGGGTAGTAGATGAGAGCCTTAGGATGATATCGCTTGATTGTTCAAAATCCCATATCATGTGCATTGCTTTCACACCAGTGCACTATCTTGCCTCCAGAAGATTCTACCAGTAGCTAGATCGAAGAAGGGATTGCAATAGTTCCATGTAGAGAAGGTGTTTGGGAAGGGAGGGAAAAGAGCATTCCAAGTCTTCTAAGAAATGAATCAAGGACACATCATCGCAATCGACAAACCTTCCTAGAGTTTGCAATGATGGGGAAGTTTGGGTGGAGGGAGGGCCACAGCACTAATTGCACAACACAAATTGTAGGAAGAAAGGCATGCACAACAGGCTTCTCCAATTTGCATCTCCCAAAGAAGAATCAATGGCCTACTTTTGTGTAGAGGATGTATCTTTTGCATGTTTCCTAGATGTCTTTGGGTCTAAAGAGAAGGCAATGGATTCCAGCCACGAATAAAGCTGGTAATGTACAACAAGGATGGTCCAAAAACGAACGAGTTCCATAAAGGCAAAGGGACAAATTATTCAATTGTGTAGCGACTGCAATGGAGAAGAAATTGGGCATGAGGGAGTGCCATCGAAGGCAACAACAATCCCATCGCCGGTTTCAAGCAATCCAATCGAAGGTGACATTGCCTTAAACCAGCCTTCAAATAAACTAAAGGGCGGTGAATAAATGCTAATCTTCAAGTACTATTATTTCAACCACTTGAAAATAATTTCAGCAACACAAAGAGAACACAGAACCCACAACGGGGAGCTAGATTGCTCCTGCTCAGAAACCACACACGCGATTGGCCCCAAACCTTGGCGCCCCTTTCGATATTTCTTTATTTATTTATTCAGAAGGCAAAATTATAGCAAGGCTAAATGCCCTTGCACCTGTCCAAATGTAGCCCAACTGAATCTTAGCACTTTCAAGCACAAACAACTTGCTACTCAATCAACTCTTGGTTCAAAAGGCATCCAAATCCAGTGCATAATCCATGGCCCATGGTCCCAAAAATACCATCAACACCTACAAGGTAGAATTACCCTCTTCTTGGTTGTCCAAGCATCAATCCCTTAGACAAACAAGGTTTGCACATAGCCCAAAGCCATTATTAGCAACCCATCTCAGCCACACATCTCTTAAAGGCCATTACTAGTGCCAAACCTTGCTGCCCTCCTCACAATATTCTAGCTAATAGAGAAAAGAAGACGACTCTCCATGCAGTTGAAAACAAAGTGGGCGTGCGAGTCAATCTAGCTGCTCTTGTTGAAGGCAAATTCATCTGGCAGCTCCCTAATTGAAGACGATTCACTTTTGGAGGCTCCTTGCAGTAGGTGATTTCTTCTAGAGGCTCCCTAGCTGCAGTCGAATTATTTAGGAGGACCCTTGGTTGTAGAGGAAGTCATTTTGAAGCTTTTGGTAGCCTTGGTAGAGTCGTCTAGTAGAGGAATCCACATACTACTCTGGTAGAGTTAAAAATCAGTAAGGCAATTTGTTAGAAAAGACCTAGGGCCTGTGACTTCCCTATCTCTGTCTTCCCATGGTCCAGAAAATTGCTGCAAACCAAATTTTGACTTTTCTACTTGCTTTCCAAGCTAGCTTGCCAAACGTGATGGAGCTATTTTTACCCTCTCTTGCCCTTCAGCTCCTTGCCTCGCCCGTGGAGTTAATACATTGGATGAGCCCTTTTTACAATTCTAATCAATGAGAGGCCAAAGTTATTCACAGGTCTAGAAAATTCATGTCCCCATGACATTTCCTGGTTTCAAGATTGCCGCCTAATCGATAAGAAAATAGTCTTCCATCTCTCTAATATGCTAGAGAGGAAGGAGGCAAGGGGACAACCCTGCCGAACTGAGCAAGAAAGAGAGGACTTACCCGTTTGCCTCCCAATGAGCACCTAGCTGGAGCTCCCTGTTATAGAGCTGAGACCCCTCTAATCCACCACTCCGGTAAACCAAGTCTCCGCATGGTGCCCTCCAAAAAGGACCACTTTACTGTATCATATCCTTTCTCAAAATCTAAGAGAAGGATGGCGAGAGGCTATGACTCCTCCCTGGCCCAATCCACTGCCTCCTAAAAAGTAAAGATGTTGTCCACGATACTGCATTCCTAAACTAAGTCTGTGTGCCATGAATGATGTCCAGTAGGTGTGGTCTCAACCGCAAGCTCAAGGCTTTGGCCAAGATCTTGTAAGTGGTGTCCAATAAGGTGAACGGTCTCCACTTCCTGATATATAATCCATCTTCCCCTTTGGAATCATCCATATCCAGCCTCAGCTCAAGGACTGCGGGAGGGGGCTTGAGTCAAAAATTTCATGGCAAGCCAAGTAGTGTGGAGTGCATAAGATATAGTTAAGAACTATAGATTTCAACTGCGCATTTTAGTCCCCAAATCAACCTTAAGTTTACCATTTACAATGTGATAGGCAACACAATAAAATAGGATTGATAGCACATAAACAACATAAGAAGACAATATGTGTTTGGCAACTAGAATTTTGCCTGCAAACGACACCTAGTCCCACTGGACAGCCAAGATATCTTATGATCTGACTGCAAGTACAATGTTTCTTTCTTGTACGAAACTGTAACAAGCATTGTTAGACGACAAAGGAAAATGAAATGAGGCATTGTATGGGATATGTCAATTAGTAAGAGGCATGGTCATTCAACATATATGGAAAATGCGAAATAATTATGTTTTTAGGAATTAGTATAGATGTGAGCATGCGCTCCATGAAATTTTGGGTGACTTAAAGCTCTATTTGAAAGTTTTTGGTAAGTCAAATAGTTTCCTGTGTCAAGCTTAAGAAGTTCTTGAGAAGATGCCTTTACTATGTAACTGCATGCCTTGATAGGAGGTGGAACCTTTTCTTTTTTAGCACTGTCTTCCAGGCGGCACTCTCCTTACACTTTCATAAAAAATGTGTCCCACACAACCTTTTGCCACATGGAGTCTTTCTATTTTTGTGCTCTCTCTCTCTCTCTCTCTCTCTCTCTCTCTCTCTCTCTCTCTCTCTCTCCCTGCCTTTCCCTCCCCCTCTCCCGAGTCTTAAAGGCACTCCCTCCCCCTCTCGTCCTCCCTCCGATGTAAAGGAAGTGCTCACGACGAGTACACAATAAAATAGAAAACATGTTATGGCCGATCTGGTCATGGGCTACTAGTTGGTCTACCCTCAGGGTAGCCTTAGCAACGATGAGATTTTGGCAAAGCGGAAATTAGGCATTTCTTGAATTTTTGGAAGTGCATTTTTCCTATTGGCTCTTCTTCATTAGACTTGAATGCAGACTTTAAAGTAGTTCTCTCTCTCTCTCTCTCTCTCTCTCTCTCTCTCTCTCTCTCTCTCTCTCTCTCTCTTTCCTTCTTTACCTCCACAAGTCTTCTTACACACGATCTCCACCTTTTCTCCAACACCCCCCCTTCTCTCTCTCTCTCTCTCTCTCTCTCTCTCTCTCTCTCTATCTCTCTCCCCTTTATCTCCTCCTCCTTCACACCATTTTCCGTTATTTCTTTTTGTTTACTTTTTTTATCTTATTCACCTTGTTATATTGCGCAGGCTTTATGAATGATTAAATATCATTCACCTTGTTTTATAAATCCCTCCAGGACCTCACCCAGCAGGTCTTTGGAGGAAATTTACGTGCCACCAGGTACAATCATGTCAAACTCCACTTGTCATCATGCATGCCCGAGCAACGTGTAGGTCCCTAGTGGTATTTCTCAATTTCAGCTGGCCCACTGAGTTTAAACGACGAGCAGACTAGTCCTTGTTTCTTTATTGTCGATGTTGGAGCTGAAGTACAAGAACCTTAAATGTGAAACTGTCCCTAAAGTTTGTCAAAGGGAAAACCGTTGCCTGTGGTCCGCCACAAATTGTCTGCAATCCGTAAAGCTTATGGATTGACCCCCTTACATTAGACTTCCACTGAGTCTTAAATGCTGAGCAGATGAGTCTGTTGTCTCTTCAGTCGTTCATTTTAAGGTAGGTGTCTGCCCGTCTGATGGTCCCACAGCTTAGGCCGCCCCTCTGCAATCATTCCTTGGGTGCAGGCAGAGCTACAGATATATTCCATAAAATATTCCCTCAGCGGAATGAGATTAAGGAAGTCCAGGTCCGTACTGTGGAATGTTTAATTGAGCTTCCATTATGTAAGATAAACAGTTTAAT
Organism: Dipteris shenzhenensis; assembly: GCF_047967505.1. Lineage (NCBI taxonomy): Eukaryota > Viridiplantae > Streptophyta > Polypodiopsida > Gleicheniales > Dipteridaceae > Dipteris > Dipteris shenzhenensis. The sequence continues at coordinate 50,865,227 of NC_141599.1, read as the reverse complement.
CCATATGTATGTGAAGCTTGGGGGCATGGTGAACGCTTGCCATGTGTTTGACAACATGCCAAAGCGTGATGTGGTGTCCTGGAACATTATGATTCTGGGTTATGCCAAGTATGAAGAGGGTGAGCTGGCTTTGGAGTGGTATGCACGCATGCAAAGGGAAGGTGTCCAACCTAATGCTCGCACCTTTGTTGGTGCTTTGAAGGCTTGCAGTAGCCTGGCAGCACTGGAAGAAGGGAAACAGGTTGAGGTGAAACATGTGAAAATAGGCTGCCTGGAGAAAGGAAGAGCCATGCATTCTCACGCATTACTGAAAGGGTGTGATTCAAATGTATTTGTGGGAAACACTTTGGTGGATATGTACATGAAATGTGTTAGCATGGAGGATGCACGGCGTATCTTTGATACATTGCCTCATCGTGACTTAGTTTCCTGGAATGCCATCATCCTTGGCTATAGCAAGCATGAAGAGGGTGAGCTGGCTTTGGAATTGTATGCACAGATGCAACTGGGAGGTGTCACACCAGATCATCAAACCTTTGTTGGTGCATTGAAGGCTTGCAGTAGCCTGGCAGCACTGGACGAGGGGAAGCAGGGTGATGGGAATTTTGTGAAAATTGCTTGCCTGAAGAAATGTAGAGACATCCACTCCCATGTAATAAGGAGTAATTTTGAACCAAATGTATTTGTGGGAAACACCTTAGTGGATGTATATGCAAAATGTGGGAACATGAAGGATGCACAGCAAGTATTTGATGAATTGCTTCATCGTGATGTGGTTTCCTGGAATGCCATGATCCTGGGGTACAGCAAGCACGACGAGAGTGCACTGGCTTTGAAACTGTATACAAAGATACACCAGGAAGGTGTCACACCAGATCATCGAACATTTGTTGGTGCATTGAAGGCTTGTGGTAGCCTGGCAGCACTGACAGACTGGAAGGAAGTTGATGGGAGATTTGTGAAAATTGAACATCTGGAGAAAGGTAGAGCCATCCACTCCCTAATAATAAAGAATGGCTTTGAGTCAAGTATATTCGTGGGAAACACCTTGGTGGATATGTACGCGAGATGTGCTAGTATGGAGGATGCACGGTGTGTCTTCAACAAATTGGGTTATCGTAACTTGGTTTCCTGGAATGCCATGATCCTGGGGTATAGCAAGCAGGAAGAGGCAGCACTGGCTTTGGAAATGTATACTCAGGTGCAACAGGAAGGTCTCACACCAGATCATCGAACCTTTGTTGGTGCATTGAGAGCTTGCAGTAGCTTGGAAGCACAGGAAGAGGGGAAGCCAGTTGGGAAGCATGGGAAAGTATCATACATGGAAAAAAGTAGAGCCATGCATGCCCAAGTGGTAAGGAGTGGCTTTGAATCGAATGTATATGTGGGAAACACCTTGGTGGATATGTACACAAAATGTGGGAGCACGGAGGATGCAGAGTGTATCTTTCACAAACTGCCTTATCGTAATGTGGTTTCCTGGAATGCCATGATTCTGGGGTATAGCAGACAGGATGATGGTGCATTGGCTTTGGATTTGTATGCACGGATGCAAAAGGAAGGTATCATAATGGATAATCGAACTTTTGTTGGTGCGTTGAAGGCTTGCAGTAAACTGGAAATGCTGGAAGAGGGGAAGCAAGTTAATGGGCGATTTACAAAAATAGGATGCCTGGAGAAAGGTAGATGCATCCACTCCCAGGTGGTAAACAGTGGCTTCGAGTCAGATGTATTTGTGGGTTCTACCTTGGTGGATATGTATACAAAATGTGGGAGCATGATGGATGCACGATGTGTCTTTGAGCAGTTGCCACATCAAAGTTTGATTCAGTGGACTACCATGATCTTAGGGTATACAGTGCAAGGAGAAAGTATGGAAGCTTTTAGACTTTTTGCCCAAATGCAAAAGCAAGGTTTGTCACCAGACAACTTGGCCTTTGCTGCCATCCTTAAAGCATGTGGCAATAGAGGAGCCTTGGAAATTGGAAAGCAACTCCATTCTCAGATAATCAGGGTTGGACTTGAGACCACTACACATGTGGCAAAAAGTCTTATTGACATGTATGCTAAATGTGGGAGCATAGTCGATGCCCAACAGTTGTTTGATGCATCACCCATAAGGGATGTTTTGACATGGAGCTCATTGATTGCAGCATATGCCCGGTGGGGAGAGAGTGAGCTTGTGTTTTCTTTTTTCGAGAGGATGAGGCAGGAAGGCATACATCCCGACGGAACCACAATTCTGAGTGTTCTGACTGTATGCAGTCATGTGGGTCTCCTGAAGGAGGGCCATAAGTACATTCAGGCTATGAGTAAACAATATGGTATTATCCCGGCTATTGAGCACTATACTAGCATGGTTGATATCCTTGGACGTGTAGGCCGACTGGATGATGCAGTGGTGATGATTGAGAAGATGCCTTTCCAACCTAATATTATTGTATGGTTGACTGTGTTGGATGCTTGTCGGAAGTGGAAGGATTTAGAGGTTGGAAGGCTTGCATTTGAGAATATAGTGAGATTAGAGGGAAACCTTCCTTCAGCATATGTCTTGATGTCCAACATATATGGATGCTCACAATTTGGAGGACCATGATAAGATCGATGTAACAAGATAGGTGTTCAAAACATAGAGCAAGCGAGGACAGAGCTGTAGGACTAACCATGGCAGCAAATGTAAACGTCTGTCAGAACAAGCATAGGCGCTGTAGATGGAAGAAGCGAGCAGGACATGCAAGATCTGACTCTAGACAAACTCACAAATCAGGAAGGATTGAGTGCTGGAGAAGAGCCTAAACTAGAAGTTATAACTAGGAAAAGAACCTAAATAGGTTTTAATAGATAGAAGTGAATTAAATAGTTGGAAATTAATATTTTTTGTAATAAAAAGTTTGTCCCATGACCCTGTACCCATGCCCACAATTAATTATTGGGCCTACTTGAAACTCTACTCGGGACTCCTTATGCGCTAGCTTGTAACACCTTGTTACTGGGTGAATACTGTATCGAGTGTGATTGAAGATGATGTAGATATAAATCTTGCTATAGATTATATGCCATACGGAAGATGTTATGCAGCCATGATAAGTGGTACCACTGAAGTGAACATGACCATTTGCTGAAATGAGTAACCTTCGGTGTGTGAATCAGATAACAAAGAAGTCTCACAGGAACTCACACAATAAGCATGTTCTCAATTGACATAATAGTAATTGAGAGAAAATGGAATTGAATATCCATGACATAAAGAAGGTCTATTATGCCTCAGATCTCCTGTCAATTAATTCTGGAGAATCATTCTGCACCTTTAACCTCTTTTTAAGCCCGCAGTTCAACTCATCTCTCTCCTCAGCACAATTCCGTCTACTTCTCAATAGACCCCAAACGAGGGGGATCCTGCTTGAACCTTTCTTGTGCCAAATCACTAACCCCACAGTCTATTCTAACTTCCAATCGCCTATCATAGCATCTTTGGTGAACCCGTAGCTGTTCCCAGCTTGCTACTCTAGTTTCGTCAGTTCTAGGCCCGTTGGAGCTTCTTTTGTAATGACTTGGCTCGCAGCTGGCCCAGACTCCTTCCTAATACAAGCTTTGTGTAGGCCGAAGTCTCTAGATTTCAAAATGTTAGGTAATTTCACATTGGTTTGTAAAACAGGTGATCCAAGCTTGGTCTAGCTCAAAAGAGTCTATAAGGTCAGAGCTTTAAGACTTGCTGTGGACTCCAATTCACGAAATGTTCTGGAGGTGCTTAAACTTCCGAGTTTCTGAATAAAGTTTGTGGATTATGGTTTGTCTCACCAGGAGGAAAAGAGAAAAAACAGACCGACATAACAATCAAGCAACTCAACAACACACACAGTGCAAATTATGCAAATTAGCAAAGTCAAGATCAATCTCAAGAAAAACGCTCTTATTTCACAATATGCTACGCAAGATCATAGAGCAAAAGAAAATAATCGAGAAGAAAATATTTGGTGGTTTGATTTAGATGCAAGCATCACATGACTCTTGAAAAGGATCACTTCCGAACAAAAATGCCTATGAAAATGTGATCATGGGTGATTGCAGATCTCATAAGAACATTTCATAGCAATAGAGGACTTACAAGAAGTACTTGATAATAAATTTAATCCGACAATGGAACAACAATCTTCTCTAAGTCAGATGACAAAAAATAATATGGAGCTTGTGTTCAACAAGTATGGTTGCATAATCAAGGAACTACATAATTTCTTTTGCCAAAGGCATTAAAGTTACCCAAATGTTTAAGCCTTCTTTAGCAATTTCCATTCAAAGAGCATTGGTTGCCTACCATCAAAATCAAGATGCTGAAGTACTTTGTAAACAGGAGGTTTGAATGCCTTACGTTTGGAAGCCGAGTGTCACGACAAGATTATTTGTATCATGATATTGCGGGATTGATGTAGGGAATCTACAGAATACCCTATGGACTATGCATAAGATGTAAACTATGTTGGCAAATTAACTACTACTCTACTCCTATCACCATAATTTAATCAATATACTAGGTGCTAACCTTGTCCATGGTCCCACCTCCCTGTTTTCCCTAGTTTCCTCCTCCCACAATCGATGTGCTTAAGATTGTTTAAGTGCTAGAATCCTTTTTTTCAACCCTTACTATCCTCCCTACTGCCACTTTCATGCTACCACCCCACTCTCACCCCCCCAACCCCACCCCTTTCCCCAATTCTCCCATTGCTACTCCCACTTCCCCTCCTCCCCACTCTTGCCACAATGTAATGAAGATACTAGATGCTATAGCGCCCATAGAGAGTCTTGTATAAGATTGGGTTGAAGTATTTACAAATATTACAAAACAATAGGTGAAATTTCTCATGGTTTCCATGCAACATATTTGTGTTTTTGAACACCATTATACTTTAGAGGTATGATGAATATGGTATTTGAGCATACATATGCTTATTTCACAAAGTTTTATTCTCATTATTAAATGTTAAGACATTAATGTCAATTATTGATTGTATTTAGTTATTTTTACTAATTATTGATTAGAGTTTTATCAAAATTTATTATAAATTAAGTCATTACTATTCATAGTATTTGATTAGCATTATCAATTACTATAATACTATTTTAAACTATTTTATCAATATACAAATGCGAGTAGAAAATTACTAATAAG